>NC_056058.1:87825195-88131028 GCF_016772045.2 Ovis aries | reverse complement strand
TAACTCATGGTCTGGCCACCCATCTGGTAACATGTTTCATGTAGATGTTAAGAGCAAAGACATTAGTTCTAGGAATTTATTCCATGGGTATTCTATAAGTAAATAAATATTCAGAGTCCAAGGATGTTCAAGGAAACCTTGTTTATAAAGTAACTGGAAATAACCAGAACTTCATCACTAGGAGACTGGAAAAATAAATTATGGAATAACCATATTATAGTATAGAAAAGAAAGTGTATCAGGATGGGATAAATTTATATATATACTATATATATATATACACACATACTGTATACAAACATATATAGACTATACACACACACAAACACACATATGTGCTTCTTTATATATTTATAAATATTTATATATTTGTGGAATATATCTGGAGGCCTACACAGGATATGATTACCAGTGTTTACCTTCAGGAGTAGGGTGAGGGTAGAGCAGAGGGTGGAAAGCGTACGAAAGAAGGAGAAATAGACATAACTCGGCTGGTCAAAGGAAGTGGGAAAGTGTTTCAATAATTTCAGAGTGATCTTACATAAAGAGCAAACAGAGGGATAACTCAATTTCCACAGGCAAAGAGGGAGTTTGTGAGTTGTATCCCTCTAAAAAAATTAGCAAAATAATTTGCTACTCTATTCCCATCATGCACAATATGATTTCCCTGCCAGAGAAGAGGGGAGCTGAAAGAAAAAGTCAGGAAAGGGGAAAACTCCACCAGCTCTGGAGCCGGCTATGCACCTTGCGTGCACTTCAGTAAAGAGGTTAGAGGTTATCGGTTTGATCAGCTTTGCAGCTCGTGTCTGCCTCATTCTGTCAGCCTTCTCTTTCCCCTGTATCAAGCTAATTCTCTTTTGCAAAACAAAGATGTGAATAATGTTGGAAAAAGAGTTTTCAACATGTGCCTATGTATTTTCCTAGCCATTAATATGGTAAATTAACACATACGGAGTGGGCTGTCCATCCCAGGAACTACTACTCCAAGCTCTCTCCATGTATTCATCTGTTTTTCCACAGTCCTCAAAGACAGGTACCATTACTATAAATCTACAGATCTAGTCATTCGGTAAGAAAAATCTAGGCTCGGAGAAGTTATGTAACATGTTCAACTACAAAACTGTTCTTTACTCTAAAACAGAATCCAATTTTACTACAATGTACTAAAAGTATGATATAAAAGTAAAGCAACTCTCTAAGATAAATTCATTTAAATCCATTTATTCTAAGAGTGCAGATAGAATGCAGATCAAAATAAATAGTCCTTACATGCTGAGCCCAATGATTAAGTTAGTAATTAACCTTTTATCA
The DNA here is from genome assembly GCF_016772045.2 of Ovis aries. NCBI lineage: Eukaryota > Metazoa > Chordata > Mammalia > Artiodactyla > Bovidae > Ovis > Ovis aries. The sequence continues at coordinate 88,129,717 of NC_056058.1, read as the reverse complement.
GTATAAGCTATACACACACATACATATATCAAATTCTCTAGTTGCTATATGAAGTAGAATTATTAAAATGTTAATATTCTTTCAGCTATTTCAACTTTGTTCAACTAATAAGACTGGATAGTCTAATCTTTTATGTAATGTTTTTTAAAAAAATTTTAGCTTTAAAAAGATTTTAGCAGACAGTATTTTATAAACAGGAAAATACAGGTTAGTAAAGCAACAACCTTTGACCACAAAGTAACTCATTAGAGGTAACCTACCTAGAATGAGAAGTTACTGAATTTTTCCCTTGTGGTCATACCACAAACCATGAAAAATGTGTGGTGTACCACCTAAAGCACATTAAACTTCACTGGTACTTTAAACAGTTTTCCTAAGCCATCAGCCATGCAGAAAGGTAATTAGCTTGTTAAATATGCATCAGCCACAATCATATTTACTCAAAACATGAAGACATACAGAATACACTAATCTCTATTAAATTGGGTGAAGATTTATATGTGATCCTATTAACACTCCCCTAAAGCAGATGACACCACTCTATGGCAGAAAGTGAAGAGGAACTAAAAAGCCTCTTGATGAAAGTGAAAGAGGAGAGTGAAAAAGTTGGCTTAAAGCTCAACATTCAGAAAACTAAGATCATGGCATCTGGTCCCATCACTTCATGGGAAATAGATGGGGAAACAGTGGCTGACTTTATTTTGGGGGGCTCCAAAATCACTGCAGATGGTGACTGCAGCCATGAAATTAAAAGACGCTTACTCCTTGGAAGAAAAGTTATGATCAACCTAGATAGCATATTAAAAAGCAGAGACATTACTTTGCCAACAAAGGTCTGTCTAGTCAAGGCCATGGTTTTTCCAGTGGTCATGTATGGATGTGAGAGTTGGACTGTGAAGAAGGCTGAGTGACGAAGAATTGATGCTTTTGAACTATGGTGTTGGAGAAGACTCCTGAGAGTCCCTTGGACTGCAAGGAGATCCAACCAGTCCGTTCTGAAGGAGATCAGCCCTGGGATTTCTTTGGAAGGAATGATGCTGAAGCTGAAACTCCAGTACTTTGGCCACCTCATGAGAAGCATTGACTCATTGGAAAAGACTCTGATGCTGGGAGGGATTGGGGGCAGGAGGAGAAGGGGATGACAGAGGATGAGATGGCTGGATGGCATCACTGACTCAATGGACATGAGTTTGAGTAAACTCCGGGAGTTGGTGATGGACAGAGAGGCCTGGCATGCTGCGATTCATGGGGTTGCAGAGTCGGACATGACTGAGTGACTGAACTGAACTGAACTGAAAGCAGGAGATCCACCTAAAAGATTATTCGAAAGTCGGTCATTTCCCCCTCTTTGAATATATCTCATCGAGTAGATGTTCTCTACTTTCAGACCCAGCTTTATCAACTTTGAAATTTTTATTGGCTATAAAAGTTCTTGATGTGAATAGAAATTTGCTTCCCTAATTTTTGACCCATTTCTTCCGGCTCTTCCAAATGAAGTTATATAGTCCATTCTTTTCTTTGCCATAACAGCCCTCTGAGTAATTTCTGGACAGCCAGCCTATCTCCGAAAGTTTTTTCCAGGTTAGTTATCTCCAGCTGCCTCCAAGTTTCTTATAGGACTGTCTTTCAGCTTCTCATTGGCTGGTTAATGTCCTTGCTGAAAGTAGCTACAGGGTGCCAAGCTGTTGTAGATTACAATGTAAACATGGCCCCCTCAGCTGTCTGCATACTGTTATTTATGTAACCCAGGCCTGTGTTTCTGTAGTTAACTGTAGTTGCTACGGTTTAAGCAATCTGGTCACACATTTGATTGCTACTGAGTTTGGGTTAAATTAAAATTTCAAGATGTTTACATTAGCCCCCATCAGATTATGTCTTTCACTCTCATTTTCAAGCTGTCACAGTACAGTTTCGCTGTATTTGTTCTGCCTGTACTCATAACACTGGCAGCTTATATTTTAGCTAACTTTTCAGCTCTGTATCATCTGTATACCTAATAAAACAGCTTTCTGTGTCTTCATCCAGGTCATTCATCAAAAACTGAATAGGTCAGGGACATGGACAGAGGCCTTCAGCAAACCACTATGGACCTCGGTTCCGGCAGATAAATGACAACACACACAGGATGTATATAAAAAATTTAACTTAAATAAACTGCTAAAGAGGATCAGAGAATCTTGCAAATGCGATTTTAATTTCAGCAAGTATTTGTTTTATCTTATAGTTTAGCTTTGCTTTTTAATTGTTTGGTGGGAGGTTGGAGAACACCATAAACCTTCCATAATTAGGACTTCTCAAAGAGTTATAAAACAATAATTCTATGAGGTAGGAATTATTGTCCCCATAATGCAGATTTAGAAACAAAACTTGGAGAGAGTCAATAACTTGATTAAGGTTACAAAGGTAATGACTGAGCCAGAATTCAAACCCAGATGCAGGTCTCTAATTGTTCCAATTAGTTCTATTAACCAAACAGTTTGGTTTTCTTCTCCTTCAAAAGTGAAGTGAAGTGAAGTTGCTCAGTCGTGTCCGACTCTTTGCGACCCCACGGCAGGCTCCTCCATCCATGGGATTTTCCAGGCGAGAAAACTGGAGTGGGTTGCCATTTCCTTCTCCATTCTCCTTCAGAGATAACTATAATATCATACCTGGGAAAAGATCCCTGCCATGAGTCTGTATAGTGTTCTCTCTTAATAGTATCTCCTCACTTTCCTCCAAAATTGCCAGATGGTAGAAATCCTACATTCTTCTTATTAAACAAGAAAAAAAGAACATGAGAGGGCCTGAACGCATCTGTTTACATAAAAAAGTTCACAAGCATACTCAGAAACACATAGGAAACTATTTCTCATGAAAGACTGAACATTACCACCATGTAGAAATCATTTTCAAAGGCAGCATATTTTAGTTGACCTATTGAATTGGTGACATTAATGGTGCTTAAGTGCATCCAATTCTCACATTAGCCTCTTCATCAAGCAAATCAGCACTGGGCAATAGAATCTGGAGTTTGAGTCGGAAAAGGAGTGTTCAAATCTTTCCTCAACGCCTCCCAGCTCCTCAGGAGAGTATGCTGGGTCTCTTTTGTCTTGCTCTGCACTCTCCCAAAGTGATCTCTTCTAAAGCAATGGCACCATTTTCCAACTCTAAGCCAAGAGTCATCTAGCAGGCACCTCTGTTCTGGAATTTACCATTCCACTTCTCTCAGAGTCTCCACTGGAGAGCTCACAAGAACTACACACTCAACTTGTCTTTAAAAAAAAAAAAACACCATCTTTCACCAATCTCCAGCGATCATTACTTCAGTTCAAGGCACCGCTATCCATCCATTCACTCACACTGGAAACTTGGGTAAGCAACCTTCTGCACTACTAATAATAAATCTCTAATCCTGAAGTCCTACTTTAAAAACCAATTTTCAGAAGCTGTTCACTTCACTTTGCCCCTTCTGTTCCTCTTCGGTTCACACCACTATGTTCTTTCCCCTGAATCCAGCTAAAGCTGCTTAAATGGCTCCCATATCAACTCTTTCCTGAGCTCAATTCACTACAACAGGGAGGTTTTCTAAAATCCAAATCTCATCATATCACTCTTTTGCTTAAAAGTAATTCCATTGACTTCCCCAAGGAAAACAAATTGAAGTTTCTTACTATGTCTTACAGGACCCACATCACAAGCCTCATCTCCTGCCACTCGCTTATGTAACTCTACTAGACCTCTTCCCACTTCCTCAGATTCACTATGCTTTCTAATGCTGTACAGTTTGGAAGGTTTTCCTTACATTGATCTCCTGGGGATGCAGTGATGGACATATGGAATTACTTCCATTTCAGTATAAAGAATATCAGCTATAAAGGCCACTCCCTCCAGATGCCCTGGAAAGTTGCATGGGGTAGAAGGAGGAAATGAGGTACCAACCTGGATGAGCATCCAGCTGAACTGGCAAAGATACAGGTAATGTGTGACTGCGGCAATGGCTGAACAGCTCGCCTCTGTGAGTTGGGGACTTGCGTATGCAGATGCTAGAAATACAATCTGTAAGAAACAAATACCTTTATTTTTAAATCACGTTAAAGTCAATCAAGAATATTTTAAAAAATCAATTTTCTTATTTGAATCAATGATTCAATGACTCAAAGGGAAAATAAGTTGATTTGTTGCCCAACTGAGAAGACCAAGTCATCCTAAAACAAAAATACATGGGTTTTTATGCTTCTAAGAAAAAAAATTAATGATATGAAATTATGCTACATGCTGTTTTGGACTGTCATTGGAAATTCTCAGAGTAAATCTTGCTCTTATCAAGGATGGACAAAAATCATATGAAATATATTTACTTAAGTAAAAGTGAGAAAATAGAGTGGAAGTACCATTCTTTATGTAAGTCAAACCTCATAGGAGAGAAAAAAAAAGAGAGGTAAAATTTCTAAGTTTATTATCATCTGCATCATCGTGTTAGGAAGTAATTCATGTAACAAAACAGACTTAAAATAAATTTTAAATTTCAAACCCTACAGTTACCGTAATTCTTGGATTTTTATTTCAACTGTCTTCAAGTCTGTTCAAAAGTATCCTTCACAGTAAGATCTCTCTTGACTACACTATTGAAAATTATATCCTCTTTTCTTCTTTATTTCCACTCACGTGATCATCTGATTCTTTCTTTTTTTAATAGCACTTGCCACTTTCTAACACGTTCTATAATTTATTTCTTATGTTTCTTGGTCATTTTTAGTCTCACTTATTAGAATGTAATCCCTGTAAAGGCAGAATCACTGAATGTTTTACCCACTGTTGTACACAACTCACATAGCCCAGTATCTGGAACATAGTGAGTGAGTGAGTGAAGTCGCTCAGTCGTGTCCAACTCTTTGCGATCCATGGACTATAGCCCACCAAGCTCCTCCATCCATGGGATTCTCCAGGCAAGAAAACTGGAGTTGGTTGCCATTTCCTTCTCCAGGGGATCTTCCTGACCCAGGGAACGAACCCAGGTCTCCTGCATTGTAGGCAGATGCTTTAACCTCTGCGCCACCAGGGACATAGTAGGTACTCTTAAATCTTTTATAGGGTTTCCCTGGTGGCTCAGATGGTAAAGCGTCTGCCCGCAATGAGGGAGACCCAGGTTCGATTCCTGGGTCGGGAAGATCCCCTGGAGAAGGAAATGGCAATCCACTCCAGCACTCTTGCCTGGAAAATCCCGTGGACAGAGGAGTCCATGGGGTTGGGCTGCAAAGAGTCGGACACGACTGAGCGACTTCAATCTTTTATTGGAGGTACTCAATAAGTACTTGTTGAATAAATGGATAAATAAATGAAGTGAAACACTCCTGTGATTTCTATTATTTTGAATTTTCTCTATTTTATGACTACTGTGTTAAATTTTATAATGGAAACTACACAAGGCAAGGGAAACTTTACAGCAATAATAACATACTGTAACATTGCAAGGAATAAATTCCCTTCCTCTTTAGTTCAGAGACCAAGTCTTCCTGACTTAATATTTTTATAAGCTGCTACCATGTCTGAAACATGCCTGAAATGTTCAACAAACGATTGTTGAAAGAAAGAAAGAAAGAAAGAAAGAAAGATTCCAAAATGATAGAGCGGTGTTGAAAGGAGATAACTGACTTATGTCTCAAAATAGCCCAGCTTCTAAAAAGGAAACACAAATATTAGTGCTTCTTGGATTTAAAAAAAATGAACAATGTGTTCAAAATAGGAAATACAAATATCACTAGTGCTTCTTGGATTTTTAAAAAATGAATAATTTGCTCAAAATCAAATCAGAGTATTGTTTCTATTTTCCAATGAAATAGCCCCTCCCCAATCCACTTGTCCCAAACATGTGTACATTAAATTTTCTCAAAAATTTCTGCCCGAAAGTTTTCCCAGGATGGCATCACTGTGGTGAATGACAGGATCTGGGATGAGACCTCACATGCTTCCAGCATCACTATTTCACAGGGAAAAACTAACCATAACCAGTCTCCTCAGCCAATTACAGAAGAACCAAAATGCTAATTCATAAATTTACAGTAATATGTATCTCATGCCATGCTGACTCTTCCCTCTTTGGAATTATTTATTGAGTACTTCCTGTACCAAGTATAGGAGAAAAAGAATCCTGCCTTTTTTTCTTTTTCAAGCTATGGACACTGAACAAGTCAGTTTACCCTTTTGGGACTAATTCCCTCATCAGTATAAGGAGGAAGTTAGAAAAAATTAACTGTAAAGTCCCTTTCTACTTCAAAATTCCAGTATTCTTTTTCAAGTGAGAAGTATTCCTATTTCAATTTTTTGTTTATTTAGTTCTAGGTTGGGAGTATACGTTGCTCACAATAAAATAAAAGCAGACACTAGGAAGGAATGTCTCATTATTTCCTAACAATCTGGTATAAATGAGTTCCCTGAATAAACAATGTCAACAAATTCCCTTTCCAGAACTTATCACAAATAGCTTTTGAATTAATGAGGGCTTACCTTAAAAACATGCTCAAATTTTCCTAGATTTTTAGCTTCTAAGTTCTGAGTTGTAATGTCATAAATTTAACCTTCCTAAATTGTACAAATGATTTCTTTACCAGCTGAGCCACAAGGGAAGGCCAAGAATACTGGAGTAGGTAGCCTGTTCCTTCTCCAGCAGATCTTCTCAACCCAGGATCAAACCAGGGTCTCCTGCATTGTAGGCGGATTCTTTACCAGCTGAGCTATCAGGGAAGTTCATTCTCTTAACACTTTCATCAAAACACTAACAATGAACAATAAACACTAGAAACTGTACTTTAAAAGATTCAAGAGATATAGAACTATGAGATTCAGTCCCTAAAAATGAAAAAAAAATCAAAATTGTATGTTTTCCTTTTTACAAAGTGGCATCTTTTCATAAAGTCTTCATGAGATTACTTATAAACCTCTCTAATTCAGATCCTATAGTATAGATTGTGTTGAATTTATTCTGTAGTTTTTTCCTGATCACCCTGAATAGTTTGCTAGGTAAAACAACAGCATAAATCAAACTGTAGGCTTCCCTGGTGGCTCAGCAGGTAAAGAATCTGCCTGTAATGGCAGAAGACCTGGATTCAACTTCTGGGTCGGGAAGATTCCCTGGAGAAGAGAATGGCCACCTACTCCAGTATTCTTGCCTGGAGAATTCCACGGACCACGGAGCCTGGCAGGCTATAGTCCACGGGGTTGCAAAGAGTCAGACATGACTGAGAGACTAACATTTTCACCTTTTACTTTTCAAACTGTAATTGAATATGCTTAGTTTTATGCATTCTATGACACTATTTATAAATGGTACACTAATTTAAATGATTCTTATTCTTTTCAATGTCTATTTCTTTGAAACAAATCAGTACAAGTTATTGTTTAAAACTGTATTTACTTTCAAAATACAATTTTAACACCCAAAATTTCAATCTTAAGATACTTCTTCATGTTTTATTATGTTGTAATTTTTTTCTAAATCATAAGACTATTTACAAACCTACTTGTGTAATTATGAACATTCTTCCAGAATGTTCTCTAAGAGAAATGCTTTTTCTCATAATGAGAAAAGATTGATAGGTTGATAAGCAGGAGAAGGCTGAGCTCTTAATAAACATTACAAAAACAAGGATGAGCTAAGAATACTTGGAGAACCAGCAATTACACAACATTGGGCCTATCTATAACTAAATTAAAGTGAATTGAAATACAAATTAAACAATGAAAGTAAAATAAAATCTCCTAGCATATTTGGCTCACATATCCTTAAGACACATTACCTAAGAGACAGGAAGTTTACCACTGCTTTTTCACTCAAACACATAGAGATGTCCAGGAAAAAGGGATATTCTCAATTAGTTCTCTGGATACACTAAGTTGAACACCATAGGAGGAAACAATAAATTTTTCAATGGTCCATCATTCAGGTGTTGATTCATTCGGTAAGCAAGTGTTGGAGTGCTACTGTCTACAAAGCACTATATTAGCTATGCAAGATGAAGAATTTGATGGCACAAAACAGTGTAAAGAGAGGTGCTACATATTTTCTCTTGGTTTGCATGTGTGTGTGAGCACACGTGCATGCATGTCACGTACTAATGATGTGAAGTCATTACTGTTTCCATCTCAATTTAGTAAATGATGACAGAGGATCTGATAGGGGAACTAACTTGTTTAAGGCTCTCTGAACAAGCATTAAAGTGGGGTTCAAATCCTGGTGTTCCGATTTGTAAAACCAGTGTTCTTTCTAGAACATCATGCTGCTGCTCCCCAAGCTATTCAACATCAAGCAGGAGTCCTATCTCAAAGTCCTGAAATTCTAGTTTAGTGTTTGTTTCTCAACGTTTTGTAACTCATGGGCCACCGCAGGTTCACAATGGCAACAGAGCATAACAACTATGGCAAATATAACATCACTCTTAATTCTATATTGATACAACATATGTACATCTTAACTAAAAGAAAACTGTATTCCCAAAAGAGAATATCTGATATATTTTGTTGACAACTTATAAAATTCTTCCTTCTTCTGGTTGATTAGAGCCCTATTATAACAGCTAAGGGAGGACATGGGCTTCCCTGGTGGTTCAGCTGGTAAATAATCCACGTGCAATACTGGAGACCTGGGTTCGACCTCTGGGTTGGGTGGATCCCCTGGAGAAGGGAGAGGCTACCCACTCCAGTATTCTGGCCTGGAGAATCCCATGGACTGTATAGTTCATGGGGTCGCAAAGAGTCAGACATGACTGAGCGACTTTCACACACACACACACACACACAAGGGAGGACATGGAGGACATATATTCTTTCACTTTAAATATATAACACCTGTCTCTTCTAACCTGGGCTAAATAATAACAATTAATAAAAGCTGGTTTTCCTGTAAACTCCATTTCTCAGTACTCCTTTATACACACTCCTGCCACCATCCCCTCCCTTTACCACGCACAATCCCCCTCCTTTCTCTATGACAGTCTTCTCTCCACTCTCCATCTTACCCAGACCTACTCAGTTTTTACAGAAGCAGCTCAAATTTCACCTATTCTGATCATGACAGACTCCTAGACTTTTCTATTTCTTTGAGTGCTAATAGCGCTTGCTAAGCATTTACACTGGGCCAAATGTTGTCCTTTCACACAGGGAAGTTCCTAGGAGGAAGCAAGACATGCACATATGATGCAATAAAATGTGACAGGTGCTGTAGTGGACGATGGTGTAAAACATCAGGGGAATGCAAAGTCAAGACTGAAGAGTGCTGCTTGTGTATGGAAGTCAAAGGAATATTCAAAGAGGAAACAGAATTGCAAGTGGCTTGGCCTATACCTTCTCTTCCACAGGACCCTCCATGTTCCAAACCTGCTGCTCTAACTGCACTGATTGCCCTTCTCTAAAACATGTTCCCATCATCTCTCAACTCTTTGCTTCTGTTCGTTGTCTTGTGTGTAGCTTGAATTTTTGTTTGATCTTTCTCTATCAGAAATTATATCCATTTTTCAAGGTGTGGTGGAAATGTCAACTCTATCATATGGCTATTTCTTTCAACCATAAATAACCATTTCAAGCTCTGAATTTTTAAAGGCAGGATTCTGTTATAACAATCAATCCATTTTGCCATCCAATTCTTTAGATTAAAAATTAACTTAAATCTCCTGGAAAACTGTCAACTCCTTAAAGGCAACAATCCAGTAATATTCTGTATTATTATTTTGAATATATTTTTAAGAAGGAAGTATCGCTAAGTATTCAGTATCCCATACAGACTCTATCATGATTTTGAGCATAGTATTTTCTTAAACAGTATTATTGACGTATGATTGACCGACAATAAATGGGACATATATAATGTGTATGATTCAATAAGTTTTGACCTGTGAAACCATCTTCACAATCAAGATAATTAACGTATGCTGCCCCAAGCTTCCTCACGACCTTTGTAGTACCTCCTTGCTCCACCACCACACTGCCCATCCTCAGGCAACCTGTTTCCTGTCGCTATACATTAGGTTCATTTACTAGAATTCTATGTTAATGGAAACATATGTACTCTTTTCTCTCTGGTTTATTTTACTCAGCATCATTACTTTGAAATTCATCCAAAATAATGTATCAATGGTTTATTCTGTTTTTATTGTTGAATAATATTCTACTAACGTGTCCTATCACGTGTTGATGGATATTTGGGTTGTTTCCAGTTTGGGGCTTTTACGGAGAAAAGCTGCTACGAATATACAAATCTTAGTATGGACATATGCTTTCATTTATCTTGAGTAAATACTTGGGAGAGGAATGGCTGGGCCATATGCTGTGTATTTAATCTTTTAAAAACCTGATTAAGGGACTGGCCTGGTGGTCCAGTGGCTAAGAATTCACCCACCAATGCAGGGAACATGTGTTCAATCCCTTGTCCAGAAAGATTTCATATGCTATATGGTGCAGCTAAGCCTGTGTACCACAAAGACTGAATTCACGATCTAGAGCCATCAAGCTACAGCTACTGAGCCCACATGTTGCAACTAATGAACTATATACTAACAACTAACTATTAGAGAAATTAAGAAAATAGTCCCCTTTACATCTGCATCAATAAGAATAAAATATCTAAGAACAAATCTAAGGCAATAAAAGACCTGAAATTGAAGAAGACACAAACCGATGGAAAGATATACCATGCTCATGAATTAGAAGAATTAATATTGTTAAAATGACCATACTACTCAAAGCAATCTACAGAGTCAAAGCAATGCTTATCAAAATACCTGTAACATTTTTCACAAAACTAGAACAAATAATTCTAAAATTTGTATGAAAACATATAAGGCTGTGAATAGCTGAAACAATCTTGAGGAAGAAGAACAAAGTTGGAGGCATCACATTCCTTGATTTCAAACTATACTACAAAGCTACAGTCATCAAAGCAGTATAACACTGGCACAAAAACAGACACATAGATTAATGGCCTAGAATACAGAGTCCAGTAATGAATCCACACTTAAATGAACAATTAATCTACGACAAATGAGACAAAAATATACACAGGGAAAAGACAGCCTCTTTAGTAAATGGTTTTGGGGAAACCAGTCAGCTGCGCTCAAAAGAATCAAACTAGGTTACTCTCTCACACTATGCATAAAACTAAATTCAAAAACAGATTAAAGACTTAAATATAAAACCTGAAACCATAAAGTTTCTAGAAGAAAATGCAGGCAAGTTCTTTGACAGTGGTCTCAGTAATACATTTCAGTCTCAGTATTTTGGGATGTGTCTCCTCATTTGCAGAGAACAAAAGCAAAAACAAACAAATGAGACTACATCAAACTAAAAATCTTTTGCTTAGCGAAGGAAACTATTGGCAAAATGAAAAGGCTGTCTACTAAACAGGGGAAAGTATTTGCAAATGATACACTTGATAAGGAATTAACATTCAAAATATATAAAGAGCTCATACAACTCTTCTTCAAATAAAACCAAACAACCTGATTAAAAAATAGGTAGAAGATCTGAATAGACATTTTTCCAAAGAAGACATACAGATGGCACATGAAAAGACACTCAACATCATTAATCAAGCTGGGCTGTGCTCAGTCGCTCAGTCATGCCCAGCTCTTTGCGACCCCACAGACTGTAATCCGCCAGGCTCCTCTGTCCCTCTGTCTTGCCTGGGGATTCTCCAGGCAAGAATACTGGAGTGGGTTGCCATGCCCTCCTCCAGGGGATCTTCACAACCCAGGGACCGAACCCAGGTTTCCAGCACTGCAGGCAGATTCTTTACCGTTTGAGCCACCAAGGAAGCCCAAGAATACTTTACCAGCTGAGTACCCAGGATGCCCCATTAATCACGAGGGACATGCAAATCAAAACCACAATGGGATGTCACATCACACTTGTCAGAATGGCTATCAAAAAGACCACAGATAACAAATGTTGGCAAAAAGATAGAGCAAAAGGAACCCCTGTACACTGCTGATGGGAATGCAAGTTGGTGCAGTCCCTATGGAAAACAGTATGATGGTGCCTCAAAAAATTAAAAATGGAATCACCATATAACCTACCAGTTCCATTAAGGAATGGGCATTAATCCATGGAAAACAAAAATACTAATTAGAAAAGATATAAGAAGACTCTTGAGAGTCCCTTGGAATGCAAGGAGATCCAACCAGTCCATTCTAAAGGAGATCAGCCCTGGGTGTTCTTTGGAAGGCATGATGCTAAAGCTGAAACCCCAGTACTTTGGCCACCTCATGCAAAGAGTTGACTTATTGGAAAAGACTCTGACACTGGGAGGGATTGGGGGCAGGAGGAGAAGGGGACGACAGAGGATGAGATGGCTGGATGGCATCACCAACTTGATGGACGTGAGTTTGGGTGAACTCCGGGAGATGGTAATGGACAGGGAGGCCTGGCGTGCTGCAATTCATGGGGTCGCAGAGAGTCAGACACGACTGAGCAACTGAACTGAACTGAACTGATGCATCCCTCCGTTCATCACAGCATTATTTACAATAGCTAAGATATGGAAGGAACCTAAGTGCCAATCAATAGATGCATGTGTGTGTGTGAAAGAGAGATTGGAATATTACTCAGCCATAGAAGAGAATGAAATCTTGCCATTTACAACATGAATGGACTTAGTTGGTATTATGCCAAGCAAAACAAGTTAGAGGAAGACAAGTACTATATTATTTCACCTGTGCATGGAATATAAAAAATAAAAATGGCCAAGCATAACAAAACAGAAATAGACCTATATATTCAGAGAACAAACAGGTGGTTGCTAGAGTGGAGGGGAGCGAGTGGAGCAAAGAAGTGGGTGAGGGAGATTAAAAGGCTGTTTACAAAGAATGGTTCTACATTTAAAACTTAAGAAAATTTCAGGAAGATGTTTAAAATCACACAGTCTATTTTCAAGGATTCACAGTAACTGATGAAATTTTGTTCATTCTTTCCTCACTAAAGCAAGAGGAACAGGTATCTTCAAAATTCTCTATCACTTTAAAAAGAATTCAAAATTCTGCCTTGTTCCTGACTTGGTCTTGAAAAATTAGCAATCTCATCATCTCTCTACAACCCAGTTCAACTAGTTTAGCAATCTCATTACCTCTCTACAACCCAGTTCAACTAGTTACCCAGTAGGCACAGAGCATCTAGGACTGAGGTGGGCTCTATGGAAGACACTAAGGAGCAGGAGAAATGTTTCCTAATTGGGAACAATGGATTATCTAGAAGCAGAGATGAGATGATCTACACCAAGGCTAAGTCACACACAAGATTCCCTCTCTCTTACTGTTTTCATGCCTTAACCCCAAACTTTTATAAAGTGATCATTCTTTGTTCTGCTAAGGAGGAATAAAGATATAAAAGAAGATTGAGGCTTATTTCTATTGATGGCAGTAAAATGAAATAGTCAGCATTAATGTTTAGCTCAATTAGCCACTTCATCTGCAGGAAGAGAACATTATTTATAATAGATTATTAATTTTTTAAAGATTGTCTTGATGTGGGCCATTTTTAAAGTTTTTATTCAATTCGCCACAATATTGTTTCTGTGTTATGTTTTGGTTTTTTGGCCATGAGGCATGTGAGATCATAGCTCCCTGACCAGAGATGGAACCCACGACTAACACTTTCACTTTCATAGCTATATATATACTCTATATCTCTCTTTCTCCTTCTCACCATATATATATATATATATTCAATTTTATCCATGAGATGAATACAGTTCAAAATGAAGCACCAAACTTTTACATCTACTCATTACTGTATTTTTCATTGAAATAACTACCGTAATTATGAATATATGGCCAGCTCTCCTAATATTTGGAACCATTCAATAGTTAAGATACTGATAGGAATTATGGAGCAGCTGTTGGACAAAGTTCAAGTTTAACAATGCATTATTCTGGAAATGGTTAATCAAGCATGAGTGAATCCCTTCTTTGTCAAAGAAGCTCCGTATCAGAACACCATGTACTTTACTGAGTCACTTCCAAACAGTGAATGGAACACACTCTATTTTAAAAACCAAGAGGACTGGGCTGGATGCAGGCTAATGTGCCTTACCACACTGCTCTACAATATCATGATCTTTTTTTTGTTTGTTTGTTTCATTCTGACTTGTCATTCAAAAGCATCTCAGAATATGTGGGTCAGACTTTAAATCAAATTCAGCCATCATGAGCGTAGGTACTTTATGATGCAGAGAACTCCTTGAGTTTCCCTGTCTCGGGGAAAGGCAAGCACTCTCTCTTCTCTACACTTGTCCGTGCATGCTCAATAGCTCAGTCGTGTCCAACTCTTTCTTTGCGACCCCATGGACCATAGTCCACCAGGTTCCTCTGCCCACGGAATTTTGCAGGCAAGAATCCTAAAGGGGGTTGCATTTCCTACTCCAGTTCCTTCTTCTGGTAACCTATTCTGGGATCCCGCTCACCCATTTATTGCCTCTACCATCTAAGCCCAATGCATTTTTAATTCAGTTTTTATAGTCATTAAAACAATTTCATGTACATGGTTTTTAAGTTTCAATTGTTTTAGAAGGTTGAGAACAGACCAGCTGTGCTCTAAGGCCTGCCGTGCAGTCATCATCCTGGGATTCTCCTTGCATTCTAGATTCTGAATTTCTGTTTTCCTCCTCCTTCCTGTTCTGAAGCACATCTCTAGTAGCTATGTCAGTACACAGAGATCACTTTTTTGAAGACTTGTATGACTGAGGTCTTGTATGACTGTGTTATAAAAACAATTTACAGTCAGAATTCTAAACTTACTAATTTTTGTCCTCTGGTGTTGCTGTTGAGAAGTCTAAGACCATTCTAATCCCCAACATGTGACACTGGGCTGAGGGTTGGGTGGATCCTCTGGAAATCCTTAGCTCTTGTTTTATTACAGTGTTCTGAAATGTCACAGTGATTCCACACTTTGTTTGGTTTTGTTTGCTAAGCATTTTAAGGGCTCTTATGAATCATATTCTTCAATTCTGGCCATTTTTATTATGTATTTCTTTGATAATTTCTTCCTCTCCATTGTCTCTTTTCACACTTTCTAGATCCATTATTAACTAGGTATTGGACCTTCTGGCCTGATTCCTTCTTTCCTTCTTCTTCTAAAAATATATTCTTTTTATTTACTACCCTCTTTGTTCCCCATCTAGCTCATGAAGATACTCGTAAGAAAAAAGTTTGTTTAACATTTTTAAACTTAAAGTCTACCATATATACAGTAGATCTTAGGAATCTTTAATTGCAATTAGACAAAATTTTACATCTCTATATACCCCCTATAAAATCACCATCAAGATCAAGATATATAACATTTCCAACATCTCATAAGGTTCACTTATTTCCCTTCCCAGTTAATACTCAGTAGCTTTAAGAAAATCACCATATACACCTGTATTACCATCAGTTAGTTCTGGCTATTCTTAAACTTCATATGAATTGACTATAGTATATACTATTTCATATCTGGTTTATTTCTCTTAACAAATGTTTGTGAGATTCATCTATGTTGTTGCAATAATGGTTCACTCTGTTTTTCATTGCTGTATAGTATTCCACTGAATGAATACACCAAAATGTATCCATTCTACTTCCTATGGACATTTGGGTTATTTACAATTTGGGAATGCTATACTTAAAACTCAACATTCAGAAAACTAACATCATGGCATCCAGTCCCATCACTTCATGGCAAACAGATGGGGAAACAATGGAAACAGTGAGAGACTTTATTTGGGAGTGGGGGGGGGGCTTCAAAATCACTGCAGATGGTGACTGTAGCCATGAAATTAAAAGAAACTTGCTCCTTGGAAGAAAAGCTATGACTAACCTAGACAGCATATTAAAAAGCAGAGACATTAATTTGCCAACAAAGATCCACCTGGTCAAAGGTATAGTTTTTCTAGCAGTCATGTCTGGATGTGAGAGTCGGACTATAAAGAAAGTTAAGCACTGAAGAATTGATGCTTCTGAACTGTGGTATTGGAGAAGATTCTTGCAAGTCCCTTGGACTGCAAGGAGATCCAACCAGTCCATCCTAAAGGAGATCAGTCCTGGGTGTTCATTGCAAGGACTGATGTTGAAGCTGAAACTACAATACTTTGGCCACCTGATGCAAAGAGCTGGCTCATCTGAAAAGACCTTGATGCTGGGAGGGATTGAAGGCGGGAGGAGAAGGGGATGACAGAGGATGAGATGGTTGGATAGCATCACCGACTCAACGGACATGAGTTTGGGTAAACTCCGGGAGTTGGTGATGGACAGGGAGGCCTGGCATGCTGCAGTCCATGGTGCTACAAAGATTTGGACACAACTGAGCGACTGAACTGAACTGATGAATAAAGCTGTAATAAATATCTCACAGACTAGTCTTTTATGGCTTATTTATCCTGGGTACTTATTTAAGAAGAAAATTGATAGATTGTAGGATAGGTGTATGTTTGTTTAGCAGAAATTCCCAATGGCAACACCTGGTATTGTATGTTTTTTCTGAATTTTAGTCATTCTGGTTGATGAACAATTGTGTATCATTCTGGTTCACATTCATTTTTTAACCCTCTTTAACTAGGTTCCATGGTTACCAAGGAGCCACTAAGACTACTTTTTAGTATTCATGCAACTTTATCTCTTTGATATTTTGTTATTGGCATACCTTCCTTCTTTATATTTGCTTGCTTCTAAATCTCTTCCTTATACAACATAAAGATTTCATTCTTCTGAACCAAAGAGTCCTGGATTCAAATTTTAATATTACCAGTAGACCACAGTGATGTCAGGGAAGTTATTCAACTTTCTGAACTTCAGTATCTATATCTTTAAAATCAAGCTAACTACATTCATCTCATGGGGTAGTTGTGAAGAATAAGTAATGTCAAATGTAGCGTATCTCAAACTTCTACTGGAAAAGAATATGCATGTCTGATTCCTCCTGGGAAGTCTGGGGCTGTGTCCTTGACAAATACTTCTTTTGTGCGTGTGTCATACTTCATCTTAAATATTGCATATGTGCATACAGTATTCATGCATACACGAATCTTGCATACGTGATGCTAAGTCACTTCAGTCGTGTCCAACTCTTTGCAACTCTATGGACTGTAGCCTGCCAAGCTCCTCTGTCCGTGGGATTCGGCAGGCAAGAATATGGGCGTGGGTTGCCATGCCCTCCTCCAGGGGATCTTCCCAACCCAGGGATCGAAACTGTGTCTCTTATGTCTCCTGCACTGGCAGGTGGGTTCTTACCACTAGTGCCACCTGGGAAGCCCAGGTGAATTTTACATGTTGCTTAATAGCATCCTGCTTATCTAACCATATGTATATTAATTTTATTCTGCTGTAAAACAAGACTGATAACTGATGATGTAGGAAGACAGGACAGACACATGGGTTCTCATTCACGCGTAATACTGTCCTCCTTTATCCAGGGGATAAATACACCAGTGAAAAGAATAGACAATCTTGACCTTCTCCATGCTGTTTCAGAACCTGCATTCTCTTCCTTCTACCACTCTTAAATAATAGTATTTCAGACCTGCTTAGAATACTAAAGAAAAAAAAAAAAAGGGAGAAGAAAAATCTGTCTTTTGAATAAAAAGAAATTCAGTTCCTTGGCCAGGGAAGGTCTTGCACTGTGTTGCTTAGGCATTTTGGAATTGCATTTTAAAAAATAAATAATTTTAAAAATAAATAAATAAAATAATAAATAAACTCCTACTAGTTTGAATAATGGGATCTCAAAATTCATAACTACCTGGAACACTTCATTTGGAAGCAGGGTCTTATAGATTCACTAGTTTAGACGAGGTCACGCAGGCTTAGAGTAGGCCCTAAATCCAATAACAGTCCTGCTAAGAAGCAGACAGATGCACACACAGGAAAGAAGTCCATGCGATGAGAGGCAGAAACTAGAGGTGAAAAGCTGAAAGTCAAGAATGCGAAGGGTCACTAGAAATCACCAAAAACTTTGAAGAGGCAAGGAAAGGTTCTTCCCTAGAGTCTTTAGTGGGGCACAGACCTGCTGACACTGTGATCTCAGATCTCTAGCCTCCAGGACTATGAGAGAATAAATTTCTGTTGTTTTACACTGCCCCAACTGTGGTGCTTTGTTACAGCAACCCTAGGAAACAAGCACAGGCTCGCCTTTGGATGGGCAGCTCATGGGAGGCCTCTTTGAAGAACTGACATTTTAGCTGTCATCTTAAGACAAGAATGGAGGAGGGCATGGCAACCCACTCCAGTACTCTTGCCTGGAGAATCCCATGGACAGAGGAGCCTGGCCAACTACAGTCCATGGGGTCACAAAGAGTCGGACACAGCTGAGTGAGTAAGCACTAAAGAAAGTGGTGGCCAGGTTAAGTGTAAGAGAGGTTTTGCAAGCCAAGGAAGCACAGCACGTGCCATGATTCCCAGGATGGAGAAGGGTCTGTCAAGTTCAATAAGGTGAATGATTTGTCCAAGATGAGAAGACCAGGAAGAGAAGAACTGAGACTTGGTTCTAAGACTTCAGATTTAAAGACCAGGGGTTACAGCTTTCATACTACCTCCCGGCTCTCAGCACAGCCTCAAAACAACCAACCAACTGGCCAATCTACTCACCCATCTACCCCTCAGTGTTCAATTTTTTTGGCAATTAAAAGTGAAGGATGGCTAGAGGCTGAGCAGAGATTGCTGACAAAGGACATTTTTATGAGATAGGAGAAGGCTAGTACTAAAGAGCTATTCTACAATTGTTCCTCCTGGCCAAAGCACCCTAGAGAAACACATGTGAAAACCAGCTTAATCAGTCTTCAAGTCTTAGTGATTATTTGTAGCTCCTAGTTGAAGAAGAGGCAGAAAAAGTTTCCTGGAGGCTGTAGCTTTTTGTGATTCAAAAGCACCTAGAGGCAATCACTGTGAAACCTTCCTGAAATATTCATCAGGTCTCTGGCTTGATGAAAAAAGCTGCAAGGCTCATCTTTTCCTACACAAACTGTACCTGTAGTATCATAGGCTAAAATCAGCTTTCCGGTAGGTTTTTGCTTGGTCTGCTTAGTGCTTTTAAAAAATCCAACTATTTCACACAACAGTTTAGGTACTCAATTTTTCTTAAAAAGTCAAAAGTCCTTGCCATAGGGAATGATTAGTCAGAGTTGGGTAATGGCTTCCACTTAGAAAGGGCATACATTTACCAGTTACCATAGTCCCCAGGGCTACACTTAAATAGCTTTTCTGGTCTCCTATAGGCATTTGGGTTTGTGAGCCTTGTTCTATAAAAATTAACTTTACAATCTCCAACCTGACTCCGCATTATCTGTACATTTAAACCTCTCACTAGTCTCAAACGCAGAACCTACTATCAACTCTGAGAAACTCCTCATTCTTCTGTAAATATCTCATATTCATTTCTCTTTCTCAGCTCTCTTTTAGTCAAATCTACCCCTCCTCCAGGGAACACCGTACGTTATGACACTTGAGCCAAATATATGTGGCCCATTACTTTTCTAGAACCAACTCCTTATTATGTCTGCTAAAGTTTTCTTAACTGAATGCTGACTGGCATTGTTAATTAATTATCAAGTACATGTATTTAAGCCAAAGGTTATACAGTGTTTTCATGAATGTCTTTGCTATCATCTTAGCACTTAACACTTAAAATGTTTCTGGTTAGTTGTATAAAGTGATGAGTGAATGGTCTCAATGAGTCATCATCAAAGAAACGTGGGCTAGTTAATAATTCTAATTATTCACACTTTTGGATTATATTCGCTAGGCTCTAGGCTTTACCCTCTTATTTTCAGATAATTCTTTACTATGAAGTAGGTAACAAAGAGTGGAGAGAATAAAGCAGGGTATAGTTTTCTTGCAAATGCTCTAACACAAGGCTTTATGAGGAGAAAGACTGAAATCAGTGGCTAAAATAGGGTTATTAGACTACCTTGGATTAACCAATTACATTATCAAAAATAAAAACCAATTGCATCATCATATTTTAACTTCCGTAATCATTATAACCCCATGAGTTAATCCTGGGTTGCTCCTGAGATGTCAAGTTAGCTATGGCTTTTATTTCATACGCACCTGAATTTAGACTATCCTTGTTTTGCATGAGAGTCGGCTCTGAAGTCAAATCTTTAAGTTACTAAGATTTCTGTGTGGCTGAGAATGTGAGTTAGACCGTTCTCCCAGTTCTGTCTCCAATCCCTGTATTTTCAGTTGGGGGACGAGATTGGCAGTGACTCCTAGAGCAGAAACCATCTAGCAGGTTTTAAATGGTTTTGGACTGTTGCCTGGTAGTAGTAAAACCAAAATTAATGAGACAGAACTGATTTGAGAATGATGAGTTTGAAATATGCCAGAAGCTCCATAGCCACACTCTTGCCCACTCAATTTAACTCATTCCTGAAGGTCGTTCTCATTAAAACAAACAAAAAAAAAGCTTTATGTATTACACATTTCCACAAGACTGATCATTTACTATCAACCAATTTCATTTCCTTTTACTTAAGAAAATTTTTTGTGACTTTAAGACTCACAGAGGATTATAAGTGATTTCCTGTCCCTGTTGATTTGGAGCAAATGGATGACCCCGATGCACATTTTACAATATTGTAATCAGTGTTCTGAAGGAAAGCTTCATTTGCTTTGGATGGTGAAGTTTGCTTACAATATTTAAAAGAAGTGATTTTACTTGGCACAATATTCTTAGGAATTCTTTAGAAGCAGGCTTTATTTATATTTGGCTTTTTTTTTTCCTTAGGAAATGTTCCAAATTAAGGATTTTATTAGTATTCATTCTCTGCTCCAAACAAGAGGGGAAAACAAGAGCAAATCCCAGGGGGAAAGCATATAAAGCTTGGCTATCACACAGTTATTTCTGTGTTTCTTCCACAGAAGAGTAAGAAGTTTGTAAGAAATTATGTCCGTAACCACACATTGAAATGAGAGCTTCTAAATGGCTTTCACAGTGAACCTTGAAACAGGCTCTGGCTGAATGTAATTTCCCTTCTGTGCGCTCCTCCTCTCCGCCAGTCCCACCTCGATTCTCCCTGTCATTACTAACTAGTGCCGGTTCAAACTGGCTGGCTCCAGTCTCTGCAGCATCCTTCCTCTGTTTCTCTGGGCTTTTGTTTGAGTTAGAATAGAGCATGGCTTTTTGCTTCCATGCAGCTTTGCAATTAACCCCTAAACTGAAAAAAAAAATCACCGAATAACCTGTTAAGGTCTTAATTATCTGAACAGATAGCATTAATCTAAAGCAATTATAACTCCACGTTTAAATATTATCATATATATTTATATTTCCTCTATTCTCCTGGTTCTGGTAGTAAATAGCTTTCAACCCTTAGCTGAGCATAAGTCATTCTGTATAACTCTCCTGTTTGTTTATGAAGTTCTACAGAAATGTGTATATAAAGACTTTGCAAAGAATCCAAGCAAAGTTCATTCAAATATTGTAACTTTTCCTGTTTTTCCACTAAACAGACAGGAAGCATAAACAGAACAGTCCTGAGTCATCCAACAAAGAGAAACCTGGAAAATGTCACTGATACAGTGGCATTATTTTAAGCAATGCACTGGTTTTAGAATCAATCATCTGAAGCACTGAATATGTCCCTTCTGTAGCAATACCTGTGGGAACGAAACTCTTGCAAAGCAATTCTTAGTTTTAGAATTAAGTACATGCCGTTATCATAATCCACAGGAAATAAAAAAGCAATTTAAAGCATATAAATATTATGTTCTGATAAAATAAAACCTCACATTATTTACTTACATCAAACAAACTGCCACCCTATGTTAACTGCAGTTTCGCTTCTAGTGTTGCAGGTTAGTACAGAAGCCTGAATCTCTAAGCCTGCCGTGACTGTGTGTGTGTGTGTGTGTGTGCGTGTGTGTGTGTGCGTGTGTGTGTGTGCGTGTGTGTGTGTGTGCGCGTGCGTGCGTGCGCGTGCGTGTGTGTGTGCGCGCGCGCGTGCGTGCGCGTGCGTGTGTGTGTGTGTGCGCGCGCGCGCGCGTAGGAACAGAGGAAAGATGAAGGCAAAGTGACAGGGTCAGTGACTCTTTCAGTCAAGGCTTTGAAGCTCCTCAAATGCTGACACGCACTTGAGAAATCTAATGGGCTCCCCCAGACTAACCTGGCTGAGAGAGCTGAACTTGGCCTGACAGCAGGCGGGATGCACGGGAAAGTGACCTTTAGCCTGGCCGCGTGCTTTGTTTGGCCGGTGCAGGGTCTTTAATGACTGGAATGTAAGCTCCCCTCAGCAGGGCCTGTGCTCTTGGGGTCCCCACTGCCTTATATTTGTCTTTATTTGTGTGACCGGCCCCCAAAGGACTTAGAGTTGGGGACCTCACTTCAGAAACTGAGTGCAATGGCCTAATATCTCTCCACTGACCACATTATAAGGCCTGTCTCCAAGCTCCTGACACACATTTTCCACTCTGATTTGGGAATTTCATCTCAGAAGCAAATTCACTGTGACAACAGTCATGACCGTGTATACAAAATCCCAGACTGCCTGTCCCCAGCGAACATGTTTACAATTAGAGCTTTATACTGAGACTCAGTTAATTCTCCTCTGCGTCTTCCTTTGGCCAGCAATGGATCAAACTGGAATACGAAGTAACATCATCAAAATCATGGATGACTCATAAATTCAGGGTAAATGCCAACTAACTGTGGCCTTTTGACTTACTGTGAATTCTTAGAGAAAAGTAGAAAATGATACAAATAATCTGTTTTCCCTTTTGTGAAATCGTTTGAATGCTGACTGGGCTTCTGTACATCACAAAATCACAGTAGCTCATATTTTGGATAAGACAGGATCAGATTTACATTCCATCCCTTAAAGGACAGTCAGTGGAGGGTGGTAGATTCTTGGTCTGTTTACATTCTTTTTCTGAAATAACTGCAGTTCCTTTGCTATTTTGCTAGTGTACAGTAAATGCTAAGAGCTATTTACAAGAACAGTCCTTAAGAGAAAAAAGACAACAGTGGTGTTTGGAAGGTCTTAGGAAAATCAGAATATCAAGGTGTATGCTTGGAAAATATGTTATTTCTGAACTGCATGAAGAGGTGATGTGACAGTCAGGACCTCTGGCCTCTATGGGGAAATTCTAAATTGACATCGGTGTTAAAGGATAAGATAAACGTGTCCAATTACTCTTAAGCCCCACAAGAAGAGTACTGTCTTTTTTTCATGAGGCTATACATATATGGTCTATCTTACAGGGCTTTTGTAAGTGTGATATGAAGTTAGAATGAAAAAGTGCTTAAAAATTTAGAAATCACTATTCAAATGTTAAGTATTATGATTATTCTTTAAAATTTGGAGAAATAAGCTATTCTTCTAACTGAGAGAGCATAGTATCTAAATTTCCACTGAAAAGTTGTTTATCAACTCTAAATATTATTCCAAGGTGAACAAGAAAGTGTTTTTTTTCCTCTAAATTATGATAATTTTGTTCCACACATATTTTCATAGTACTTTATATTCTAGTCCTTTAAAGTATTTCATTCACAATAATGTTAATCCACAATATCTCTACAAGGCAGAAAGAAATTCAAATTGCATGGAAAGTAAGCAGTGAGCCTAGAATGGAATTCACATTTCCTGACCTTCAGTTTAGTGTTCCATCTGTTAAGTCCCGGTTTTGAATAATGAACTCAAATTAACCTAATTGTCATTGCTCGAAAATTCATTAATCACAGCAGCAAATCTGAACAAAATGAGTAAATCAATGAAAACCGATACCCTAGAGTTGCTTTTAAGTGTCATTCCTCACACAGCTAACTAATTAATGGGAGAAACTCTAATCCATATCTTGTACCTCATTAAAAAGGGGACCCTTCTTTGACTACTATGTTTTAAAACATAGTAAGGTAAGGTAAGGTAAGATGAAGTCGCTCAGTTGTGTCTGACTCTTTGCGATCCCGTGGACTATAGCCTACCAGGCTCCTCTGTCCATGGGAATCTCCAGGCAAGAATACTGGAGTGGGCTGCCAACATAGTATCATGGCTTAAACTAACAACAAGTTTTTTTTCATCACCTTAGTTTAACTTTGCTTCTCAAGCTGGAAGGTTTCAACGTGGTTTTCTACAAGTGGCACATTTAATTTTTAGACAAACTTTTAGTATTTAGACAAAATATATTATCTATCTTTTCCTGGATTTTCTTCATTTAGGTTCATAACAATAGCAATAGAATAACTGAGAGTCTTCTGAACCATAGATTTATAACAGAAAATATATATAGAGAGACACAAGCACATGCAGATAGGGGTAGTATTTCTTGTGTCCTTGTTTCAGGCATGTGACAAGAATAATCAATTGAGTTCCTCTGGACATAACTCCTGGGTAGAAAGATAATAAAAGTGAACCTTGAAGTACCAACTGCTTTTCTCTAACCGATATTGTACACAATAAGCAATTTCCTTAGAGTTTACTGACTAATGAAAATGCTGCCAAATCAAAGCTATTATTAACAATAAGCTGAAATGTAAGCTTCAAGAAGATGGAGATTTTATATGATTTTTCTGCTGTCACATGCCCATATGTTATGCATAGAACAGTGGCTTGCATATAATAGGTACTCAATTAAGTATCAAAGAGTGGAGAATTAAACAGAGGCTCTGTTTGAGGAAGCAGAGTAATATTATCCAGAGTAACTCACAAAAATCTTTATTAGAACTGTTCAGTAGGGAAGCCTTTAATAAAATAATCTCTTTTGACAATGAAACATTGCCAGCCTTGCTCTTATACATTCCATCCCGAAAGCATACTCTTCAATACTTATGGGTAGTGTATTAATTTTGACAACAAATTATAAGTCAAAATGAAGCAGTACCAAAATTGAGGCAATCTAAACAAGAAAAGCTTCAAGGCAATCAAAGTGAAGTTTTCAGAGCAATGAGTTCACAACTAGAATAAAAGTCAGTAAATTAAAAAGTTACTTCTGCTTAAAGGACATTAAACATTACTTAATGATAACAAATAAAATTATTTATTTCTTCCTCTTGCTCAAACAGTTCAGAACTTCCAACTGAAGATTCACAATAGCTTCACAGAGGAAAAGTCCACTCTAAATACAGACCAATGATAAGAATTTTTTTCTAAGGGTAGGAAGAGTAAAAATTATAGCCAGCATCAAATATAATCAAATAGTTTTGTGAACTGGAAAGGAATAAAAATCAAGAGACTGGACAGGTGCTAAAGTAGTGATCTTGTTGGATTATGGGTCTGTAAGTATGCTGAGGCATCAGAAATTTCAGCTCCTGTGGGATAAAGAGAAACGAGAATGTTTCACAGGAGACAGGGGACTGCAGGTGGCATGCACTGATGTCCCCCTACCTCAACTTCCTAATAAAAGACTGAGACAGTGTCTGTCAACTGTCACCTGTGCTAGCATTTTATGAAGTTGTAAGACTTGCTAAGTGAAAACATCAACACAACCACCCTACCTGAAACTGAGCCAAGTCATTATTTGGCTCCTAGACTAGATTGACTGGTATGTTGTTATTATCAGTCTGAGTCCCAGAATGGAGACTCTAAGTGTTGGGTGGAAGCCATTGCAATACTGTTAGACATGAAAAGATGATGAAGAAAAGGAAAAAGAGGAGAAAAAAGAGAAGAAAAAAGAATCTGCTACTCCAAATACGCCTGCCAACCAATACTTTAAAACACATGAATAAACCTAATGCAAATAAAAGGCAATCAATAAAATCAACTATTTGAATATAAATATGCTCCTGATGAAATTAATTTCATGAAATAATCTGACAAAGACCTTAAAAGAGTAGGTTAACAATGACCAGAATTTAGTGTAGACAAAATTATCAATAAAAGTAACAAGAGTCCACAAAATATACACAGAAGTGAAATAAGAATAGACAAATGAGAAAAATACGTAACTTGATATTTAAAAGCACAGTTATTGAAATTAAAGATACAATCAGTCAGATAACTTTAGGCTGGCATCAAAGAATGAATTAATGAAAGGGTAGTAAATACTGGAAAACTCACCCAAAAAGCAGCACAGAAAGACAAGGTTAAACATTATAAAAGAATATGTAAAAATTTGGAAAGTGTATGTGTGTTAATAGCTCAGTTGTGCCCAACTCTTTGCAATCCCATGGACTGTAGCCTGCCAGGCTCCTTTGTCCATGGAATTCTCCAGGCTAGAATCCTGGAGTGGGTAGTCATTCCCTTCTCCAGGGGATCTTCCGGATCCAAGGATTAAACCTGGGATCTCCTGCATTGCAGGCAGATTCTTTACCATCTGACCTACCAGAGAAGCCCATTGGAAAGTATCCTAATATACCTTTCAGAAAAAGAGAATTGATAAAGAAATATGTGATAAGGCAATTGCTGAGAATTTTTTAAAATTAAGGAAAAACATGTCATCAGCTAACATGCAATGGACATGAGTTTGGGTAAACTCTGGGAGTTGGTGATGGACAGGGAGGCCTGGTTTATTGCAGTCATGGGGTCGCAAAGAGTCTGACACGACTGAGCAACTGAACTGAACTGCAAGAATGTATTATCTACATTGTCTACATTAGAATGATGGACAGGCAACAACAGAGGGCAAGAAACAATGAAGAGATATTAGAAAGGTGCCAAGGAAATAAAACTCTTAACCTAGAACTTCATACCTACTCAAACTATTATTCAAGAATTGAGGGTAAATAAATATATATCAGACATAAAATGACTGAAATACTTGACACTAACACACTTCACAAAAGACTCATTAAAATAAATTCTTCTGGAACAAGAA
This sequence comes from Ovis aries, assembly GCF_016772045.2. Taxonomy (NCBI): domain Eukaryota; kingdom Metazoa; phylum Chordata; class Mammalia; order Artiodactyla; family Bovidae; genus Ovis; species Ovis aries. Next base: position 88,102,979 of record NC_056058.1, on the reverse strand, counting down.
AAACTAAACTCAGCAGGAAGGTATAATATACAAGAAACAAAGGCAAACATAGCAAGTTACTATGTGGGCCAAAATTTTTATGTATTTGCGAAAAAAAAAAAAAAAGGACAATTCTTGTTGAAAAAAATCTATAAATAAAAATTGATGATTCATTTTAATTACAAAGAGGAAAAAGACAATAACTACAGATACTGCTAAACTGCTCACAAATAATACGTTAAAATTTATGAATAAACATTAATACAATGGATTAAATAACAAAATGGATTAAAGATCTAAACGAAAGACCAGAAACTATCAAACTCCTAGAGGAGAACATAGGCAAAACACTCTCCGACATACATCCCAGCAGGATCCTCTATGACCCACCTCCCAGAATATTGGAAATAAAAGCAAAAATAAACAAATGGGACCTAATTAAACTTAAAAGCTTCTGCACAACAAAGGAAACTATAAGCAAGGTGAAAAGACAGTCTTCTGAATGGGAGAAAAGAATAGCAAATGAAGCAACTGACAAACAACTAATCTCAAAAATATACAAGCAACTCATGCAGCTCAATTCCAGAAAAATAAACGACCCAATCAAAAAATGGGCCAAAGAACTAAATAGACATTTCTCCAAAGAAGACATACAGACGGCTAACAAACACATGAAAAGATGCTCAACATCACTCATTATCAGAGAAATGCAAATCAAGACCACAATGAGGTACCATTTCACACCAGTCAGAATGGCTGCGATCCAAAAGTCTATAAGCAATACATGCAGGAGAGGGTGTGGAGAAAAGGGAACCCTCTTACACTGTTGATGGGAAGGCAAACTAGTACAGCCACTATGGAGAACAGTGTGGAGATTCCTTAAAACACTGGAAATAGAACTGCCTTATGACCCAGCAATCCCACTGCTGGTCATACACACCGAGGAAACCAGAATCGAAAGAGACACGTGTACCCCAATGTTCATCGCAGCACTGTTTATAATAGCCAGGACATGGGAGCAACCTAGATGTCCATCAGCAGATGAATGGATAAGAAAGCTAAGGTACATATACACAATGGAGTATTACTCAGCCATTAAAAAGAATACATTTGAATCTGTTCTAATGAGGTAGATGAAAACTGGAGCCTATTATACAGAGTGAAGTAAGCCAGAAAGAAAAATACCAATACAGTATACTAATGCATATACATGGAATTTAGAAAGATGGTAACAATAACCTTGTATGCGAGACAGCAAAAGAGACACAGATGTATAGAGCAGTCTTTTGGATTCTGTGGGAGAGGGAGAGGGTGGGATGATTTGGGAGAATGGCATTGAAACATGCATAATATCATATATGAAATGAATCGCCAATCCAGGTTCGGTGCATGATACTGGATCCTTGGGGCTGGTGCACTGGGATGACCCAGAGGGATGGTACGGGGAGGGAGAAGGGAGGGGGGTTCAGGATGGGGAACACGTGTATACCTGTGGCGGATTCATGTTGACGGATGGCAAAACCAATACAATATTGTAAAGTAATTAACTTCCAATTAAAATAAATAAATTTATATAAAAATAATAATATAAAAAATTGATGACTCATTTTAATTACAAAGAGGACAAAGACAATAACTACAGATACTGCTAAACTTCTCACAAATAATATGTTAAAATTTATGAATAAACATTAATACAACCCACAATTTCCAAATTATCAGAAAAAAATAAGAGGTTAAAGAAAACATTATCAATTCACCAGAACACAGGGAAGGAGAAAAAATGAAGAAGAAAATTTAAAAAAAAGATAATAAACAGAAAACATAAAGCCGTAAGTTATCCAATATATCAGCAATCACAATAAACATATATAGACTAAACTCAAGAGAAAAGAGAATACTTGAATTCATTAAAAAAATCAAGCTATTTATTGCTTAACAAGAACCCCATCTAAAACAAAAACACATAAAAGGCTGAAAATAAAGTATGAAAAAGATAATATAAATATGCTTAAAAAGGAAATCAGACAAATATATAATTTAAAAGAAAAAAGCATTAAAAGGATATTTATAATAGAAAAACTATCAAAATATATGAAAAATATTGATGTAATCTTAAAACATATTTGGTAAATCCTGATGGAATTCAAAGGAGACAGTGAGAAATACCCAGTCAAAATAAAAGCTTTAAAATATTTTTGTCAGATATATGATAGATCAAGCAGATAAAAAAATAACAAGAATAGAAGAGAGTCTGAACAAACAAAAAGTTTGGCAAGTTAACAGAAAATATTTATAAAAACTGACTATGTACAAGATTCCTGCTAAAATCTCAAAATTTTTTTTTTCAAAATGATGTCATACACACTCCACTTTTGACCCAATACTACAATATGAAGACTCAATAGGAAAAGAAAATATTTAAACCTTTAAAAACTGTGCTCTCAAACTAAAGTTAAAATGAAAATCCCAGAATGTTTAGAACTAAATGAAGTTACCAAATTTTATTGTAAAGCTGCTACAGGGACATGAAAAATAAATTCATAGACTTAATTGTACTTATTTATAAAACTAAAAAGAGATAAATTAATTCAAAACTAACTATAGATTAAAAAGTAAATATTAAGTAGAAAAATAAATAATAAAGAAAAAACATTTACTGGAAAAACGCAGAGACAATAAGCAAAACCATAACTTGATTCTTTGAAGATATAAATAAAATAGATGAACCTACAGAAAGGCTTATCAAGAAAAGAGGCACAAATAAACAATACTGAGTATGAAAATGGAGAGAGATTTATAGATAAATTGACAGCACCTTAAAAATCATAAAAAGATAAAAAATTCTTAAGTATAGATATAAATCTAGATTTAGATACTGACAAAATGTTTGTACACATGTGAGAGAGAAAGAAAAGTACAATTATGTTGGAGATAAACAGATAATAAACTAACTAATAATCCAGTACTAATTAGCTCTGTTTGATCCATATTCCAAAATATCCTGGCTCAGAAGAAAATCAAAAAGGTTATTTGGAAGAACACTGTCTTATGGCCATTGTCTTTCTCTCAACTTAAAATGATGGTTCAAAAAGTTTAGGGTACAGAAGAATCACCTTAGAAATCCATTACAAATGCAAACTATCAGTCTTCATCATGAAAGATTCCAAGTCAAAAATTCTAGAATAAACACATTTTGAACAAGTAACCCTGATAGACTTGGCTTTCCACCCATCTTCTGAGCAACACTGCTTTAAGACACAGGACATCCGGACATCCATCTATAAAAGCTCAGTACATCTTCCTGTCGTGAACACACATCACAGGTGTATAGGGGTAAAGGTGTAAATTCTGTGGTGTCCACAGAATTAATAACTAAAAACAATAACAAAAGAACTATTAGCAAATCATATGCCCATGGTTTCCTGCAGAACATACAACACTATGAACTTCCAAAAAGTGTCAAGAGCATAATCAATCTTTCCTTTCTCTACGAGAGAGCAAAACTCGCCTGAATAAATTACAGCTAATTCCCCACAGTCCACTGTTAGCATTCAGGGCCCAAGGGACTGCGGGGAGATGCAGAGTCTCAGAACTACTCACCCCTGAAGGAAGAGAAGGGAGGGCCTTAGTCTCTCACTCTGGAGCAGCTGAGTGGCAGACATCTGAGATGCAAGGCAGCTTGTTATTGCCAAGGGATCTCCACAGAGGACCAGACTGATGTCCCTGCCTTCCTCCCCCCAGTGGCTTACAATTACAAGAGTCCCCAAGGACCTAAGCATATCCACAGGAAAAGGCCAAGGGAGCCCAGAATTGCCAGATTAAGTTTCTGCACCCTAGCAGAATGGGGCTCGATCCGGCTATAATCAAATAAGAGTTATATTCCTTCCATATCTGTGTGTAGGGGGAACTGAGATTCATACCCTGGACATTCTAGGTAGGAGGACCCTAAATCAAACACGGGGCATTTACAGGAACTAGCAAGCAGTCTCATGTAGCTTCAACAGTGGGTGAAGGAAACTGAATATCGAAGACTTCAAATAACTGAATTCAAAGTTCTGAGTTTATGCTAAAGATATTGGTGTTGTTCAGTCGCTCAGTGGTGTCTGACTCTGTGCGACCCCGTGGACTGCAGCACGCCAGGCTTCCCTGTCCTTCACTATCTCCCAGAGTTTGATCAGATTCATGTCCACTGAGTTGACGATGACAAAGCTACAGGGGATCATCACAGGTTTGGGACCTGGGAGTGTGCTGTTAAAGAAACACATACTCGGAACTTTATGAGAAATACAGTTAACGTGGAAAAATGTATCTGATGAAGAAAGGAGACTGAGAGAACGGTAAGTAGACTGACTCCTACAATAGTCAAAGACATGATTTTGACTGGGTAAAATATACAGGATATTACACATGGGTGTGTGCACACATGTCCATGCATATAATAAAACTCAAAGAGATGACCTTCTGAATGAATCAGTTCTACACGACCTTAGCCACATGAAGCCAGCATGTTCTGTCATTTAATTCTCAAAACAAGTTGATACATCGGTCTCATTATCTCCTGCTACCAGGAGGGAACAGCCTCAGCAAAGTTAAGGAACTTCCTCAGGTTCATCAAGAACCCATCATCTCTTGCCTAAACAATTGCAAAACCACTTAAGCTAATTTTCTCTCTTTCATTCCAGCCCCCTGTGGCCGAGATTCACCTTGGAAGTTAGGGTGACCCTGTGAAAAGTTGGGTCAGATGAGTCCATTCTTCTGCACAAATCCCACCCATGAGGTCCCCATCTCATTGGTAGGAAAATTCTACTAGGCTTTCTCTCATCTCTCTGTCTTCCTTTGCCAACTCCCTCCTCCACATTTCAGGCGCAGGCTCTCTGACTGTTCCTAGAATAAACCACAGAACTGTGCCTGCTTTTCCTTTTGTCTGAAACTTTCTCCCTTAGTCCTGTGTGTGACCTTCTTTTTCACTTCTTTCAGATCTCTGCTCAAAAGATACCTTTTCAGAGAGACCTCTCCTGCCTCTCCATATGAAACAGCTCAGCTTCTGCTACTTTCAATCCTCTTCTAAGAGCTTTACCCTTTTTTCTTGCAACCTGGTATGTACCCTTGTGCCCTGCCACCACCTCTACCAAATATAAAGACAAGTAAAGGGATTTCTGTTCGTATGTTGATTGCTCTTAACAAAGTTCTGGATAGGACAGTCTGCACTGAATGAATGAATACATGGGGCCTTGGGGTCTCTAACTCTGATACAACAAATCTGAAAATCCATGCTTTTTAAGGTAAACCAGCCAATTTCAATTTTAAATGTTCAGTTATTCTCTTCAATAACAGAAGTTTGAAATTGTCTGGAAATTAAATAGCTGTATTAATTACATCTCTAAGATGCACAGCGTGATTTTTTTTTCTGACACCACTAATGACTTTAATTTAATTTTATGTGCATCCTTATGACAAGGGGACTGCTTATAGCAACATGGGACCAGCCACAATAAGACTGACTTTCACATGCCACTAAAAAAATGTTCTCTATGGTCTGGTGATTCTCAACGGGATTTATGTTTATGTATATATGCTACACACCATCCTTACAGTCTCTGATAATTTTAGGAAATTGAAAACTCTTAACACAAATCACTGATTACTTTTTGTAACACTGCATTCTGTTATGGCTTAATATCCTCAACATTTCACAACTGAGATAAAATTAGGGATCTATATGTTTTTACTTAAGAGAAAAAAATATTGGGGAAAGAATCACTATTTTAAAGGCATTATTAGAACTTTTAATAAAAGTTCTGCATTTTAATAAAGACTGCATTTTTCTAACAAATTAAACACCTCTGGCCACAAAACAATACCTAGAAAAACAGGTACCAACCAAAACGTCTGGAAGTTTTTGTTATTGTTTTAACAACAATAAAAAAGGCCTGCTTTCACTAGCAAAAAAGGGCTGTGTGTTTGCATCTTTAGCTCAGAAACAGAAAAAGTGAATATCCCAACAAGGTTTATTGGGAAAGTCTTCTGGGTGCTTTGATAAATGAGCTTGGAAAGAGCGCCTCCTAGTGGGCGGACTTGCTCAATGTAGAAGTGACAAGGTGGAAAAGTACCTTTCACGTGAAAATGAAATGGGAAATCATACTCCTAATGAAAACAAATTCACAGCCTTGCAAACTCATTTCCGAGCAAATGACCACTTCCTTGAATTCTCTCGCCTGTTAAAATGATTACATACAGATTTATCCTTGAGGAAGATAAGCTAAAATGAAGGACTAACTTTTCAGTAATTGTCTAACAGTGCTTGAGAAACCCTTTCTGGCAAGTGGAAAATTTCTAACAATTTACGTGGTGAAGGAAAATAAAACCACGTGAGTAAAGTAAAAACATAAAGTGAGAGTTCTTTATGGTCCTTCCTATTCTAACTTTGTACCTCAGCTCCTCTGAACCACTTATTTTATGACCAATTTCAATTAAGGTGTTAAGATTCCAAGCGGTCAAATTTAGATTAGCGGTAAATTGTCAGTGAATTTTCTCTCAGTTGGTATATAGCAAAGATTTTCAAGTATGTGCCTATTCAGAGATAGTGATTTCATATCTGTCCACCATCAAGGAAACACACCTAATTATAAATTAATCAAAGAAGAAGAAATGGCAAGTTATTGAAATATTTCTCTTCAGAAATTGTGTTGTCACTTGCATGCTGCTGAATCTTCTCTACTTTCCATACTTCAATTTAATCATTATATTAAATTTAGCTCTAAAGTACTGATGAAAGCAAAAAGTTGTTTATTCTTAATCTCTGATTTTAAAAGATTCACCAATTTCTAAGTAAAATTATATCACTTTTAAGAAACATTTCGCCCAGTGATATTTATCAATTTGCTGAATTAAAAATAAAAGACATTAACTTTACAGAAGCTGCATTAAGTGAGTTAGCTGTGTTCTTGGATAAATGACTGTTTTTCAATAACTGATGCCTTTCCTACCACCTCTCTCCTCTTAAACCTGCATTGTTTCCCCATCAATGGTAAAATTACAAGCTTCTTGGACACCTGGATCTTGATGACAAGCTCCTGCTTACCAGTCCAGTTTCACCTTGCACTTTGGCCCAATTTTACTTTATACTCACTCCAGTCATCTTCAACTGAACTTTGATCTCTTTCTCCATCAACGCATGACACATTCTATCAGAACTGCCTGTGTTTATCGAGGCTACTTGCTCTACCTGGACACACTGCAGACAGTATCTCCTCTTCCCTTCCTCCTTCAACTGACCTATCAAAAGTCTACTGAGCTAATCTTTGCATGATCAGTTGCGATATCACCTACTCGAAGTCACCTTCGGATGAATGCAGTGGTTGCTTCTCTGAGCTCTCATGGCGCCTGTTCAGAAGTCATACTTTAGCAGTGACACTCTGTAGTAAATCAACCTGTTTTGCTTTCCCCTTTTCAAAGGCAGGTACTGTTTATCCCTAGCCCTGTGCACCATACACTGTCTATAGTGGATGTTATGCAAGTGCTAATTGAGTTGGGTAATCTATATTATATAGGATCTCACATCATGAGAAATGTTTCTTTCAAATCTAGGTAAAATTATTATAATTAAACTTGAAACCACAGTATTTCCTCTTTTCCGTTAAATGGAATGGTTCATAAAAGTGCAAGACCAAGCTGATTAGGATAATAAAATTATCACATGAGCATAGGATAATTATATTGCCCACTCAGAAATTTGGACTTGTGGAAATCTGAAAAAAATTTTCTAATATTTAAAAAATTAAAACTTTAGCCAATATTGGCATTCAGACACTCTTTATTTGGGTAAAAAACGTAATTACACATGCAAAAACAATATTGCACTTACGTAAATTCACACATTCAGTTCAGTTCAATCGCTCAGCTGTGTCCGACTCTTTGTGACCCCATGAATCACAGAATGCCAGGCCTCCCAAACCCATGAATTGCAGCATGCCAGGCCTCCCTGTCCATCACCAACTCCCAGAGTTCACTCAGACTCACGTCCATTGAGTCAGTGATGCCATCCAGCCATCTCATCCTCTGTCGTTCCCTTCTCCTCCTGCCCCCAATCCCTCCCAGCATCAGAGTCTTTTCCAATGAATCAACTCTTCGCATGAGGTGGCCAAAGTACTGGAGTTTCAGCTTTAACATCATTCCTTCCAAAGAAATCCCAGGGCTGATCTCTTTTAGAATGGACCGGCTGGATCTCCTTGCAGTCCAAGGGACTCTCAAGAGTCTTCTCCAACACCACAGTTCAAACCCATCAATGCTTCGGCGCTCAGCTTTCTTCACAGTCCAACTCTCACATCCATACATGACCACTGGAAAAACCATAGCCTTGACTAGACGGACTTTTGTTGGCAAAGTAATGTGTCTGCTTTTGAATATGCTATCTAGGTTGGTCATAACTTTCCTTCCAAGGAGTAAGTGTCTTTTAATTTCATGGCTGCAATCACCATCTGCAGTGATTTTGGAGCCCCCCAAAAATAAAGTCTGACACTGTTTCCACTGTTTCCCCTTGAATTTGCCATGAAATGACAGGACCAGATGCCATGATCTTAGTTTGCTGAATGTTGAGCTTTAAGCCAACTTTTTCACTCTCCTCTTTCACTTTCATCAAAAGGCTCTTTAGTTCTTCTTCACTTTCTGCCATAAGGGTGGTGTCATCTGCATATCTGAGGTTATTGAGATTTCTCCCGGCAATCTTGATTCCAGCTTGTGCTTCTTCCAGCCCAGCATATCTCATGATGTACTTTGCAGATAAGTTAAATAAGCAGGGTGACAATATACAGCCTTGATGTACTCCTTTTCCTATCTGGAACCAGTTTGCTGTTCCATGTCCAGTTCTAACTGTTGCTTCCTGACCTGCATACAGGTTTCTCAAGAGGCAGGTCAGGTGATCTGGTATTCCCATCTCTTTCAGAATTCACACATTAAATGCCAAGTTATAAAAATCTATGTACAAAACTATCAAACGATGAAAGGGCTTCACCACTTGGTCATTATGAACTGTGCAGAAGACTGCGTAGGATGTTCTTGGACAAATAAGCCCATAATGCAAAGCATTATTTTAAGTTGACATTCTTATTCACTATATTTGTTTTTTATTCACAGTTTGCCAAAGGGACCTATCAAATTCTATTAGACCAACACGGAAAGTAAGTATTGGCATCACTGCTTCTCACTTTCTATGAGAAAGCTGCACATCAGTTTCTACAGCTCAGGAAGCTCTTGCATCAAGAATCACACCAGGGTCTGTCCTTATACGAGGACTGTTACAAAACATATTTGTTTTCCAAACAGTTTTGGGTATATCATATTAAAGAAAACAGAAACAAAAAACAAAAGAAATCGTACCAGGTCAGTCCATTCAATGGAAATCCAAACCCCATGGCTGAATTTAATGCAAATTTAAATACAGATTCAGTTTAGTCGCTCAGTCGTGTCTGACTCTTTGTTACCCTATGAACTGCAGCACACCAGGCCTCCCTGTCCATCACCAACTCCTGGAGTTTATTCAAGCCCAAGTCCATTGAGTTGGTGATTGGCCACCTTAAATTCATCTATTTTAAGGCAGAATCAGTTCAGTTCAGTCACTCATTGTACCCGACTCTGTGACCCCATGGACTGTAGCATGCCAGGCCTCCCTGTCCATCACCAACTCCCAGAATTTACTCAAACTCACGTCCATTGAGTCGGTGATGCCATCCAATCATATCATCCTCTGTGGTCCCCTTTTCCTCCTGCCTTCAATCATTCCCAGCATCAGGGTGTTTTCAAATGAGTTAGTTCTTTGCATCAGGTGACCAAAGTATTAGAGTTTCAGCTTCAGCATCAGTCCTTCCAATGAATATTCAGGACTGATTTCCTTCAGGATTGACTGGTTGGATCTCCTTGTTGTCCAAAGGACACTCAAGAGTCTTCTCCAATACCACAGTTCAAAATCATCAATTCTTCGGTGCTCAGCTTTCTTTATAGTCCAACTCTCACATCTATACATGACGACTGCAAAAACCATAGCTTTGACTAGATGTACCTTTGTTGGCAAAGTAATGTCTCTGCTTTTTAACATGCTGTCTAGGTTGGTCTTAGCTTTTCTTCCAAGGAGCAAGAGTCTTTTTAATTTCATGGCTGCACCCACCATCTGCAGTGATTTTGGAGCCCCCAAAATAAGTCTCTCACTGTTACCATTGTTTTCCCATCTATTTACTATGAAAGTGAAGGGACTTAAAGAGATGGGAATATCAGACCACCTGATCTGCCTCCTGAGAAATCTGTATGGAGGTCATGAAGCAACAGTTAGAACTGGGCATGGAACAACAGACTGGTTCCAAATAGGAAAGAGAGTATGTCAAGGCTATATATTGTCACCCTGCTTATTTAACTTACATGCAGAGTTCATCATGAGATACGCTGGGCTGGAGGAAGCACAAGCTGGAATCAAGATTGCCGAGAGAGATATCAATAACCTCAGATATGCAGATGACACCACCCTTATGGTAGAAAGTGAAGAAAAACTAAAGAGCCTCTTGAAAGTGAAAGAGGAGAGTGAAAAAGTTGGCTTAAAGCTCAACATTCAGAAAACTAAGATCATGGCATCCAGTGCCATCACTTCATGGCAAATAGAAGGGGAAACAATGGAAACAGTGTCAGACTTTATTTTTCTGGGCTCCAAAATCACTGCAGATGGTGATTGCAGCCATGAAATTAAAAGACACTTACTCCTTGGAAGGAAAGTTATGACCAACCTAGACAGCATATTAAACAGCAGAGACATTACTTTGTCAACAAAGGTCCATCTAGTCAAGGCTATGGTTTTTCCAGTAGTCATGGATGGATGTGAAAGTTGGACTATAAAGAAAGCTGAGCACCGAAGAATTGATGGTTTTAAACTGTGGTGTTGGAGAAGACTTGAGAGTCCCTTGGACTGCAAGGAGATCAAACCATTTCATCCTAAAGTAGATCAGTCCTGGGTGTTCATTGGAAGGACTGATGTTGACGTTGAAACTCCGATACTTTGGCCACCTGATGGGAAGAGCTGACTCATTTGGAAAGACCCTGATGCTGGGAAAGAATGAGGGCAGGAGGAGAAGGGGACGACAGAAGATGAGATGGTTGGATGGCATCACCGACTTGATGGACATGGGTTTGGGTGGACTCTGGGAGTTTGTGATGGACAGGGAGGCCTGGCATGCTGTGGTTCGTGGGGTTGCAAAGAGTCGGACACAACCAAGCAACTGAACTGAACTGAACTGAAGGGACTGGATGCTATGATCTTCACTGTTTTGAATGTTGAGTTTTAAACCAGCTTATTGATATTTAAGCCACGTTATTGATCTTTCTCTTGGCAATCTTGATTCCATCTTGTACTTCATCGAGCCCAGCATTTTACATGTTATGGAGAAGGGCATGGCAGCCCACTCCCATATTCTTGCCTGGAGAATCCCATGGACAGAGGAGCCTGGCAGGCTACGGTCCATGGGGTCACAAAGAGTCGGACATGACTGAGCAATTTATCATGCATGCAAGCATGCACTCTGCATAGAGTTAAATAAACAGCGTGACAATATGCAGCCTTGACGTACTTCTTTCCCAATTTGGAACCAGTCTGTTGTTCCATGTCCGGTTCTAACTGTTGCTTTTTCACCTGATACAGATTTCTCAGGAGGCAGGTAAGGTGGTCTGGTATTCACATCTCGAAGAATTTTTCAGTTTCTTTGTGATCTACAGAGTCAAAGGCTTTGGCATAGTCAGTAAAGCAGAAGTAGATGTTTTTCTCGAATCCTCTTGCTTTTTCTATGATCCAGTGGATGTTCGCAATTTGCTCTCTGGTTCCTCTGCCTTTCCTAAATCCAGCTTGAACATCTAGAAGTTCACGGTTCATGTACTGTTGAAGTCTGGCTTGGAGAATTTTGAGCAATACTTTGCTAGTATGTGAGAGGAGTGCAACTGTGCGGTAGTTTGAACATTCTTTGGCACAGACTTTCTCTGGTATTGAAATAAAAACTTACCTTTTCCAGTCCTGTGGCCTCTCTTGAGTTTTCCAAATTTGCTGGCATATTGAATGCAGCACTTTCACAGCATCATCTTTCAGGATTTGAAATAGCTCAACTGGAATTCCATCACCTCCACTAGCTTTGTTCGTAGTGATGCTTCCTAAGGCCCCCTTAACTTCGCATTCCAGGATGTCTGGCTCTAGGTCAGTGATCACACCACCATGGATATCTGGGTCATGAAGGTCTCTTTTGTATAGTTCTTCTATGTATTCTTGCCACCTCTTCTTAATATCTTCTGCTTCTGTTAGGTCCATACCATTTCTGCCCTTTACTGAGTCCATCTTTGCATGAAATGTTATTGGTATCTCGAATTTTCTTGAAGAGATCTCTAATCTTGCCCATTTTATTGTTGTCCTCTTTTTCTTTGCATTGATCCCTGAGGAAGGCTTTCTTATCTCTTCTTGCTATTCTTCAAAACTCTGCATTCAAATGGGTATTATCTTTCCTTTTCTCCTTTGCGTTTCGCTTCTCTTCTTTTCTCAGCTATTTGTAAGGCCTCCTCAGTAATGCCTACTTGCATTTCTTTTTCTTGGGGATGGTCTTGATCACTGCCTCCTGTACAATGCATGAACCTCCGTCCATATTTCTTCAGGCACTCTGTCTGTCAGATCTACCCCTAGAATCTAATTATCACTTCCACTGTATAGTCATAAGGGATTTGATTTAGGTCATACCTGAATGGTCTAGTGGTTTTCCCTACTTCAATTTAAGTCTGAATTTGGCAATAAGGAGAATATGGATAAACAAATGAGGTAAAATACAAACCTTCCTTAAAAAATGATTTTTAATGTTTTTGTAGCCCATAGTCATCACTCTACTTTCCTTCACAATGCACAGGAAAAAAAAAATACTCATATATCTATATATTAGTCAACAACCTAAATTTACTCAGAGCAGTATAATCTATACTGGACCAACTCATGACCAAAAGCTATTTAGAGATGTGCCTGGTCATAAATAGCAAAATAAAAAGACAAATACTAGCAGTACCTTTCAACTTCCAGATTGTGTGTGCATATATGCAATGTGTGTGTGTGTCTATGTGTGTATTCCAGAATATAATTAAATTTTAGATAATGGTTCCCTTATTCTTTAATTTTAGGTAATTATTTCTTAAGACACTATACCTCTGGAGATGACAAAATTAAACGTAAACCTGGTCTTCGGTATAAATGTACTGAGAGCCACTATGTAACAGATGCTCTGTAGAGGTTTTTGAGGACTCCACATTGAACAAGATACAGTTCCTGTCAATGCATCAAGAACCCGATACATACACACACACAGGTCACTATTTAGGAGCTTTCCTGGTGACTCAGTGGTAAACAATCCTCCAGCAAATTAGAAGATGCAAGTTTAATCCCTGGAAGAGGAAATGGCAACCCAGTCCAGTAGTCTTGTCTGGGAAATCCCATGGATAGAGGAATCTGGTAGGCTATAGTCCATGGAGTTGCAAAAGAGTCGGACATGACTTAGCGACTAAACAACAACAAATATATATATATATATATATATATATATATATATGTATGTATGTATTTCTAAAGCCTGCGCACCAGATCTCATGGTTGCTAGTCACAAACACAGATGCTGATTCAGTAGGTCTGGCTGGGCCCAGCATTCCACATTTCTCAGAAGTCTCCAGCTGATGCCAGGACCACTGGTCTGCAGACCACATTCTGAGCAGTGAAGGTTTAAATTCTTGGCAACACAGGTAAAGCACTAATTAACTGTACTTCAAAGGAAGGTTATCTAGGAAAGCCACTGATAGGAGGTGACAACTATACAGGCTAAAGGGAGAAAGAGCTCTAGTTGCAGGAAACTTCAAAATTAAAAACATACAGTGATGAAAATACATAATATAGTTAAATGACAACGAGCTAGCAAAGGTGTTCCAAGTATACATATGTGAAAAGGGTGCCAGGAGACAAGGTCACAGAAGTGACCTGAGGCTGGGTGGGCCTGTTCTATACATCTGTCAGGCATCATGGAATTTATTCACTAAGCAGTAGAGATTCCAGGGGCATATGGGATTTTTTGTTGTTGTTGTTAATTTTTTTTACTGAAAATATCTGACATATAACATTACGTAAATTTAAGGTGTACAACATGTTACTTTGGTACACTTATATGCTGTAATACTATTGCATTTGTAGCAATAATTAACACCTATATTATTACATAATTTCTTTTTAGTGGCTGGGATAATTAAATTTTAGTCTCTTAGCAAGTTTGACGATTATAGCATATTACTGTTGTCTATATTCATGATACCACGCATTACACACCAATACTTTAGAAAGTTAATTTTGACATTAGTAGGGGGAATGGACTGGAAGAGATAAACATAACCAGGGAAATAGTTATCCGAAATATTTTAAGCTAGAGATGCTGAAACTATTGGGGCTTCCCTGATAGCTCAGTTGGTAAAGAATCCACCTGCAATGCAGGAGACCCCAGTTCAATTCCTGGGTCAGGAAGATCTGCTGCAGAAGGGATAGGCTACCCACTCCAGTATTCTTGGGCTTCCCTTGTGGCTCAGCTGGTAAAGAATCCACCTGTAAGGCAGAAGACCTGGGTCCAATCCCTGGGTTGGGAAGATCCCCTGAAGAAAAGAAAGGCTACCTACTCCAGTATTCTGGCCTGGAGAATTCCATAGACTGTATAGTCTATGAGGTTGCAAAGAGTTGGACAGGACTGAGCAAATTTCATTTTCACTTCACTTTCAGAGATACTGAAGCCTTGGACTACAGCAGTGGCATTTAAATAAGGTGGGGATGAGGACACCCCCAAAACATTCATGAAGCTATATGTGGCCCAGACATGGAACCATCCACCAAAGTCCATTCACTGTGTTTCATGGATATCTGCAGTCACCAGCATATGAGTGGAAGCGATGTGAACAACTTAGGCCTTCCTTAAGAATCCATCTTTGACCCTGGACTTCCACCAGCCCCTGTCACACTGGCTGGAATGGTGACACTGGAAGTCCCATGTTGAAGATGGGAGAGCTGTTGTAGACTGAGTCTCTAATGAACTGTGCGGATCAGAGCTGTCCACTGACCCAAGCACTCACTTCAAACTGGGTGAGTAAGAAAAACACAAAGACACAAAATAAAACAAAACTCTACTGGCTTAAACCGTGCTTATCATGTACTTGAATTAATATGTGTCTTGTTCAAGTAGCTTAGTTTTTACTTTCAGCCTCTAGAGGATTGGGTGATATAAGTAGCTGTGAAGAGTAAGGAACACTAGGGATTACAGAAGGACCCAATTAAACTGTAAGAACCACAAGGCTGATTGATGGTGTCCCCTTATTCAAATCAAGAGATATTAGAGGGAATTTCAGGGCTAGGGAGAAGAGAGTAAACTCACTTTTTGAGGGATGAAGTTGATGGTACTTGCAGGATATCCTGTTGCAGATATCCACTAAGTTTTTAGACAAACAAGGCCTGGATCTCAAGAGAACACAAGAGCTCTGCAGAAGTCACCGGAGGTAGGGGGTACAGAGACAGGCTTTGCAGTAAAAAAGAGAAGGCTGACAGTTACAGGACCCTGAGAATAAAACCAATTGAAGACAGTCCAACCAAGGAAGATGAGTAGGGCAGTCACTGGGAAAACCAGAAACAGTCTCACAGAAGTTTAAGTAAATAAAAGAGAGGACAAAGCTCATAAAGCAATGCCAAGTGAAAAATACAAAAATAGATGCTAAATAACACACACACACGTACACACACACTCTGATCTCATTTACATAAATATGAAAACACAAAAATGTGACATATGACATACTGAGTAGGAGTGTGCATATTCAATAAAAGTATAAACAAGTGCATAAGAATGGTAAACACCAAATCTTTGATAACTTCTGTCTGGGCAGGGAGGAAATTACCATCAGGGAGGAATACACAGGAACCCTGAACTCTGTTGATATTATTTCATTTATCAAACTGGAAGGCAGCACATAGTGCTCACATTTTTAATAGTTTACATGTTTCACAATAGAATTTTGGAAAGATATTAAAATGCTAGAAAAAGTTTCACAGAGTAGGATGCTATAAACAGTATCAAAGGTGAGAAATGGAAAAACAACTGAATTTGGCAGAAAGCAGTTTGTTAATGACATTTATAAGAGGAATTTTAAGAAGTACAGAAGAGCTGAGTTAGATTTTTTAAATTAACAGACAAGAATTTCATGTTTACATTTTAATCACTGACTACACTATTTCTGTTGAATTTTTCAGTTTATAGGAAACATAATTATTTTATGAGAAAAATAATTTTGCTTCTTCAATAGAGGAAAAGATACTAACGAGATCATAACTTCAATTCATCTAACAAAACAGATTTCTTGATTAGCTTAGCTTATAGGAGTAAACTATAAAGTGTTACTCATTCTCTATTAGCACATTAAAAGTCAGTCCCATTTCTGATAAAATTACATAAATTCCAGGGGACAGCACAATCGAGAATAATGAAAAGTAGGAACTGACTCTGAAGGGAAGAAATACCATTTTTATTCAAGAAGCGAGCAAGCAATTTTCAAGAGTATTGCAAAATAATCCTTTTTCAAAATATATTTCCTATTTATTCTAGTAGCGATGTGATCTCAGCTATTGTATATGTCTCCCCTGATGGAGCTAAACTCAAAACTCAAACTAAACCTCACCTGAATCACAGATAAGTCCATTAAATGATTGTATATTTTAGCAAGATAAGAGATGACTTTCAAGGAAGAACTTCAATTTTCAAACTCTAGCTGTTTTTTTCTTACTAAAAATTATAATCTCTATAAGATTCTGATAAAAAATTAATTTCAAATTTGAATTTGTAGTAACAGAATATATATATATATAAATTATGTTTCCCAATATAATTTTCTCTTATACTTCTTTTTGAAATTTCTAATTCCATCTAATCCCTGGTGGCTCAGTGGTAAAGAAACCGCCTGCAATGCAGGAGATGTGGGTTCAACCCCTGGGTCAGGAAGATCCCCTGAAAAATGAAATGGCGACCCACTTCAGTATTTTTGCCTGGGAAATCTGATGGACAAAGGAGCCTGATGGGCTACAATCCACAGGGTCGTAAAGAGGCGGACACAATTTAGAGACTAAACAACAACGAACAACAACCATCCCTGTAATCATCAAAATAAACTGCTATTATGATTGGGTAAGATTTTCTATTTCACTGGTGTTTGGGAATACAGAGTCATTGTCAAGAAGTATACAGGAGACGATATAGGAAGAAGGGTGCAAGCTCGGACAAAAAGGAAATGATTGGACCAGATGAGTTTCGTGGTCGTTTCTGATTCTGTCATTCTAAACATGGGTGAGAGGAAGAATGCTATTAGTAGCGGAAATAGAAAAGAAGAAAAAGAGGTTCTGATCTGATATTTGGGATAGTGGGTAGTTTACAATGCTTTATGTGTAGCCAAAAAACCGAGGCATGATCTTTAGAAGGCAAATTAAACACAAAAAAAGCTTTCAGAGAAACTAGCCCAAACTCTATGATTGAACAATAAACTTTCTGCCAGCTTTAAAAGATGAATACAAAATTGTATGGTCCTTGAAGGCTGCTTCCTCAAAGCCCTATGCTGCTACAGACAAAGCGCCCAAGCAAAAGTTTATGCATCACAATCCACCCAGAAAGAAAAAGTTCTCATGCATGTAAAAGTTGATGTGTAGTAATGTCTGGAGTCAAATAAAATGCTGACAAGGATGGGAGAGGTGCTGCAGTGACTATCTGACAAATTCAATCGTTAGGACTCAAGACGAGAAGGCTGAGAGAGACAGAATGAAAGTCTGTACAATGATAAATATGGGGAAAAAAAAGCACAAATAGAAACTGGGATGTAGAAGGCATCAGTATGTCTAAAAGAGTTACTTTAAAATCAATATATATTTTTTAAAGATCAAAGACAGCAAACTTTTAGAAAAGCTTGCATTATGGCACAAAGGAAAAAAAAAAGATGTATAGAAATTAATGGAAAAATGGAAAAATAAGGAGCAGTAACTATATTGGGAAATGTGACTTTATTAAGGCTGAAAAAATGGGTTTCAATTAGTACTTTTAGATAATATATATCCTGAAATCTCTATCAGAGAAAGCCACACTAGGTAGATGGTCTAACCTGGGGACAGACTGATCAGGTCCCTAAACTGAGGAAAGTGAAAGTCGTTCAGTTGTGTCCGACTCTTTGTGACCCCATGGACTGTAGTCCATGGAATTCTCCAGGCCAGAATACTGGAGTGGGTAGCCTTTCCTTTCCCCAGGGGATCTTCCCAACCCAGGGAATGAACCCAGGTCTCGCACATTGCATGTGGATTCTTTACCATCTGAGCCACAAGGGAGGCCCAAGAATACTGGAGTGGGTAGCCTATCCCTTCTGCAGAGGATCTTTCTGACCCAGGAATCGAACTGGGGTCTCCTGTATTACAGGCAAATTTTTTACCAGCTGAGCTATCAGGGAAACACATGAGTAAAAGATTATTTGAAAAGATCTTGGTAGCTGGTATAGGTATATGTTCCACTAACTAAGAAATGAAGAGAGGGAAGCCTTGGCTGTAGTAATATTAGAAGTGGAAATGTAAAATAGTATCTTAAATAATCATTGTGGAGTGAAAAGCACTGGGGATAAGAGCCTACATGTATCAGAAACTATATCAAAATTTATATACAGATGTGTCAGTCTCCATAAAACCCTGCAAACCTGTTACCATTATACACATTTTAAAGAACAAAAAAAACAAGGCACAGAGACATTAAATGACTTAGTTGTCTGAAGTCACAAAAATAGTCATTAGTGGGGCTGGATTTCAAAATTGGAAATAGCTACGTTGAAAATCTGCAGTCTTTCCACACTAATCTTTGTACCTACCTCTCCTACTGAACTTGGTGACTCATAGACATGGAAGATGCGAGAGATAAAAATCAGACAAAATAGCCTCAAGTTTCAAACCTACTGATGTGAATGTTAATAAAAGAGAACTAGCCTCTGATAAACAGAACTTTAGATAATTTCTTTCTGAACCTGAACCTTTGTTTAGTCTAGTAAACATGGCTTGTCAGAAACCTACTGCAGGCTTCCTGAAAGTCAAGGAGTCAGAGGTGGGTAATTTCTCTGGGAAAATTTCCTACAGGAATTAGCACCTTCTATTGGGCTTCCCTCATAGGTCAGTTGGTAAAGAATCCACCTGCGATGCAGGAGACCCCGGTTTGATTCCTGGGTCAGGAAGGGATCGGCTACCCACTCCAGTATTCTTGGACTTCCCTTGTGGCTCAGCTGGTAAAGAATCTGCCTGCAATGCGGGAGCCCTGGGTTCGATCCCTGGGTTGGGAAGATCCCCTGGAGAAGGGAAAGGCTACCCACCCCAGTATCCTGGCCTGGAGAATTCCATGGACTGTATATAGTCCATGGGGTTGCAAAGAGTCGGACACGACTGAGTGACTTTCACTTTCACTTTCATAGCCACTAGACTGGAATGGTTTCACACCCAAATCACAGCATCTGTGCGAGCCAGTCTCAGAAAGTCTACTTAGACGTCTTATTACAGGGATCAGAAGGATAGATTCTGGGACAGGTCTCAGTCAAATTCCAGCTTCTGTTCTTACTAGCCCTATAACCTGGAATTGAGTGTTTACTCTCTCCATGCTCAGTTTCTTCATCTGCAAAATGAAACAGTGAAATAAATAAATCTCCCTAAGAGCTATGATATAAATGAAACAAAACTAGGTGGAGAAAGTACTCAGTACAGTCCTTGACGAATGCACGTTTATTAGGAGTTCTAATGGCGATGATGATGAGAAAAATGCTAGAGGATGAGGAAGGGGAAGAAGAGAAGGAGTCTAATTCAAAACTTCAGGATATTCCCTGAACATCTGCACCTCTATGTATTTGTTAGCCAATAACTTTCTTTGTGCTTAGAAGTATGCTTTCCATAAATAAGGGGTAAAAAGATGAGACTCTAGGTGGTTTTTCTTGCAAGGAAAGAAATCTATTCTCTCCAAGAGATTATCAGGTTTGAAACTAATTTCTTTAGCAGTGTGTCAGATTCAGAGCCTGATAAAAACCTTAAGAATGTACAGCTGATTTCACTTGTTCAGTTTGTTCTGATTTGCTACAATCTTGTTTGATTATTTTGAGTAGCCCAACTAACACGTGACTGTGGTTGGCATTTGCCATGGTAGCTAATTTTCATCTATTCTGGGCTGCTATAGATAATTTTCATTTAAAACTTTTTTTATTGCTAATGATTTAGAAAGTCATTTTCAAATTAGAATAATGTACCTCTATCAATCTGATTTCAGACACAGTATGATGTACATTCCCTTACTGCCAGGGAATTGCTCGTGGTTCTATTTGTAAATGTAGCTATTCACAGCACTTTTCCTCATCTTCTGATTTTTGGAGTCCCCAAAATGATGAAGATTTAACATGTGCTTAGCAAATGATAATTCCCAATTCCAGGAAATCCATGGTGAAAGCACTCACTGCTGACAGTACTGAGATTGCTACATCCCTTATGAAAGCGATGTGGCAATGATGAGCAGCAAGGTTCACTACTCATTCTCTCCAGTTTGGCCTGGAAATGATCCAGCAGAAATCAAATGATACTGCACCACTGTTTTCTACTGACTTACACATGAAACACTGAACACTGTAAGAATGATTTCCAGAAATTATGAAACACAGATATATGGACATTTTAATGAAAAATTTGAAGACTATGAAGAAGCATTGAAAATATCTGCTATAACATTAAGTAAAATGGTATACACAAATAAAATGTAAAATAACACGTACACTGTAGTTAAAACTACATAAAACCAGTTCTTTACCCCAGGGTGCACGTACCACCTGCAGAGCTTCTTAAATATTTAAATGCCAAGGATCCACCACAAAAGGATTCCAATCAATTGATCGATTGGTGATAAAATTGTTGAGAATTTACATTTTCTCTATATTCTGTATAATGATGTTATCAATTTCAAAATACTTTCATATTTTCAAACGTTTTAAAATCACATAGATGATTTAAATATTATTAAATCACCTTAATCAGTACCACTTCAAATTTAATAAAAATTGTTGTATTACGTCTACATTGATGTTTTTCTTAATTGCCATTGCCTTATTAAATTATAATCCTGACTTTTGATTAACTCACTGGAATGGGATTCTAGAAGCAATCCCATAAAAATGTAACAAAGTGGTTAAACCGAAGACTCTATGTGGAGGCCAAGACCATCCCACATCCAAATACCAGCTCCACGTCTCTCCAGCTCTCTAAGCTCTGCTGTTAGTCCAAACCCAGAGAAAACCTCCTGGCAATGCAAGGAGGTTAATATTCCTGGCCCAGGCCCATCTAAACCACAACTTGTCAACCCCAAATACAGGCGCATCAGAAACATTCGAGGGCAGCGCAATTTGGACAAATGATGCCGCTAAGTATGGTCATACTTACAAAAGCCTAATCAGGAGAGTCTGAATGTATTATAAAATGCTGAACTGTTAGTTACGTGTGCATTTATGACTGAAATCAACCAATCTTCTCTTTGGAAGTGATCTTGGTAATTTTTCTGCCTAAGGATGAAGCACGCCCACAGAATATACTTATAAGGGCAAAGCCTGTATCAGGAGGCTGGACTCCTCCTCCCCAGGCACCCCAGTGGGAGGGGGAGGGTCCTCCCAAAAGTGGGCCAGCCAACAGCCCCCAGTGGGCAGCACATTGATAACAGTGGCTAATTTTAGAATTTGAAGTGTATCTTTTTTCACTTTGTTCCCACCCCCTTTTCTATCAATCTCACTCACAGTCAGCATTCATGTTTTGCAGAATGCTTTTGCCCTCTTAAGAGAGTTTAGCCTTCAGACACAAAGAAAAAACAAGAAAACAAGGTCATGGACTTTATCATGCTCCGTTCATGTGGCTCTTTCCCAGATATCTGACCAAAGGTAACAGAGATTAATAAGTAATATTAAGTTAGAGAATGAAAAAGAACACTGAATTTTCAAGCCAAACTCCACACTCACTGAAGTTTCAAAATAATATTTTAACATCAATATCTGTTTACACCAGAATATTGATTATTTAAAAATTATATTTGCTATTTAAAAATAATACCCTGTAACAAATAATTTTTAAAAGTTATGCTAAGCTAAAGTTGAATACATTATATTTTCTAAGATTACTGTACCGTCCTCATAATTAGTCTTTTCTAGGGAATAATTCTCACTAATTAATTACAGTGAATATTAAAAAGAGTTTATACCTAAATTTATCAAAGTTAAAAGAAAAACAAAGAAAGCAAAAAAAAATGCAAACATTTCAATTTATCTGGAAGCAACTTAAGTGTCCATCAATAGATGAACGAATATATATGTGGTATACACACACACACACACACACACACACACACACACACACACACACACACAGGAATATTCAGTTCAGTTCAGTTGCTCAGTCGTGTCCAACTCTTTGCGACCCCATGAATTGCAGCACGCCAGGCCTCCCTGTCCATCACCATCTCCCGGAGTTCACCCTAACTCATGTCTATCGAGTCAGTGATGCTATCCAGCTATCTCATCCTCTGTCATCCCCTTCTCCCCCTGCCCCCAATCCCTCCCAGCATCAGAGTCTTTTCCAATGAGTTAACTCTTCACATGAGGTGGCCAAAGTATTGGAGTTTCAGCTTCAGCATCATTCCTTGCAAAGAACACCCACGACTGATCTCCTATAGAATGGACTGGTTGGATCTTCTTGCAGTCCAAGGGACTCTCAAGAGTCTTCTCCAACACCACAGTTCAAACCCATCAATTCTTCAGTGCTCAGCCTTCTGCACAGTCCAACTCTCACATCCATACGTGACCACAGGAAAAACCATAGCCTTGACTAGACGAACCTTTGTTGGCCAAGTCATGTCTCTGCTTTTGAATATGCTATCTAGGTTGGTCATCAAGGAGTAAGCGTCTTTTAATTTCAAGGCTGCAATCACCATCTGCAGTGATTTTGGAGCCCCCCAAAATAAAGTCTGACACATTTGTAGCAACGTGAAAGTGTTAGTATCTCAGTTGTGTGTGACTCTACAACCCCATGCCAAGCTCCTCTGTCCATGGGATTCTCCAGGCAAGAATACTGGAGTGGGTAGCCTTTCCCTTCTCCAGGGGATCTTCCTGACCCAGGGGACAAACCCGAATCTCCTCCATTGTAGACAGATTCTTTACCGTGTGAGTCACCAGGGAAGCCCATGCAGCAACATGGACAGACCTAAAGATGATCACACTAAGTGAAGTGACTAAGACAAAGAAAGGCAAACACACGGTATCACTTACATGTGGAATCTAAAAAATAATACAGATGAACTTATTCACAAAACAGAGGTAGACCAGAAAACAAACTTAACACTCACCAAAGGGGGGATAACAAATATACAACACTCTATATAAAATAAACAAAAATGACTTATTATACAGCACAGGGAACGGTATTCAGTATCCTATGATAACTAATAATGGAAAAGGATCCAACAAACATGTCTTTTAAAAAAATTCCCAAGGTGTTATTTAGTTGTTATTTTGCACTGCCAATGCAAAATGAGTCTTTGGAGAAATTTTAAGCACAACATACACTGAATATTTTTACAGGAATAAACTACATGACAGTAGTGGCCTATGGAGTCCAAGTCATTGTTGCACAGTTCGGAGAAATATCAGAGCATTTTGCATTCTTCAAGATATCAACACCAGACTTTTTCTCTATTTAATAATTATGGCTGGTGTCAGTTTTGTTAAGTGGGGCAGAGAAGTGAGGAGAGAGACAAGGATTCCAGGAGTCAGCACTGGATGGTGAGTTAGGCATGCAGTAATATATACATATACATTAATATATGTATACATATATGTGTGTATATATATATACAACTGAAAATATGTATATATGTTTATATATACATAACTGAAAAAAAACTACAACTTATCCAGTTTTGAGGAGAGCACACAGGCAAACACTAAATTATTTTTGTTTATAAGTATTCTAACAGTTAACTGGAGAATTTGTCTCTTAAGAGACCTTGGAGGGTAATTAAAATGTCATGATCATATGACTACTATTAATTAGAAAAGGTTTCTTGGAAAACAGGCTGTTTTGTTTTTACTGTTGTTAATAAATAAACTTATCTGGTAGATTTAACGGTCTGTTTAAAGATTGTTAACCACTTGACCTAAAAACTTAATGAAAAGAATCTAGCAGCTGCTGGTAAATGAAAACCAATGAGAAATGGAGGGAAAATCTCTGTTACTAATTACTAGATAAAATAGTCACGTTTACAGATTTTTCTCCTATATATTATTTCAAACACTACAGTTATGCTTCACTATGTGTAACATAGAAATTCCTTGGTCTGGAATTAAGGACCAATTAGTATATCACCAATTAGCAGCTATGTGACTTTAGACGAGCTGAATAAACTCTCTGAGCCTCAGATTTATCATTCTTAAAATAGGGATGATAAGAGGAACTCACTTATAGATTTGTTGTGATTGAATGAGACGACCTCCAGGAAAGCTTTAGCACAGTAGCTGGCACAGAGTAAAACCTCAGTAAGATTATTATTCAGCTAAGTCTGGATCCATTATCATAGTTCCACACTACACTGCATACCTAACAAAGAATTAGATTTTCACTGTCAGTGTAACTGCTAAGAGGGTCTCATGAAAACTTTAAGATCCATGTCATGTGACAAAGCGTTATAGCATGCTATTCGCCTGCACAGATCATCATGCTGAGGCAGGACAAAAGTATCACACATCTATGAACAAGTAATTCTAAAGATTTTCACATCAAATGAACACATGAATAAAAATCACTTGAAAGTGACTCTGGGTTGCCTCGGTTTTCCCTGTGGACACTCACATGGAACTCAGTTTAAAATGAGGTTTTACAGAAAGGAAGCTTACCCTTTGTGATATATTTAGCAAACTACTCAGCAACGGAAAGAGATGCATGAATCGTGACAAATAGGGCTTACAAGGCACAGAGCTAAAAAAACTCTGAATGAAGGATACCTAGGTTTCCCATATCAAGTTTATATTCCTTGCAATTGAGAAAAAAATTCTGAAAACACGTCTTAAAACTTTACTATAATGGATACTATTATAAAGTTATTTTTAATTCTATATCAGTCATTAAATCCAAAACTAATTTTTAAATGCTACTGCTCTCAGAAGTAAAACTTTTATTAGAAGCAAAACTTCTAATCAGATGCTGTTGTTTAGTCACTGAGTTGTGTCTGACTATTTTGTGACCCCAGGAACTGTAGCTCACTAGGCTCCTCTGTCCATGGGATTTCCCAGGCAAGAGTACTGGAGTGGGTTGCCATTTCCTTCTCCAGGGGATCTTCCTGACCCAAGGATTGAACCTATATCTCCTGATTTGGCAGGTAGATTCTTTAACACTGAGCCACCAGGGAAGCCCAATTAGTTAGATGACTTTTACCAAATCATAAAAGTAAACATTCTCATTAAGAAAATGGCAAGTATTGAGATACCAGGATAACTGCAGTGAAAAGTCTACAAATTTAGGCTTATGTTTAGGTTAAGAGCGAAATCCATTAAAGTGCGAATTTCCTGACGGCTAGGTTAAGAGCCATGAGAGATGACACTTCATTCTAAAGGTGGACCCAGATCAATGCAGAGCCCTTCATCTACCCTGCCCTCAGTGGTAACCCACTGAGAAGGTACACTTCTGCAATGCACATAATGCACATAATTTGCCTGGAGCTCAAATTATCCAGCAAAATCACCCACTCCTGGTTAAATGTGGTACATTATTTTTATGTGAGGCTTTTAATGATCAGAAATCTATGTATATTTTATTAATACAGAATAAGGTTAAGCAAGGTGATGGGACACAGAGGTCTGGACATGAGCTCTGGAGCAGAAACATATACTAAGCCGGTTAATGGATACTAGATCTCAGGAAAGTTAAATTTCTTGTGCCTCAATATTTTCAACTGTATAATGACAATAAGTACCTAGGATAATTGTGAGGATATATATCTGTGTGTGTGTGTGTGTGTGTGTGTGTGTGCACGTGTGTATGTATTTGTTGTTTAGTCGCTAAACTCTTGTGATCCCGTGGACTGTAGCCTGCCAGCCTCCTCTGTCCATGGGATTTCCCAGGCAAGAATACTGGGGTGAGTTGTCACTTCCTTCTCCATGGAATCTTCCTGACCCAGTAATCAAACCTGTATCTCCAGCATTACAGGTGGATTCTTTACTACTGAGCTACCTGGGAAGACACATCACTGGTCTTTTTGGGAAATAAAAGTATATAGTTCCTTAAACAAGGGTCTGTCCTCTCCACAATCATAATGACAATAATAACAGCTTTTACTTAAGAAGTACTAACCATGTGTTAGGCATCTTGTGAGGGCATGTATATACTATTATTATTATTATTATTGCATTTTGTGTTTCTGCCAACTTCCTGAGATGGGCTCATTAAGTCAGCTGCCCACAGCAAAAAGCTCAGAATTGGCTGAGTCAAGACATAAATCCGGGGAGCTGCACTGTAGACTCAGAGCTCTGGTCACTATGGGGCTGCTTCCACAGGAGACTCTGCAATCATTCTCTATGTATAGTGTGCCCTCAACCTGAGCTATGCGAAGATGCTTTTTTGTGGCACCTGAGATCTGAGTTCCCATTTTAATTAACTTCCTAAGAGGATAAGCAGAAAAAAGTCCATGATACTGTTTTAGTTTCAAAAACTGTATCTTTTAGAGATTTAGAAAGCTAAGAAGGCAGAAGCCCTGTCCCGTCCCCAAAAAAAACCCATAAATAAGTGGAGGAAATATTATATACTTAATATTTATTGAAATTCAGCTGCAATAATATTAAAACCACTAATATAACAAATGAGAAGTTTCAAGGTCAACTTTTGTGTGATTTATATGTTTTAAATTAATAAAAATTCTCACAAGCTAAAATAAACTTTATTCTCTTTCTAGGGAAGCCAGTATGTAAAACAATATTATAGATTAATTTTTTAGTTTTTATGGAAACATTACAAGAACAGATCCAAACCATCCCTTTTAAGAGATTTTGAAAAAACAAAGGTAACTGATGAGAGATTCAGCACATAAAGCCTGGATGAGAATTGCTGGATCAAGAGGCAAACTGACCCTTCCTAATGTTTACAGAATACGAAAGAGGTCAAAAAGTAAATGCTGAGTCGTCTGTCTGAAAGGGTCATGTTGTCAATACATGAAAGAACTGACCTACGTTAAAAATAGAATTCTCATCATGCTACTTAACCCCTTTTCCTGAAGAACCTCACTTAAACATAGAGCCGCACGGATTTTGCAGCTATAATTACTTTCCTTGGTAAGACCATTACCAAATTTGTTTAAGATGCTATAGTTCTCTATTAACAATCCTTCCCTAGGAACCCTACTCAATGCTCTATGGTGTCCTCAACTGGACGGAAAGCCAAAAAAGAAGAGAATCCTATGGACAGGGGAGCCTGATGGGCTAGAGTCCACAGGGTCACAAGGACTGTAGCACGCACCACACTCACAATGCTTACTTTCTCAAAGTAGAAAACACTTAGGATGAAGTTCTTCTTCCAGGATATTGGTGTGTATGTACTCTTCAATAGTCCACTTGGAAATTATCTATTTTCATTGATGGGGTTTCTGTGATACCTGACTAAAATACCACTGACTTTTGCTCTAAATGCAGTTAAGGAAGGGTCGGTATTAGTGGTATCAGCTTCAACATATGATTGAGTCATGAGTAGTAGCTTCAGTCTGCAGGTTCTTGGCAAGAGTCTTTTTAAGGCTCTTGATCCATTTGTGAGTGCTATTTTGGTTAAAGCTGGAAACACAATCTGTAAATCTATGCACACATAAACTGCAATATCCCCCAAAAAGCTGAAAGTGAATAAACACATAAGGTTCATACTGTCAACCCTTCTGGGTTGTTGAGTTTAGATTCCTCCCTCCAGAAACCTGATTTCACATGTGATGCCTGATTATCTAGCATACAGAGAATCTTGGACTACTCTATAATTGAAATATTTGTATTTTTGATTTGTTGTTGTTGTTTAGTTGCTAACTTATGTCTGACTCTTTTGCAGCCTCATGGATAAGTAGCTTGCCAAGGTTCTCTACCCATGGGATTTTCTCAGCAAGAATACTGGAGTGGGTTGTCATTTCCTTCTTCCTGACCCAGGGATCAAACCTATGTCTTCTACACTGGCAAGTGGATTCTTTATTGCTGGCCCACCAGAGAAGCCTCTCCCCACTTTTTAAATTATTTATTTTAAATATTTTCATTTTATACTTATTTCGTATTTTAAGTAATTTATTTTATTTTAATTTTAATTTTTACTTTATTTTACTTTACAATACTGTATTGGTTTTGGCATACATTGACATGAATCCGCCACAGGTGTACATGAGCTCCCAAACATGAACCCCCCTCCCACCTCCCACCCCACATCATCCCTCCGGATCATCCCCGTGTACCAGCCCCAAGTATCCTGCATCCTGCATCGAACATAGACTGGCGATTCATTTCTTACATGATAGTATACATGTTTCAGTGCCATTCTCCCAAATTATCCCACCCTCTCCCTCAAGAGTCCAAAAGTCCGCTCTACACATCTGTGTCTCTTTTGCTGTCTTGCATACAGGGTCATAAACAATTTTAAAGATAAGCATGCACTGAACTAAATACGATAATAATATCTTTCCACAGCCCAGGGGATCATCCTGTATATTTTTGAGGTAAGAACACTCCATTCTGAAGACCCCTGACACTGAAGTATACAATTTAACCTGTCTTGAAAATTCCTTCACAGTGCAACTTTAATCTTTTTCTTTTAGAATTTCCACAGATATTTTTTCAGTATTACCACAAATGAACCTTTCGTGGCAAGCAAGCTGGTTGTTATGATAGAAAAAGAAACTGGGCGGAAAACTGAGACGACAGTAGTCTCTGGCTGGAAACGCAGTCTATGCGGCAGGTCAGCAACGATCAGCAGACAGACAGTAAGCGAGCGATTAGACAGAGGGTAAGCTGCACTGAACCGAACTGAACTGAAGCTAACGATATTAACAAGCCCAGGGTCCGGAGGAGAAGAGCAAGTCGGAAACCTCAGCCAGGCAGAAATGAGAACACACGGGTCACTGGAGCTCAGAGTCTGAAGGCAGAAAAGTAATCAAGCAGACAGACGAGAACCCCAAGGCACAATGGCAATGCTTCAAGAATGGTCAAAAGGTCGAGGAGTCAGGAACCAGGAGACCCACTTTAACTAGCACAGGGGTTGCTGAAAGGACAAGGAAACAGATGTGAGACCCAAGCAACAAAGCAATTTGATACTGAAGCAATTTTGGAATGGCCAGGAAGTTTCTTACACGTTTCCTACTGGACCCTTTCCCAGAACTTGGCTAGTGTGACCCTGTGCAAATCTGAGTATCTGGAGGAAATGGTAGAATAAGGAGGAGGGATCAAGGGAATATTCTCCAGCCTGCACCTCTCCTATGATGCTCTCATCCTATGCATCCTTAAAATCACACACAAATCTTACTGCTCCCTTAGTCCTTCCTTAGCTATCCCAAAACCACTTTACGAATTCCTATAGCAATCATTTCATCCTCTGAGCATTGTGAAACACTATGTAAAGCCTTGCATTTTTAAAATTTCATTGTCAGTGTACCCAATGAGATTCCAAAGACCTGGTGAGCTATGCATTCATGGTACAGTTTGACTTTTAGTAGTCAATGCTTCTTAAATGTTTCTGAGAGTTCTTAGAATATTGTGATGTCATTCTTCACCCAGACAACTGCAGAGACAGGCATGCACACACTGTTTAGCATATATATCAGATTGGGTAATTCACCTAATTTACTGGAGATAATTATGACAAAATTTTACCAGTAAATTCAAAGCAAAGGTTAGCAAATAAAAAGAGGCTTCTTCACCAAAATATAACAGATTTCTTCACTTATGTGAAATATGAAAACAGAACAGGAAATATTGGCCACCAGTCATTAAAGCACTGATTATTATCCATCCAGGAAGAGGTCACCATACATTCACTTACTAATTTATTGACAAATTCCACAAATTCTTACAATACCCCTGCTATTCAATAGCATAAAGACACTAGGATATATGCTAGGTGAAAAGAGGAATATCAAAATGAATGAAGCATCATCTCAGCCTTAGAAAAGACAAGAGAATGCAAAATAAGCCCACCTAATCAAACCCAGAAAGGCTGTCCAGCCATTTGACATTGGGGATGAGTAGGAGCTCACTAGGCAAAGACAGGAGAGAAGTTGCAGGTGGTAGCCTGGTCTACAGGAGAAAAGCTATGAGACCACCAGAGCATGAGTGTGGGGCAGGAGGGGTATGTTAGGAAGAGAAGGGATGGAAGGTGAGACTGAAGCTCACATGATGGTAAGGAGTTTAGGCTTCATCTTGGAAGCACTGATGGAGGAGCCATTGCCAAGTTTAAAGTGGTAAATAAGTAAATTTCATCTGGGTTGGTGAAAAAAATTAACTACTTATTGAATTAAGTGGTCATTTAATTACTAAGATAGTATGAGAATCGAAAGTGATACATAACATTCAGACTAATTCTTCTGTTTCTGAGTTAGCTAATTTTTTTTTAAAGCCAATTTTTTTTAAAGCCAGAGGACTTCCAAACTATCTTTGAGAATAATTCAAAACACACACACCATTAGACTGAAAGAGAAATGTCCGCAGTAACACCGCTTTGTGTATTAATAATGACATGCCTAATAATTTGCTAATTAACAATTAACTTAGGCTATTTCCTAGTCGCATTTTCTAGATGCATCTTAACTTCAAAAAATTAAGTTCTACCTGGACTATCATCTGGGAATCATGAATGACAGCACAAGTCACCTGCTGAGAGGTCTGGGAGGTCTGCATGAGCATCTCTACACATGGAGATATACAGAGTGTAATTTATATACATATAAAAATATATATAATTTATTTACACATTCATATATACAGAGTAATACAAATTACTACTTGAGTTATTCATGTCTACCATTCTGCCCATTTTATATTAAAAAATAGAGACCAAAAAGACAAAAAAAAATCCTGACCTATTTGCCTCTCAGTTTAGGGTATATTCTACTTTCTTTATAAAGCATATATGATGAATGATCCAGTCCACAGCATGTTCCAAACAAAATATCACTCTTCCAAAATGACAGTGAAAGCTACTCAAGTGAAAGAAAATACTGCTATTATCTAACTTGCAGAAAGCTAATACAATTGTCCCATTTGAAAGAGATAAACATTACTCAGTATTTTTTTAAAAAACTTTGCAATATATTATAAAACAAACATACAGAGTTTATCTCCACCTGAAACAGTGCACAATATTATAATTTTGTGGAAATATTTGGGGGTAATGACTTTCAAATGGATACAGGAAGAATGTTATTAAAAAGAAAAATGATTAGGAAATATACTGTCAAGCATCACCCTGCAGTGGGGGAAGGGAACAACCTTTTATGACCTAATAGGATTTTTCCATTCTTAACTTGGTTAATCTTAGACAAAAGCAAATAAATCAATCTTGGTTTCTGAAAGTTCATGATGATTCTCAAAGGAAATTAATTGCCTTTGCTAAACATTGTTCATAAAAACATATTAAAGTCAACTCAATTTAAAAAAATCTAGATTTATGACTAAAACAAGGTGTCACTTTTTTTTCTTAATAAAACAAGATATTTTTCCATCCCTTTCCAAACCGTTTCTAACACAAAAGTAGCTTTACAGGATTGGGAAATTGGTGGTGAACTTGTAGATTGGGACAGGTAAGATACTGGCATAATAGAGAGCATGGTAAGCTCAGTGTGGTGGAGAGAGGAGTCCTTCAAACCTGAAAGCACAGTGCCGCCTTCTGAAAAGCCCAGGTGTATCACCACTTTAACATGGTTGGGGGGAAAGAGCCTGACTACTGGAAAAGTGTGATTAACATTCTTAATGAAACACTGCCACTACGACGGAGTCAAATAGTATATTTTTAAACATATATTTAAAACTGAATTGCACAAGTATAAGGTAGGAAGTGCCATCAAGGTATTAAAAACCAAAGATAGGCACTTCAGACGAATGTACATATATTGAAGCATGGACTTAAACCTGTAGAGCAAGCATCTGAACAGAAAACGAGGCACAAGCATTTCACAGTTACAGGTAGTATGCACTGCAGCAAGGAGGCAACATACACAGCTAGGTTGAGGACAGGTAAGTGATGGGAGTTCTTCCTCCCAACTGAATAAACTATGTGGAAATAGTCTGGCCTTTGGTCAGTCGGAAGAGTTTGATGAAAGAGAAAGGATTTCAAAATCTGTTACAAAGTTCACAGAATAGGTACAATTGGTAAGCTTCCAGGGGAAGGTGGTGGCAGAAGTGATGGGAAGCATCTGAGTCATGGAGTATGGCTCAAAGTTGATCTCTCCTAAGAAGTAGATTGGATAGCTGGTGTGCTGAAGAAAAGTAATCATGACAATTAGATGACTCAAACCAGGGGTTTCCCTTGGACTCTCAGTTTCCTCTTACCCATAACATCTCATCCAGTAGGAAATTCTATTGGTTTTACCTTCAAGTTCAGTTCAGTTCAGTTCAGTTGCTCAGTCGTGTCCAACTCTTTGCGACCCCATGAATTGCAGCATGCCAGGCTTCCCTGTCCATCACCAACTCCCAGAGTTCACTCAGACTCACATCCAACGAGTCGGTGATGCCATCCAGCCATCTCATCCTCTGTCATCCCCTTCTCCTCCTGCCCCCAATCCCTCCCAGCATCAGAGTCTTTTCCAATGAGTCAACTCTTCGCATGTGGTGGCCAAAGCACTGAAGTTTCAGCTTTAGCATCATTCCTTCTAAAGAACACCTGGGACTGATCTCCTTTAGGAGGGACTGGTTGGATCTCCTTGTAGTCCAAGGGACTCTCAAGAGTCTTCTCCAACACCACAGTTCAAAAGCATCAATTCTTCGGCACTCAGCTTTCTTCACAGTCCAACTCTCACATCCATACATGACTACTGGAAAACCATAGCCTTGACTAGATGGACCTTTGTTGGCAAAGTCATGTCTCTGCTTTTTAATATACTATCTAGGTTGGTCATCACTTTCCTTCCAAGGAGTAAGCGTCTTTTAATTTCAAGTATAGTGTAACTCTGAAACCTCTTCTCCCTGTCATGGATCCCTTAGTTCAAGCCATCACTATCTTTCACCTGGACACGTGCAAAGGCTTAACTCTTCTCTTTGTCTTCACTGTTCCCCACCAGCCACTGTTCACCATAGTCTATCCTCCATGGAAAATTAAGATCATGGCACCTGGTCCAATCATTTCATGGCAAATACAGAAACAATGGAAACGGTGACAGAGTTTATTTTCTTAGA
This sequence comes from Ovis aries, assembly GCF_016772045.2. Taxonomy (NCBI): domain Eukaryota; kingdom Metazoa; phylum Chordata; class Mammalia; order Artiodactyla; family Bovidae; genus Ovis; species Ovis aries. The sequence continues at coordinate 88,069,466 of NC_056058.1, read as the reverse complement.
CTCTGAAATCATTGCAGATGGTGATTGCAACCATGATGTTAAAAGACACTTGCTCCTTGGAAGAAAATCTATGACAAACCTAGACAGCATATTAAAAAGTAGAGACATTACTTTGCCAACAAAGGTCCATATAGTCAAAGCTACGGTTTTTCAAGTAGTCATGTTTGGATGTGAGAGCTGGACCATAAATAAGGCTGAGCACAGAATAACTGATGCTTTGGAATTGGGCTGTTGAGAGTCCCTTGGACTACAAGGAGATCAAACCTGTCAATCCTAAAGGAAATCAATCCTGAATATTCATTGGAAGGACTGATGCTGAAGCTAAAGCTCAATACTTTGGCCACCTGATGCAAACAGCCAACTCATTTAGAAAGACCCTGATCCTGGAAAAGGCAGGGGGAAGGCAGGAGGAGAAGGGGACTATAGAGGATGAGATGGTTGGATGGCATCACTGACTCAATGGAAATGAGTTTGAGCAAGCTCTGGGAGATTGTGAAGGAAGGACAGGGAAGCCTGGTGTGCTGCAGTCCATGGGGTTGCAAAGAGTCGGACACGACTGAGCGACTGAACAACAATCCTCCACTCAGCAGTCAAAACTTTATAATGACTTGGGATCACATATAAGCAACTGGACCTTACACTGTCTGGACCCTACTTCTCCCTTAAAAATTCACCCTCTTCCATTCTCTGCCCTGCTTTCTCCAGCCAAGCCATCCTAGACTTCCTCCCAGTATTCAATTCAAAACCTCGGTTAACTGCTGTTTCATGAACACTAAGGCCTGACCATGCACAGACAATATTTAATCATGTGTCCTGTCTTAGCTAGAAGAATTTGCTGTTGAACTCAACTATAGAAATTTACATTTGGAAATAACAATAGTGGTGATTTCCCTGAGAACCGAATAAATAAAGCAGTACAATAAGGCATTTTCAAATTTGTCTTTAAGATAAGAACAGTAAGTAGAAAGACACACAGAAATAACCTCTGGCTTTGGGCGAATACGTTCCTTTGAAGCATGAGAGATGTTCACCAACAGTGCATGTGTGGGAGCAAACAGGAGAGAAATGGTAAGAAAAGAGAGACAGGAAGAGAGGGACAATACAGGCACCAAAATGTGCCACACATAACCGTGTGGAGTTGAGAAAAGTGGAGGTGATACGGTTCTAGTCTTAATCCCAAAGACCCCAAAAGACTTTAATCCTTAATCCAAAATCACACACACTTTACCACCTTGCCCAGGGGTTGCGGCTGAATGTATGGAATCTAGAAAGATTGTGCTGATGAATTTATCGGCAGGGAAGAAATGGAAAAACAGACATAGAGAATAGACTTATGGACATGGAGAGAGGGGAGGAGAGGGTGAGATGTATGGAGAGAGTAACATGGAAACTTACATTACCATATGCAAAATAGCAGCCAATGGGAATTTGCTGTATGTCTCAGGGAACTCAAACAGGGGTTCAATATCAACCTAGAGGGGTGGGACGAGCAGGGAGATGGGAGGGAGGTTCAAGACGGAGGGATCATAAGTACACCAATGGCTGATTCATGTTGATGTTTGACAGAAAACAACATAATTCTGTAAAGCAATTATCCAATTAAAAAAAGCTTCCCAGCATCTTTGTAGCCTTTCGAACATGCTTATTACAGAATGCACTTCTCCATAGAAACCATGATAGGAGATGGTGAGGCTTCCCCAACAGACCACGGAATCCCATTTAACCCATTATATTGCTGGAAGAGTACATATTTCTAATAAGGATGACACTGACCTCAACTCAACACCAATTAAACACTAAAGTGCTCAGTTCTATACTTTGTCATTGAAAAACTGGTTTTACAATCTTAATATATACGTATTTAAATATCACAGTCATATTATAGATTAAATTATCTTTGGGAGTAAGCAAAGGAGTTTAAACAATAACTTTTAAAAAATTATTTGCATCCTAAACATCTAAGTATAAATAAGGTGAACTGCTAACATGCAGAGCAACTACAATTAGAGATTGGTAAGGGTATAAGTAGTCTGAACAAAAATCAAATAGGTTCACGTTCATCCCCACGGGGAGGACTCTAGGACTGCAAAGGTTTGATGGCAATGATGTGGGGCTGGGCATGTCATATCACATGAAAGGCAGCTGACTTTCTCAGTTTTGGTCCAGATGAATACTGGATTGTATTCACTTCTTCCATTGGCCTGAAGCCAGTCAGAATCTTTGAAAAATGCACTTTCCTAAACAGGTGAGGTTAGGACTAAGATGAACCCAACTGCCTTGAAATATCCCACGTTTAAGAATACTTACCACCTAACCCGTTAAAAGGACTCAGGACTGTGCTGTGGTCCTATTTAAACCACTATGGAACCAACTGTAGCTCAGTTGCCAAGCCATAAGGGACTCTTTAGCGACCCACATGGACTGTAGCCCACCAGGCTCCTCTGTCCACAGGATTTTCCAGGGAAGAACACTGGAGTGGGTTGCCATTTCCTCCACCAGGGGATCTTCCTGACTCAGGGTTCAAACCCACGATTCCTGTGTCTCTTGCCTTGGCAGGCAGATTCTTTACCACTGAGGCACCGGGGAAGCCCTCATGAAACCAACTGGCAGACACCTTTTCTACTTGTACCCACTGGCCAGAGAGAACTCTGAACGGGGCTATTAGAGTTCCTGATTGGCAGAACGTCTAATGCCCTAATGACAAAATGAATGGATTCTGCAAACTTGATATTGCTGCATCTCCTGAGGAAAAAGGTACTTTATGGTGGGGGAACTTGTTGAAGGAGAAATTAACCCCTCTATACTATAAGGCCCAGCAGCTAATGTGAGTGAGTGAAGCCTGGAGGATGGGAATTGTGTCAAACCAGTGAGTATATCCCCATGTCAAGGGGCAGCTCTTCCTTGGTGCCAAAAAACAGCTGCCACAGAGAAATGCAAAGTAGTGGTATTGCCAGATTTAAAAATTTTTTGACACTGAAAATCTGGATTTTTTAAAAATGTCCTGCTCTTTAAATGTTGGCAAATGATTTAAGTTAAAAAATAAAAATACATAATTCCCTAAGGGGCCAAAGCTTAAGGGATTTTTTGAGGGTGATTTTGCCCATTAAATACAAGATACATATTTGTTTACTTGTTCTGTATGCAAATCCATATTCACCCTAAAGTCAAAGAAGCACAATTCCAGATCAAAGAAGAGAATAACAGCAGTCTGAATGTAGACCAAGAGAACTACAAAATCCCTCTGTAAACGGAAACAACCCCATCTAATAGGAGACATTTCTAAAGCATGACTTTCTGCTAGTAAAATTTATTCCATTCTGTTTACCATTATGTTAACAAGATCGAACAAACTAAGTAGAGTGATCTAAAATGAGCGCTAGGTGGTAAAATTTACTAAAATAGTAAATGAAAGAAGTATGTGTGTGTGTGTTTATTGTGCATCCAACATGAAAGTTATGGTGAGAAAGAGTGCAAGGACTAGGTGAGTCAAAGAAAGGCAACCAGGGGGATCCATTAGGACAAATCCACAGTAAGAACTCCTTCTCCTAGAGAACCAGTGGCAACGGGTGTCACCCCTGGTGGACAGAAGACAGATGGGTGAGGTGCCCTAGATGGTGGGGGAAGGTTAGCTGGCCGAAACTCTATCAGATTGAGATGGACGAAGCTCACGCTTGATTTCAGACTGTTCAGAGGTGGAAAAGATGGGGCAATGGTGGGGGAGAAGTTGGAAGAATGAAGAGAGACCAGCAGATGGGGTGGATAGGCACATCAGGCCGGGAGGAACCTGAAAGTTCATTCAAAGAAAGAAGAAAATTCAAAAGTAATCTGGAGTATAAAGATTAGTGGCAGGGTACAAAAGGAAGAGAGTGAAATGAGGCAGAGAGTGTATTAGTCACCCAGTCGTGTCCGACTCTTTGTGACGCCATGGACTGTAGCCCACCAGGCTCCTCTGTCCATGGGATTCTCCAGGCAAGAATACTGGAGTGGGCTGCCATTTCCTTCTCCAAGGCAGAGAGAGCAAAGTCCAAATTCATATGCTAAATGGGAGCTGAGGTCAAGGCCAGCGAGGAAGCATCGTGGCCTGAAGTCGGACCCCGGGAAACAGGAAGAGGCAGATTAATAACCAGTTTCTGATTCAGCCAAGTTTTTTTTCCAACTTTGTTGCTTTTGGCCAGGTAAGGGATGTTTTACTTATTAAGGGTCAGGTAGCATACGGAACATAAACAGAGGGGTATGTGGAGTGATCTGTCCCCCAAGTAGACTAGAGGTGAGATACACTGTCCCGCAGGTCTGGGCAGCGTGATGACCCAACAGAGCTGTGCGTCTTCCTCCACCGCAGGTAATGAAGCCAGTGAGTGCACCATCTGAGACATTTTGGTTAAAACCCAACAGCCAGGAAGTTCAACTGTTTCATGGACTTTACAAACAGGGTATGATCATGAAACTATTTAAAGAAAGGGTTAAAAAAAATGTTTTGCAGAAGCTCAGTAATTTTTTTCAATATCATGTGATTCTTGGACTTGATGTTTGCGTAACAGAGACAGGCAGCGGCAGAGTCCATTCTAATCTGCAACCATAAATGATTTCCAAGAATCAGTGACACCACCATCCCCAGTTGCTCTGATTCAATTACTTTCCACCAGTTACCAGCATTTAAATTTATCCAAGCATGTCTGAAAATCAGGCACATTGAAAACGTTAACCTACATTTTATTGAGGAGTAGAAAGCACTTCAGTATAATAAATCCTATTGATGACATTTGCTATGAAAGTGAGAATACTCTAATGACTCAAGACTGACTACGCCAACTAAGCCTTGGAACTTGTCTGTTTATCAAGCTTTAAAAATCAATTTCCATGACCCATCTGAAAATGCAGAGGCTAAATATATGAAGCACTTAAGGCAATGAAATGACCATGGAGGACCCCAAAAAGGTGACTGTTTCTGGATCCTTACTTCTTGGCCCAGGAATACTGATTAAAGTCATCAGAGACCCTTCTGTCCTGCTGTGAATAGGAAGTGTTACTCATTATTTTGTCTTTGTCTGCAAAGGAGCTTCAGTACGTAGGTACTTTACCATCTATCCCTATGCTGGCGTCCTTGCCAACAAGATGGCACCATGATGAGCTGCATGTGGACCAAGGTGATCCCCTCTTGGGCATTTAACTCAGGACAAGGCTATCTTTTAATAGTATTTTTTCCTTGAGAAATCATAGTGCTTACTTTTTCATTCACCTGGGAAATGTATTTTATAATGCTAGTTTCACTTTTAATACATGTACATTGAGACCGTAAGAAAAAGACTCAGCAATCAAGGACTAAACACACTGAATGGTTATCAACTGCTGGATACTTTCGCTACAACAATACAAACTGTTTTCTTCTCAGTTCTGAAGAATAAACCCCGATGCATATGCAGTGAGTAACAAATAACTCACTGCAATAATGAATTTGTTTTTAAATTTGATCACTTCAGGCTAAATTCATAAGTTCAAGTAAATAGAGAAATTTCTTTCTGTAGACTCTGATATATCTCAGAAAGAAGCTTCAGATAGACTGCATTTAAACTAATTGATGACAGTTTTTAAAAAGTGTATGGTCTAACAATTTATCTCTTCAGCTACAGTAAAGTTCACTTAGCTTGATCATTTGATAGTCAGCTGTGTCAGAGGTTGGGTTTCAAGGAGTTATCTGCAACTCTACAGGCATGCCTGAGCCTTGACAGGTCAGAACATACCTCATTCTAATGAATGGCACAAATCTATAGATGAAACAACTCTGTGCACAAAATGAAGAGATAAGTGAATGTTCGATTAAAGCAAAATGTGAATACAATCCTTCTTTTTGATATGTTCTTCCTGACTGCTTGCTTACAACTGTCTGTACAGATCTTGGCCACATGCTCACTCCATGTCACAGGACATCTCCTAAATTTGAGACACTGGCAAAACAACAATTATTTCAGCTATAAATAGCCAAAATAATGACATTATTATAAGCTAGTCCTCTGACCTAAAATTTACTGAAAAAGAGGCCGTCTACATGCTTATTGAACTGAAGAAAAAACAAATGCTAAGTTTTAAGATATGCTCCATATGTGGAATCTAACAGGGAATGACACAAATGTACTTACTTACAAAACAGAAAGAGACTCACAAACCTAGAGAATGAACTAACGGTTGCTGAGGGAGGGATAGGGGAAGGAACAGTTGGGGAATTTGGGATGCACATGTGCCTACTGCTCTATTTCCAGTGGATAACAGACAAGGACCTTTTGCACAGCACAGGGAACTCTGCTCAATGTTACATGGCAGCCTGGATGGCAGTGGAGTTAGGGGGAGAACGGATACATGTGTATGCATGGCTGAGTCCCTTCGCTGTTCACCTGACACTACTACAACATTGTTAATCAGCTATACCCCAATACAAACTAAAAGGTAAAAAAAAAGATACGTTCTACCAAGGCCCTGCCCACCCCTTGATGACATTTTCTAAGATTTTCCACCTTGTTCACTAAACAAGGGCTACACTGTCATTTCTATTGCTCAACTTTGCCAACCTTGTTCTAGTTTCTGGGCCTTTCTTTGCACTTGCTGTTTATACTTCCAAAAAGGTTCTTGGCCCAATCTTTGCATTTTTTCTCAGTTCACGTGTCACCTCTCCAGGGATACTTTCTCTGACTCCACATACCTCCAACAGATTTTCACCCTAACACTTGCCAGTATATAAGTGTGTTTATCCACCTCTTTGTATCTGTCTCAAATGTTAAGATATATACACTCAAAAAGTAGAGACCCTACTCTTTTTTGTTTACCACAGTGAACATGGTTGCTTGGCCCTTATTAGAAACTTAACAAATATTCCTGAATGTAATGAATGATTCAGTAAAGGAGTATGTCAAGACTCCTGCTTATTTAACTTATATGCAGAGTACATCATGTGAAATGCTGGGCTGGATGAAGCACAAGCTGGAATCAAGCTTGCTGGGGGAAATATCAATAACCTCAGATATGCAGATGACACCACCCTTATGGCAGAAAAAGTGAAGAAAAACTAAAGCACCTCTTGATCAAAATGAAAGAGAGCAAAAAGCTGGCTTAAAACTCAACATTCAGAAAACTAAGATGGTGGCATCCAGTCCCATCACTTCATGGCAAATAGATGGAGAAACAATGGAAACAGTGAGAGACTATTTTGGGGGCTCCAAAATCAGTGCAGATGGTGACTGCAGTCATGAAATTAAAAGATGCTTGCTCCTTGGAAGAAAAGTTATGACCAACCTAGACAGTATATTAAAAAGCAGAGATATTATTTTACCAACAAAGGTCCATATAATCAAAGATGTGAGAGTTGGACTATAAAGATAGCTGAGCACCAAAGAATTGATGCTTTTGAACTGTGGTGTTGGAGAAGACTCTCGAGAGTCCCTTGAACTGCAAGGGGATCCAACCAGTCCATCCTAAAGGAAATCAGTCCTGAATATTCATTGGAAGGACTGTTGCTGAAGCTGAAACTCAAATACTTTGGGCACCTGATGTAAAGAACTGACTCACTGGAAAAGACCTGGAAGCTGGGAAAGATTGAAGGCGGGAGAAGAAGGGGATGACAGAGGATGAGATGCTTGGATGGCATCACCGACTCGATGGGCATGAGTTTGACTAAGCTCGGGAGCTGGTGGTGGACAAGGAAGCCTGGCATGCTGTGGTCCATGGGGTTGCAAAGAGCTGACTGAGTGACTGAACTGAACTGAATGAATGATTAAAACTGATTTAATAAAAGCATCTTCAGGATCAAATTTAAAAAATAAGACAGTATTCCTTAATACTGCCATTTAATCAAAATTTATCTTGAAGAAAGTCAAGGTAAAGAATGAATTAGGCACCACACTCATTCTTGGAGTAGATACGTGGTGCCCTATCTCTGCCACATGCTAGGCTTGGTGCATTAACGCCAACACTCAGGGAACCTGTTGCAGTCTGAGAAACCGACCTGCCTTGTAGACTGTGACTGTTGCACTCCAGCAAAAGGGACACAGATGTATAGAACGGACTTTTGGACTCTGTGGGAGAGGGAGAGGGTGGGAGGATTTGGGAGAATGGCACTGAAACATGTATACTATCATGTAAGAAACGATTTGCCAATCTATGTTCGACACAGGATACAGGATGCTTGGGTCTGGTGCACGGGGATGATCCAGAGAGATGATATGGGGTGGGAGGTGGGAAGGGGGTTCAGGATTGGGAACACATGTACACTCATGGCGGATTCATGTCAATGTATGGCAAAACCAATACAGTATTGTAAAGTAAAATAAATTAAAAATAAAAATTAAAAAAAAGGCATAAACAGTGGTGAAATAAAGAACTGTCCTGGGACTAGAACAGTCAAAATGTATTCATCTACTCAGTTTTGTCAGTTAGCCAACAAATATAGTCTCCCTTCTACTCTTACCCCTTGTCCTCAGTAAGTGGGTCTTCAAGTTACTAAGCAAAGCAAAGCTATTTACTTACTCATTTTAGATGCTGCTTTGTTTTGAGGTGCAGGTGAATTACATCAAGCTGTGCAGGTATTCCTGATGTTTTATAAAGTGATCAGTAGCGGCAAATGATGAGGAACCGAAACAAGAGTATGAAAAGAATAGTGAAATGGAATACAGAACTTGGAGCTTAAGGAGGACTGAGAGAGATGAAAACCTTTGTAAAACTGAAGCCTTGGAATGCACTGCTTCTTCCTTGGGAACTGCATGAGCTATAGGGTGGGGCAAAATGACATCACTGTCAGATTTTTTGATGCTGTGCTCAATTTTGTTTCATTGTTTGCATTTGGGGGCTTATTTTGAATCACATACTCTATTACTGTTAACATGTGAGAACATGTATTAATATTTTGAGTCTTTATTAGAGTTTAACTATAGCATAATATAACTTTTGGTGATCTTTCAAGAGTATGCTAAATTTCTAAGTGGAGTTTATTTTTACACTCAAATCCTCTTCTTTATTTCTCCCCATACCAATTTTCAAAGCAACATTACTAAGAAATTTTAAAAGTATCTACATCTAAAATACAGGAAATATACTGAAAAGTGTCAGTTCAGTTCAGTTCAGTCGCTCAGTCGTGTCCGACTCTTTGTGACCCCATAAATTGCAGCACGCCAGGCCACCCTGTCCATCACCAACTCCCGGAATTCACTCAGACTCACGTCCATTGAGTCCGTGATGCCATCCAGCCATCTCATCCTCTGTCATCCCCTTCTCCTCCTGCCCCTAATCCCTCCCAGCATCAGAGTCTTTTCCAATGAGTCAACTCTTCACATGAGGTGGCCAAAGTACTGGAGCTTCAGCTTTAGCATCATTCCCTCCAAAAGAAATCCCAGGGTTGATCTCCTTCAGAATGGACTGGTTGGATCTCCTTGCAGTCCAAGGGACTCTCAAGAGTCTTCTCCAACACCACAGTTCAAAAGCATCAATTCTTCAGTGCTCAGCTTTCTTCACAGTCCAACTCTCACATCCATACATGACCACTGGAGAAACCATAGCCTTGACTAGACGGACCTTTGTTGGCAAAGTAATGTCTCTGCTTTTCAATATGCTGTCTAGGAAGTGTGAACAACTCCATAACAATTTTCAAAACAAACAACTTTTTGCTACAGTGTGTGTTAGCCGCTCAGTCGTGTCTGATTTTTTGTGACCCTATGGAGGCTTCCCTTGTAGCTCAGTTGGTTAAGAATCTGCCTGCAGTGCAGGAGACCCGGGTTCAATCCCTGGGTCACAGAAGATCCCCTGGAGAAAGAAATGGCAACCCACTCCAGTATTCTTGCTTGGAAAATCTCATGGACACAGGAGCCTGGTGGGCGGCAGTCCATGGGGTCACAAAGAGTCGGGCAAGACTGAGCAACTAACACTTACTTACTTACTACGGACTGTTACCCACCAGGCTCCTCCAGCCACAGGATTTTCCAGGCAAGAATACTGGAGTAGGTTGCCATTCCCTTCTCCAGGGGATCTTCCCGACCCAGGGATTGAACCCAGGTCTCCCACACTGCAGATGGACTCTTTACTGTGTGAGCCATAATAGGGCTTGGGGAAAATTTAAAATAAAAATTAGTTAACCTTTCTAATTCAATATTTATTATTATTGAATAAATAATAATTGTTAGTAATCCTTCTGAATAAAACTACAACTAATAGAATCAGATTCTTTTGCAACATGTTGTAGGTTTAACCAACACAAAGAGATGAAATTCACCAGATTTACAAAAAGTTCTTGAAATATATTGAGTATTCAAAGGAAATACACACTGTGATTTTAAATGGCTGACAATAAACTGTTAAACAAATATGTGCTCTTAAAAATTATTCAAGAAGTTGTAAGACTGTTAGATAATCAGCTCATAAATATTAGGCATACAGATCCTGCTAAAGTAGATTTTGTGAGCTGAGTGTGAGTTTCAAGAGCCTTGAAACATGCTAAACAGACAAGCAATGAGACTAGGTGGGTTTATGTGACTTGCTTCCTTATATCAGCAATAACATTTAATCTATTATAATGATATCGTTTTTAATTCATTCTAAAACTAAGAGCAATAGAATTTTTATATGATATCCAAGTATAATAACTGATACAGTTAATTTTGGTAACTCATATTCAATAAACCATTTAAAACAGAATATTCTATATAATATTTTATTATTTAATCACATCACAATTATCCTCTATTGTCAAGAAGTTAAAGATTTTCCCTTTTCTGATCCCATTACTTTCCAAGTATATTTTCCATATTTTTTAATAAAGTGAATGGTTATCATTTTAATTTTATACTTTTATAACTAAGGTTTTACCATAATTGGTTAGCTTCCAGTAACATGTACATACCAATTTTCTTAATCAATGATACTTAGACTATTGCTAACACTTAATTGGGGCTTCCCAGGTAACTCAGTGGTAAAGAATCTGCCAGCAATGCAGGATACCTGGGTTCAATCCTTGGGTCAGGAAGAATCCCTGGAAAAAGAAATGTCAACCCATTCCAGTATTTGGAAAACTCCCATGGACAAAGGAGCCTGGGGGACTACAGTCCATGGGGTCACAAAAGAGTCAGACATGATGTAGTAATTAAATAAAAACAAATCACTTAATTGTCCTTTTTATCTATATGAAGTTGATTTTATATAAAGGCTATTTTAAGATATTATCTTTCAATTTGTGTTACACAATAGGGCATGACTAATCCTGTACACACATCTATGGCTAACTATTCTTGAGATGCTAAGAAAACCAATGACTCCCACAGAAAAGTGAGAAAAGTACAAACATATGTCCAGTCAAAAAGAGGTCTGAATCACAAGCACATCATGACCGGACTTGATAATAAAAAGTATATTGATTTCTCTTTTAAAATATATAATAGCCAGGACATGGAAGCAACCTAGATGTCCGTCAGCAGATGAATGGATAAGAAAGCTGTGGTACATATACACAATGGGGTATTACTCAGCCATTAAAAAGAATACATTTGAATCTGTTCTAATGAGGTGGATGAAACTGGAGCCTACTATACAGAGTGAAGTAAGCCAGAAAGAAAAACACCAGTACAGTATACTAATGCATATATATGGAATTTAGAAAGATGGTAACGAAAACTCTGCATGCGAGACAGCAAAAGAGACACAGATGTCTAGAACAGTCTTTGGACTCTGTGGGAGAGGGTGAGGTTGGGATGATTTGGGAGAATGGCATTGAAACATGCATAATATCATATGTGAAACGAATCGCCAGCCCAGGTTTGATGCATGAGACAGGATGCTCAGGACTGGTGCACTGGGATGACCCAGAGGGATGGTATGGGGAAGGAGGTGGGAGGGGGTTTCAGGATGGGGAACACATGTACACCCATGGGGCATTCATGTTGATGTACGGCAAAACCAATATAATATTGTAAAGTAATTGGCTTCCAATTAAAATAAATAAGTTTATATTAAAAAATAAAATGTATAAAATATAGAAAATGACAAATAAGGTAAGCCATAACTAGCTACTCATCACCCAGCTATAACACAAAAAATTTCCAAATTTTCTTTGAATTTTTGTTGTTTAAAAAAATAAAATGTTCAGATACATTTGTCTTATTCATTCACTCCATTCCTGCTCCTTCTTCATAGAGGTAAAAAGTGAGTTTCCTTATATTTTCATTTCATATGCTTGTATCCAGCATTATATATCTTGTTTTCAACAAAGAATAAACAGAGAATATTAATAGGCAATTCCAAGAAAGGTCAAATAGAAAAGATTTTCAACTTCACTCTTCATCAGAAAATGCACGTTAAAATAACAGAGAAATACTCTGTCACTTATCCGACTGAAAGTTGGTGAACATGAGAAAAAACATCACAGGTAGAAGTGCAAGTAGGTACAATGTCTTTAGAGAACAATTTTCAAAAAAAATAAAATAAAATATTTCTGTGCTATGGCCCAGAGATTACCCTTCTAGCTATTTACTTGTGAGAAAGTATCACACTCTGACCTCAGAAGGCATGTAAAAAGACCATGTTAATAAATATTATGGCTAAAATTGTACAGAGACTCTTACATGCCAGGTACCGTTCTAAGTCCTTTCTATGTTCTCACTGTATTATGCTCATAACACATCTTCCTCAGAGGAAACATACCACACTTCACAGATGAGTACACTGAGACACAGGTTTATAACTGCCACAGCTGCAAAACTAGTGGCGGTAGAACCACAGACCCAAATGATCTAGTTCTGGAGTCTGTTAACCACTGTGTATGGGTTTCTGAAGCCTGATATGCAAGAGTGAAAGGGTAGAGGTCATCCACGAGCAGATTAAAGAGGAAGGAGCAAACAACTGGTCGTCCATTCACACGCAGCACAAAAGCACAGCCAGTAAGAGGCAAAAGCCAGACCACACACAGCAGCTTGCATACATTCCAACAGCCTGGCATGGACAGAAAAGGCAAGGTGTGAAATGATTTGTATTGCATGATACCTATACTGACAGACAGATCAGCATTTGCCTTGGTGTGCTCAGTTGCTCAGTCATGCCTAACTCTTTATGACCCCATGGACTATAGCCCACCAGGCTCCTCTGTCCATGGGATTTTTCAGGCAAGAGTACTGGAGTGGGTTGCCATTTGCTTCTCCAGGGGATCTTCCCGACTCAGGGATCAAACTCATGTCTCCTGCATTGCAGGCGGATTCTTCGCCACTGAGCAACCTGGGAAGCCTGCATGATACCTAAGCCCATCTTTATTTCCAACAGTTAAAGTAGCTAAAGGCTATACATACTAATAAAAATATAAAATCAAAAGCAAAAATGGGCTTTTTTAATTTCCATTGAGGTTAAGAACTGATAATGTGTTAGTTCTGAGAACTGTAAGACTGATAAACTAGACTGGATTTTGGAGTAAGCACCCAGAATAGTGAAGGATTTTTTAGCTGTTTGGAGCATGCATGCAAAGTCCTTCAAATGATTAAAAAAATATGCTTATGTGCAAAAAAGGAAAACGTTCTCCATCATCACCCCATAGGCTTCCTATTAAACATGTGGGCCCATAACTATCGTTAAGGCTTATATTTTTGATTTATGACAATCATCTTCATATAAAAATCAAAACAACTTCACTAAACTATACATACATTAGATATGGTTTTCACAAATTTATGGAAAGGTTTTACAAACCAAATTGCACACAAAAATATTCATACAAAACCATATAATGGTATAAGAAATCTGGCTTACATTTACATGACCAAAAAAGGATGAACAGATGATGCAAAAATAAAATTTAATAGTTCTTATACTGTATAACTTGGAAGATAAGCCTGTCAAGGAATCCCCCTCCTACTGAAATAAGACTCTTAACAAAAAAGTACTCCCTTTAAGAATATAAACTTAAAGGAGATTCTAGCTCTGAAAACAATGATCTGTACAAGATCTTAGCACATAGCTCTTCCTCCTCACTCCCCAGATGAGACTTCTCTGTGTAATGAACAAGGAAGACCTATCAAGAGAGCACAATGTTGGCATCAGTTCACCTTGACCATCAGCCTTTATCGAGCAAGATTACTCTTTTAGTGGAAGTCACTCAGACATGTCTGACTCTTTGCGGCCCCATGGACTTGTAGCCCACCAGGCTCTTCTGTCCATGGGATTTTCCAAGCAAGAATACTGGAGTGGGTTGCCACTTCCTTCTCTAGAGGATCTTCCCAACCCAGGGATTGAACCCGGGTTTCCTGCAATGCAGGCAGATTCTTTACTGACTGAGCCACGAGGGAAGCCTACTCTTTATGGAACAGTAAATATTAAAATAAAAAGATCTGTATGGAGAAAAGACCAATCTAAGAAAGACATAACTTTGAAAGATCAAGAAAAGCATTGACACACATGGCTAAAATGTTAGTTTTCATGGAAGCTTAATGACAAATAAGTGGGGGTATATTAAATATTAATTACTGTTAATCTTAGTTCTTGAAAAAATGCTTTAGGTTTGGGTGTGGCAACCCCTTTTGAAAAACTTGTTGGCACTCCAGTGGAGACCTTGCTATGATTTCTTTCCAACACTGGACACACCTTGTTCGAAAGACAAATGACTCATAAGAGGCCACAATCCAAGATGTGATACTCAGCTTTTAACTTGCTCATGATACCCCAGATATAACCACAGTTTCTACTGTGAGAAAAAGAGTAGACTGGGGATTAAAAACTATGGCTTCTCTGTTTCACCTGAATCAGTTGTGCAAGAACCGTAACAATACAGCCTAGAGTGTCAGATAAGGTAATGAGGAGAAAGGCCATGGTGGGGGGTAGTCATGAAAGTGTGCCAACGTCAACAAATGTTACTCAATATTTGTACCACTTAAAAATAAGCCAAGCATAGAAGGTGAAAATGGTTAGATAAGAAAGAAGAAAACAAAAGCTATTAATGTAAGAGTTGACTAAGCAAATGGGTTCTACGATTAAAAACAAGTGACTGACACATGATATCCAATATCAAATATGTTATTATTTATGAGAAAAGGCCAAGTAGAGTCATTTCTTTCTCCAAAGCCCATAAGCACATTTATGCATGTCTTAATTTATAATTCCAGGCACAAGAGTTGCAATCATGTACAGGCATATCTTAGAGGTATGGTGGGTTCGGCTCTAGATGACCTCAATAAAGTGAATCACATGACTTTTTTGGTTTCGTAACACATATCAAAGTTATGTTTATACTACACTGTAGTCTATTAAGGGTGCAATAGCATTGTGTCTAAAACAACTGAGACTTCAGCAAATTATAATCTTTTTGCAATAGTAACCTCAAAGGTCTCTGATCACAGTAACAAATAATAATGAAAATGCTTGAAATATGACAAGAATTATCAAAATGTGACACAGAGACATGAAGTGAACAAACGCTGCTTGAAAAAAGAATGCCAACAGCCTTGCTCAGCGCAGGACTGCCACAACATTCAATTTGTAAAAAATGCAGAATCTGTGAAGAACGATAAAGTGAACCACAGGAAAATGAGGCAAAGCAAGGAAGATACTGCATTTTTTGTTGTTGTTACAAATTGAAGGATTAGAGCGGATGGTTAGCATTTTTTTAGCAATAAAGTATTTCTGATTAATCTATGTATGCTGGCATTTTAGACATAATGCTCTTACACACTTCATAGACTACATAGTGTAAGCATAACTTTTAATATGCACTGAGAAACAAACAAAAAAATTTATGTGACTCACTTTATTGTGATACTCATTATTATTGTGATGGTCTGGAACCAAACCAGCAATATCTTTAAGGTATACCTGTATATGGAGATCATTTTTCTCCTAAAGTTCATTCTACAGGAAAAAAAAATTATTTTAATGCTATCCAGTTCCACTAGTCAAAATAAAAGTGATGCAATAGGTCTCATGTATGTTAAACTTCAACAGTATAATGACCCCTCATATATATATATATATATATAATTTTGAGAAAACAATATTCAAAAGGATTAAAATTCAGGCATGAAAACAAGAGTTAAAGAATACTTTTCAGTTACTTTTGCTTTTACAACCTCCCTCAAGTCAGCATATGAAGGCAGATGGCCATTTTCTACCTGTATTTAAGATACGCCTGTATTTGTTCAGTTTCCGCAAAGATGAAAAAAATATTAGTTACTGTGTCTGGATTGCTGTATAGGCAAATAAAACACAAGAATCTTACTGTAAATCATAGAAATAAAGGAAGTAAGCATTGGCTAGTTAATGTTATTAAATATTTACACGTAGACTACATAACAGCAAGGTAGATGCCTAATGGGATAATACTGAGTTGAATTATGACAATGCCACATTAGATTTTAGTCTGTAGGCTTCCACTTTCAACATAAAATCAGTAATTTTATAAAAATTTCACTCAAATTCTATTCCCCAACTAACATTTTCCTGGCCCTACATTAAACACAAATAAAACCTAAACCTTCATTAATTTAATAAATATGCACTGAGTGTTTTATTATTAACCAGGCACTATTCTAGGTATCTAGTGTACAGCAGTGATGAAAAGGGCCACAGCTCCTGTCCTCATGGAGAATACAGTCTCATGACGGGAGGAGATATGAATAAACAAATAACCACAACATGCTTAGTATTATAGAGGAAAGGAAAATGAACTAAGACAATGCCGTGTGCTGAGGATGAGGGAGAATTAAAGTGAAATAAGAGTGATAAGGGCTCCCTAATAAGGTGACATTCGACCTGAAGTGAATGAAGGAATCTGCAATGTAAGGAGCCAAGTATAAGGAAAAACAGCATTTCAGGAAGAGGCCAGTACCCCTGCAAAGGTTCCAAGACAAGGGAACTTCAGGGAACCAAGGAAGGCCAGTAGCAAGAAGCGAAGTGCTGGGGTGGGCTACACTGATGAGGCAGACTGAGCTGGTCATGTACTAACTACCAGCCACATTAAGATCTTTGAATTGAATACGAAGAGCAGTGGGGAGTCCTAAAGAGTCCGAATAAAGAATATACATGACATTTTTAAAAGATGATACTGGTTATTAAAGAGACAACAAATTGGAAGAGAGCTAGAGGTGAAGTAGGCAGACCGGTTAGAGGCCAATTTCAGTAGTCACAGAAGTCTGGGTGGTGGGTTGCACAGAAGGTACTTGACAGATCTATAAAAGAGTAGATGAAATCATGGCATGATTTGGAGGCAGAATCAATCGAACTTGCTGATAGATCGGAAACTGTGTAAGACAGAGAAATCAATGAATAATGCTCTGGAGAAACTGGGAAAGATGGCCCCAATTGCTGAGCTATGGGAGACTGAGAGGAACAGGTTTGAGAGAGTATTAAACATTTTTTCTGGACATGTTAAGATTGAGATACCTATGAGACATCTAAGAGGAGATATCAAAAGGCAAGAGAGCATACAAAACCAGAGCTTCAAAGACTGGTTTATAGTAGAGATATATTGACAGAATTGTGAGTCGTGAAACATAAAATGGTACTTAAGCTATGGCTAATGATGATATCACTGATGGAGAGTGCAGAGTAATATTTCTATCATGTTAATGTGCAAAAAAATTACCTGGGAGATTATGACTCAGCAGGTTTGAAGTGAGGACTCTGAATCTGCATTTTTATTATACTCTCCAGTCGCATTCTTGTACCATTTAGTTATATACTGCTATAGAGACAGAAAATAAATGAGCCCAGCAGTGAGCTGGAAAACGCTAGCAGTTGGTAGCTGGACAGAAGAGGAGGACTCTGAGAAGTTGAAGCCATAGACAAACCAGGAGAGACTGGTTCATGCAATGCACACCATCTTCAATGGGAAAATAAAATGTACCTGCTAGGTACTACTAGCAAGAATCTGCTCAGAGTTCCCTTCAGCAATTTCCTATAAAACAGTGCCAAGAGCAGGCCTCCAAAACAGTAGGTCCACACAACTGCTCAATGCTGCTCATTGAGTCTGTGCTTTGCTACTGTAAGCAGAAAATATGGACAATATCAACTGCTGATGCCTTGTAAGTATGATCACTACTATTGTGAAATCAAGAGAAGGCATCATGGGATTAGTACTGGCCATGTTAGAGTTAATGAGTTAATGAACTTCACTGACCTACTAAGTTAACACCATGAGTTTTTATCCCTTTCTTTCCTGGAGTATGCAACTAAATTTAAACTCCAGTTTAAATTAACTTCTTAAAACAATAGGCTAAGACCAGTAGAGCCAGACAAATTAGCAGACAGATTCATTTCTACTTCTTTCTCAACTTTATGTACTAATATTAGCTCCTTTCTTGGTATGCCCTATCTCCTACCTGCTAAAACTAATTTTTAGAACTGGTTTATCTGCCTAGAATTGTTAGCATTCAGCCTTTTCCTATGTCAGACAAACCAAGCTTTAGTGCCTTCCCTTCAATGACCTTTCAGAGCTTGTCACATTTCACCTGGGCTTGAGTAATAACCAGTTGATCCAGACAATTATTACGTGCTGATGGAATTGTTACTACTCACAAGTCTGCACTTTAACAGGAGCTTTTGTAGATACAAACTTCAATTTGAAGTCATTAAGCTAACATTGGATCACTCCTGTATTATTATGGAGACGATACATACTAAGTATATAGAAGATAACTTTAACAATCTTTAGTCAACACCACATAGATTCCTATCTATTTTACTTGTAAAGTCTTGACAGACAGTTTAAGAGTCTCTGAGTTATTCACCTGGGAGCAAAAAAACACTTAAAAAGACTGCCAAAAGATTATAAACTGCTTCAGAAAGCTGACTTCATGTCATGTGATAGCTGAAAAAATCCTGAACAACAAATATGTGTCTAGCAGTCTGCCTTGTAAAAAAAATCTAATAAAGCCAAAGATTTCCTTTACAAAATAATAAAACTGGAAGCAATTTTTAAATGAAGGGTTACAAACCAAAGACAATTGGATTCAAGGCAAACAACATAAATGTGTGGGGAAACCAGATACATGGTGTCGGGAGCTCTGAGGCCAAGACCTGAATTCAACTTTTGGTAAGCACTGTGAGTCTACACATACCACAAATGTGGGCCAAGAATCTCAGGGCCACTTCATTAAATTCCCCGTTCCACTGCAGAAGAGACATTAGAGGGGAACTAAATTTCTCTGATTGCCAAGGAAATAAAAGGTAACACCAAGTAGGGCTTTCAACTGTTCTGGATTCCCCAGGACTGAAGAGTCTCTCAGGATGCAGAATTTTCAGCGCCACACCATGACAATCCTGGGCCAACAGGGATAGTTGTTCATTCCAAATCAAACCAATTATTGTACTATGCTTTGGAGCTAGGTGAACAAACATAATGAAAATGTGCAGTCTGGTTTTCACAAAAATGTTGAAACTGGTAGCTTAGTTTAGAAAAAAAAATTATAGGCTGCATATAAAGGAGAAGGCAGAGACCTCACCAAGACATTCTCCAAACAGCAGCCAGAGGAATAAGACAACTGATTGTCATAAGCACCAGGTTCACTGACACAATCGTTTCAATATTTCACACAAAAACAACCCTGTGAAAACATATTAACAGCTGTTGAAGACTTTATGATAGGAGACGGAAGGAATCAGAAGCAATTTAACAACTCAGAAGTGTCGAAACTAACATTCTAAAGTCAAGTAGATTAATTGTTCTGTAACTGAATAACAACGAGTGATCAAGATGGTGGAGGAGGGAGACCCGAGTTCACTTTCTCCCACGGGTACACCAAAATTACAACTATTTCCACAGCAGCCATCAATCTGAATGTCCTGAAGACTAACAAAAAAAAGATCTACAACTAAAGATATGAAGAATAAATCACAATGAGCCAGACAGGAGGAGTATACATGTGATATAGATAAGACCCATGCCTCTGGGTAGCCAACCCGAAAATGGGAGGGTAATCACAACCGCAGTGGTTCTCTCCAAGAAGAAGGGAGTCCAGGCCCCAAATCAGGCTTGCCAGCCTGGGGATCTTGCACCAGGAAAAGAAGCCTCCAAAGTGTTGGTAATCAAGGCCACTGGGGCTTGCTTTCATGAGAGCCAGAGGGCAGTAGGAACAGAGACTCTGCTCTTAAATGGCACATACAAAAAATCTGAGGCCCAGAGCAGAAGTGGCAACTTAAAAAGGGTCTGGGTTTCCAATTTGGAGAACCTCCTGGAGAGGCAGGAGCAACTAGGACTCATCCTGGGACACAACGCAGAGGAGAACAATTTGGGGAGCCTATCCTACCAGGAGGACACTGGAACTAGGAAGCAGCAGTTTGAGTCCTCCCTTTAGCTTATTAGCACCCAGGAACTAACCCCACCCACCAGCCAGTGGTCACTAATCCCAGGACCCCAAGGGCCAGCAGCTAGCTGTGTGGTGATAAAGCCCCAACTACCAGCAGGCCAGATGACAGAGACCCACCTAGCCCCTCACATGCTCTGAGATCCAGCCCTGCCCACTAGAGGACCCAGGACTCAGCTCTACTGACCAGCAGGTAAGCATTAGTTCTAGGAACTCCTGGGCCCTGTGGCCTGCTGAGTTGGGATTTGGCCTGCCCATCAGTAGGCTAACACCAGCTCAGGATCCCCACAGACAACTACCCCATGATCCAGCCATGCTCACCAACAGGCTATAACCAGGATTGGGACTCACCAGGCTGAACAGCTAACTGTGCCAAGACCCAGCCCAACTCCCCAGGAGCTGACAACCTCCCCAGGAGGCAGGACTTGACTACCAACTGGACTGAGGGACAGTCACACCCACCAGCATGCCCAAAGTAGCCAGCCCCATCACAGCTGAAGGGGCCATTAAGCTCAAATACAGGGCATCCCTGGAGCATATAGATCTGGTGACAAGAGCTGAGTATTCTGGGCCCCATAGGACATCTCCTACATAAAGTCACTTCTACAAGATCAGGAAATGTAGCAGACCTATCTGATACATAGAAAGGAGAACAAAGAATTAGCAAAATGAGGTGACAAAGGAATGTGTTCCAGACAAAGAAACAAGATAAAATCATATAAAAAGAACTAATTGAAATGGTGATAAGCAATCTACCCGATAAAGGGCAATGGACGGAAGGATGCTCAAAGAACCTGGATGAAGAATGGGTGAACACAATTAGAAGTTTAATAGAGTTAGAAAATAATGAAAAAGAACCAAAAAGAGATGAAGAATATAATACCTGAAATGAGAAATACACTAGAAGGAACAGTAGATTAGATGATAGGATCAAATTATCCAACTGTGAGACAGAATAGTGGAAATCAGTCAAGCAGAACAGAAAAAGATAAAAATAAATAAAATAAAAATGAGGACCATTTAAGCAGCCTCTGGGCCAACATTAAACATACTCATATTCTCATTAGAGGGGTCTCAGAAGAAAAAGAGAGGAAGAAAGAGGGTGGAGAACATGTTTGGAGACATAATAGCTGAAAACTTCTCTAACCTGGAAAAGAACCCAGATATCCAGGTCCAGAAAGCACAAAGTCTCAAACAAGGTCAATCCAAAGAGATCCACCCCAATACACATTGTAATTAAAATGGCAAACTATAAAGATAAAGAGAGAATATTAATAGCAACAAAGGAAAAGCAATAAGTTATGTTTACCCAAACAAGGTTTACCCAAAAAAGTATCAATAAACATTTCAACAGAAACTCTGAGGGTCAGAAGGAGGTAGCATAATATATTTAAAGTGATGAAAAGTGAAAATCTACAATCAAGAATACTCTATCTGGAAAGGCTTTCATTCAGTTTATGGAGAGATCAAAAGTTTTAGAAACAGGCAAAAGCTAAAAGAGTTTAGCACTACAAAACAAGCTTTACGAGAAGTGTTAGAAGGATTTCTCTAAGCAGAAGACAAAGCCACAACCAGAAACACAAAAATTACAAAAGAAAAAAAAATCTCATTGGTAAAGACAAATATGCATTTAAATAGATCAACCATTTACAATGCTATAAAGAAAAATAAAAGACAAAATTAATAAAGGTATCTATGTCCACAATAAGCACTTAAAGAATACATACAAAAATATAAAATATTATATCAAAAAATTAAACATCATGGAGGGATGGTAAAAATATAGATTTGTTAAAAAGCACTTGAACTTAAGGAATGACCAACTTCAAATAATCATGTATACATAAACACTGCAATATATAAAGCTCATGCAGTTCACCGTAACTACAAACCAAAAACCTACAACAGATATACAAACAAAAAAAGAGAAAGGAAGCCAAACATAGCACTAAAGTAGTCATCATATCACAAGGAAAGAGAACAAAAGAAGATGGAAGGAGCAAAAAAGAACTCTAATGACATCCCCTAAACAATTTTAAAAGGGCAGGAAGTACATGCCTATCAATAATTTAAATGGAAATGGACTCTGATCCAATTGAAAGACACAGAGTGGCTAAATGGATATGAAAACAAGACCTATATGTATATATATACATACAAGACCTATAGATATATTGCCTCCCAAAGGACTCACTTTAGATCTAAAGACACACACAGACTGAAAGTAATGGGATGGAAAAAGATATCCCATACAAATTGAAATCAAAAGAAAGCTAAGGTAGCAGTACTTATATCAGAGAAAACAGATTTTAAACAAAGGCCGTAACAAGAGGCAAAGGACATTACATAATGATAAAGAGACTGATCCAGCAAGAAGATATAACAATTGTAAATAGACATGCACGCAACATAGGAGCATTTAAATGCATAAAGCAAATATTAACAAAAGAAAGAGAGAACTTAACAGTAATACAGGAATAGCAAGGGACTTTAACACGCACTTACATCAATGGACAGATCTTCCAGACAAAAAATCAGTAAGAAAACGTTGGCCTTAAGTGATACATTAGATTGTGTTGGTCACTCAGTCGTGCCTGACTCTTTGTGACGCCATGGACTAGAGCCCACCAGGCTCCTCCACCCATGGAATTCTCCAGGCAAGAATACTGGAGTGGGCTGCCATTTCCTCCTCCAGATATATTAGATTAGATGGATTTAATAGACATAAAAAAACCACTCCATTCAAAAGTAGCAGAGTAAACATTCTTTTCAAGTGCACAAGCAACACCCTCTAGGATAAATCATGTGCTAGGCTACAAAACAAGCCCCAGCAAATTTAAGAAAACTAAAGTCATATCAAGCATCTTTTTCAACTACAATGCTGTAAGACTAGAGATCAATTAATGACAAAAAGCTAAACAATATGCTACTAAACAACCAATGAGCAACTGAACTGAACTGAAACAACCAATAATTCACGGAAGAAATCAACTAGAGACAAACGAAAACAAAAACACAACAATCTAAAACCCATGGGATGCAGCAAAAGTAGTTCTCAGAAGGTAGTTTATAGCAATATAAATCTGTCTCATGAAACAAGAAAAAAACAACAACGTATCCATACACCTAAAGGAACTAGAAAAAGAATAAATTAATACAAAGTTAGTAGAAAAAACAAAACCATAAAAATCAGAGCAAAAATAAATGAAATATAGTTCAAAAATAGAAGAGATCAATAAAACTAAGGGCTGCTTTTTCATAAAACTAAGCAAATTGATAAACCTTTTGCCAGAGTCATCAGGTAAAAAAAGAGAGAGGGGTCATATAAATAAAATGAAATGAGAAAGTTACAACTCAAACCACAGAAATACAAAGGGTCATATGAAATTACTATGAACTTTTAAACGCACGAATAGAATGGCCAACCTAGAACAAATGGACAAATACCTCGGTTCAATTCGGTTCAGTCGCTCAGTCGTGTCCGACTCTTTGCGACCCCATGAATCACAGCACGCCAGGCCTCCCTGTCCATCACCAACTCCCAGGGTCTACTCAAACTCATGTCCATCTAGAAATGTACAATTTCCTAAAACTGAATTAGGAATAAATAGAAAACATGAGCAGACTAACCAGGAATGGAACTGAATCAATAACTTAAAACCTGGTGAATGAAAGTCCAAGACTAGACACTTCACAGATGAATTCTACCAAACATTTAAGGAGGAGTAAACACCTATCCTTCTCAAAATACTCCCAAAACTGCAAAGTCCACTTCTTAACTCATTCCATGCAGCCAGTATCACTCTGATACCAAAATGAGATGAAGATATCACAAAAAAATCACAGGTCAATAGAACTGATAAACACGGATATAAAAATCTTCAACAAAATATTAGCAAAACAAATCTAACAATACATTAAAAGAATCATACACCATAATCCAGAAGGATTCATTCCAGGGACACAAGTATAGTTCAATATCCACATATCAATCAATGTGATACACATATTAGCAAAGTGAAGAATAAAAATCATATGATCATCTCAATAGATCATCTCAAAAGCAGAAAAAGCTTTCGACAAAATTCAACATTTACTCACAAAAAAAATCCATAAAGTGGGTATTGAGGGAACATTTCTGAACATAATGAAGGTCATATGTGATAAGCTTACAGCTAATATCATATGCAAGGGTGAAAAGCTGAAAACACATCCTGAGATCATAAATAAGAATGACCACTTTAAAGCAACATAATATTAGAAGTCCTAGACACAGCAGTCAGACAAGAAAAAATAAAAGGAACTCAAGTTGTAAAGGAAGAAGTAAAATTGTCACTATTTGAGATGACATGAGCGTATACAGAAAAACCCTAAAGACACCACCAAAAATTGATTAGAACTTATCAATGAATTCAGTAAAGTAGTAGGATACAAAATTAATATATAGAAATCTGCTGCATTTGTGCACACTAACCACAAATTTTTAAAAATGAGAAATTAAAACCATTCCCTTTACAACTGTATCAAAAAGAGTAAAATAAACAGGAATAAATCTAAAGAGGTAAAAGATCTATCCTCAAAAACCTGTGAGACAACGATGAAAGAAATTAAAGATGACACAAACATGTGGAAAGGCATACCAATCTCATGAACTGGAAAAATTAATATTGCTAAAATGAACATACTCATCAAAGCAATCTGAAGAGTCAATGAAATCCCTATCAAAATAGCAACAGCATTTTTCACAAAACTAGGATACATAATTCTGAAATTTGTATGGAAACACAAAAGACCCCAAATAGCAAAAAAAAACACACACAAAAAAACAAGAAAATATGAGGAAAAAAAGGTGGAGAAGCCACTCTTTGGCTTCAGGCTTATACTACAAAGCTACAGTCATCAAAAAAGCATAGTACTGGCACAAAAGCAGACACACAGATTAATGGAACAGAATAATAGGCCCTGAATTGATCTCACACTTACATGGACAATTAACCAATGACAAAGGGGGGAAGAATATCCAATGGGGAAAAGACAGCCACTTCCACAAATGGTAGTGATAAAACAGAGCAGCTACCTGCAAAAGATCAGACTACTTTTTCACATGATACACAAATATAAATTCAAAGCAGATTAAAGACTTAAATGTAAGACCCAAATCCATAAAATATCTGTAAGAAAACAGGCATTAGTTTACTCTTTGCCATTAGTCTTAGCAACATTTTTTTTTTGGATCTGTCTCCTCAGACATAGAAAACAAAAGCAAAACTAAACAAATAGACCATATCCAACTAAAAACCTTCTGCACAGCAAAGGAAAACTACCAACAAAATGAAAAAGGCTGTGTACTGAATGGTAGAAGATATTTGCAAATGATACATTCAAAAAGTGGTTAATATCCAAATATACAAAGATTTCAGATAACTCAGCAACAAAAAAACCAAACAATTCATTTAAAAATGGGCAAAGGACCCGCCTGAATAGACATTTTTCTAAAGACATACAGATGTCCAATAGGCACATGAAAAGATGCTCAA
The DNA here is from genome assembly GCF_016772045.2 of Ovis aries. Lineage (NCBI taxonomy): Eukaryota > Metazoa > Chordata > Mammalia > Artiodactyla > Bovidae > Ovis > Ovis aries. The sequence goes on along the minus strand of NC_056058.1, from coordinate 88,043,629 downwards.
CATTGCTAATCATTGGGGAAATGCAAATCAAAATCATAACGAGATATCATACCACACCTGTCAGAATGGCTATTATCAAAAAGACCACAAATAACATATGCTGGCAAGGATGTGGAGAAAAGGGAACCTATGGAGGTTCCAAAGAGATTACAAATAGAACTAATGTAGAAAGCAATTATACTCAGGTACTTATCTGATGAAAACAAAAACACTAATTAGAAAAGATCCATGCATCCCTATGTTCCCTGCAGCATTATTTACAATAGCCAACATATGGATGCAACCTGAGTGTCCATCAGCAGATGACTGGATAAAGAAGAGGAGGTGTAAAGAAACAAAGGAACATTACTTAGCCATAAAAGCAATGAACTCTTGCCATTTGCAACAACCTGATGGATCTAGAGGGTATTATGACAAGCGAAATATGTCGGACAGAGAAAGACAAAGACTGTATGATTTCCCTTGTACGTGGAATATAAAAAACAAAACAAATGAGCAATCAAAACAAAACATAAACAGAGTCATAGATACAGAGAACAAACAGGAGTTTGTTAGAGGGGAAAGAAGAGAGAGGAAGAAAGAAATAGGTAAGAGATATTAAGAGGAACAACCTTCCATTTACAAAATGAATGAGTGACAGGTATGTAGTGTATGTGTGGAGAATACAGTCAATAATGATGTAATACCTTCATATGGTGACAGATGTTAACTAGACTTACTGTGGTGATCTTTTTGAAATATACAGAAATATCAAATCACTACACTGCACACCAGAAACTGCCACAGTGTTCTAGGTCAATTATTCTTCAAAAGCCAACCAACAAAAAAAACTTACAGAAAAAGAGATTTTTGGTTCCCAGAGATAAGAGCAGGAGGAATTGGACAAAGGCAGCTGAAAGGGGCAAACTTCCAGTTATGAGATAAATAAGTATTAGGGATGCAATGTACAGTATGATTAATATAATTAAAACTGCTGTATGTTACACATGAACGTCATTAAGTGAGTAAATCCTAAGAGTTCTCATCACATGGAAATTTTTCCTTTTATTTGTGTCTACATGAAATGATGGATATTCACTAAACAATGTAGTAATCATTTCATGACATATGTAAGTTAAATAATTTTGCTACACATTTTCAAATTATACAGTGCTGTATATCAATTATATTTCAATAAAACTGAAAGAAAACATAAAAACAGGATACATTTCATAAAGCATGTAGGTAAAAACAATAAAAGGAATAGACTGACTGTCTAACTGGCTCTCCACTGCAGGCAATTTTGGTCCTCAGGAAACATCTGATAATGCCTTGAAGACATCTTTAGTATCCCAGTTGGGTGGCAGGATGCTGCTGGCATTTAATAGGCAGGGGCCCGGGATGGTGTTAAACATTCTACGATGCACAGGATAGTCCCTCACAACAAATTTTCTGGCCCCAAATAATGCAGAGGTTGAGAAATCTTAGTTTAGGTCAATAAAACCTTTATGAAAACCACTTAAATAATGCCAGTGAGGTTAAAGTGCCTGAAAAGTATTTTTATTCTAAAAATGTAATTACAAGACTGACATGGCACAAGTATTTCTCCAGTTAAATCTGGAAGCTGTGAAAGGGGAAAAAAAAGAAAAGAAAGTGAAGTCGCTCAGACATGTCTGACTCTTTGCAACACCATGGACTGGAGCCCACCAGGCTCCTCCGTCCATGGGATTCTCCAGGCAAGAGTACTGGAGTGGGTTGCCATTGCCTTCTCCAGGAGATCTTCCCGACCCAGGGATTAAACCTGTGGGGTCATCCGCATTGTAGGCAGACGCTTTACCATCTGAGCCACCAGGGAAGTCCATGAAAGGGAACTGTGCATGATAAAAAAGGCCCAGTTGGTAAGAAAACCATTAATCAAAATGAAATGTTCAAAGTACTAACTAGGGACCTGCAGACCAATGTTTTCTATACAACTCAGTACTGGACTTTATAATTATTTAAATAATATGAAAAATAGGGGAAAATACCAGACAACTATTTAAGAATCAGCACGTATTTGCTGTCCCTCTTCTTCAAGGCCTGAGCTGCTATGCAGCTATTCTAGAAGACAGAGCAAGGTATGACCTTCCTTCTGATTCCCAGAGATGAATATGTAATATCTCCAATACTTCAAATCTATTAGGATTCATCTGAAAATATTTTAGAAAGAAAAATGATTCTTTAAAATCATATTGTTAAACTAAATCAATTCAGAGATAATTAAGGCAAACAGTAGTTTTAAGGACATATCCAATGACTTTTCAAAGTTTGAACTTTCAAAGTAAAGATGGAATTCTTTTTTGCTGCATTGCTATTTTCATATAAATATTACTAGAAAAAACTCCCTAATTTACAGACTCTTAATTACTAATAGAATAATATATAATATGGTCAAGACACTTTTTAAAGTAAGACTTTTAAATTCAACACAATATTAAGGACACTGATAGACTATTTTAGAATTTTAAAATACCAATTCTATTCTTGTTAAAAATTACTTATTTGATATATATTTTTATGTACTTATTACTTAAAAGATCTGTGTATTTTTGGATGTTGTCTCTCATCTTATATGAACTTAATCCATATATACAAGTTTCTTTAGAAAAAGAAAAGGTATTTATTTTCTAGCTTGAAATGCAAACACAGTGAGCAATTTATCATGTCTGAACACGTAAGTGGTGAGTGCATCCAAAGGCCTGTCTGGGCACAGGTGGTGTTTTCCCATCCAGAACAATAGCTTTCTTGAAAGTATTAAACAAGAAATAGCACAGAAGTTTTTAAAAGTCAGTCATAAAAAATATATAGACAGGTATATGTGTAATAGGAAAAAATAACCAACAGGTTTTGAAATGAGCCTGATACAAGTTATAGTCACAGCTTCCTCAGCTACTCAGGAAGGTGACTATGGGAAAGTCTGTCTCTGCATCTGTAAAACGGGGATTTAAAAGAGATTACAATATCTAGATTTGAGGGGAGTGTTCATTATTTTTCCTATCTTCACCTCCAAAATGAATGAGAAAGACACACAGAGAAGCAGTGAAGTTTTGAAAAACTGCTTTCAGAAATGAGAAAAGTATTTCTTTTAAAATAATTACCCTAAATCAAAATATTCAATTTTAAAACCCAGAAGTAGCTTTTTGTTTGGAGGTGAATATACTAATGGAAGAGATAATGGCTTTACCCCTATGAGAAAATCTGGAATTTTCTCTCAAAGGTGAATTTTAGACATTTTTCCATTGACTTCACCCTCAGTAAAAGTTAAGGTGAAGGTGACCAGACAGAAGGTGTCCAACTCTTTGCGACCCCGTGGACTGTAGCCTATCAGGCTCCTCTGTCTATGGGATTCTCCAGGCAAGAATACTGGAGTGGGTTGCCATTTCTTTCTCCAGTAAAAGTTAACTTGTAGTCAAATGTTAATGATGAAATCTCCCACAAATCTTATTCTTGGTATCTCTTCTTCCCAATCACTAAGCATTTTCCAGATTTATTTTCAAACCTTTGCATTAATACTATAGGAACATCTATGAAACACTACAAGTTTTGAGCATCCTTCAAAAACAATACCCAATCCTTGTCCTTTACTGTGATTCATAGGCCAAAGTCCATCTCTCATGAGTTATCCAATAATGTGAGTTTTATGGAAAAATACAAGATTTAATAACAATTTTCTAAGACTTTTAATGAAGGTTTGTGATCAGACAAGTCTATTAAATGGTAGCACATTTAATGAGTTCTTAAATAATATTATTAGCAGTCCAATAATTAGACCCCTTTGCTACATACACACAAAATGTCAAAGTAACAGGGTCATAATTTCCGGCAACACTGCTTTTGGGTGCTCTGGTCTTAACTAATTTTTATTCTTTCTCCTCAACGTAAGCCAGAAATAATGAGCAAATGTGAACTCTTCCTGGAACACATCATTTAATTTCTTTTAACAAATTGCACAGGTGGAATCCAGCAGTTTCTTGGCAATGCACTGAGGTAGGATCCAAGAAATACAATATATTCCATCAATTAGCAACTAGGGATGAAATGCACACTAAAATTTCTCACACTGGTATTCACCCTCAGAGTCCAAGTTGGCTAACAAGCAGCCCCAGACATCATCCAGATATGAAGAGAACATCACAGAGCAGAGTTTTCAGTTTCCCCAAAGAGTGACTATAAAGAAAGCTGAGCACCAAAGAATTGATGCTTTTGAACTGTGGTGTTGGAGAAGACTCTTGAGAGTCCCTTGGACTGCAAGGAGATCCAACCAGTCCATCGTAAAGGAGATCAGTCCTGGGTGGTTCATTGGAAGGACTGATGTTGAAGCTGAAACTCCAATACTTTGGCCACCTGATGCGAAGAGCTGACTCATTTGAAAAGACCCTGATGCTGGGAAAGATTGAGGGCAGGAGGAGAAGGGGATGACAGAGGATGAGATGGTTGGATGGCATCATCAACTCAATGGACATGAGTTTGGGTAAACTCTGGGAGTTGGTGATGGTCAGGGAGGCCCGGCATGCTGCGGTTCATGGAGTCGCAAAGAGGCAGACATGACTGAGCGACTGAACTGAACTGAAAAAGTGATTGCAGGGATGTCAGAACTTTGCAGGGCCACATAGAAACATGCGGTTTATAAGGGCAGTCACTGATCAGAAAAGGTCACAGCTAAGCTCTGTCCACTTTTCAGTGCAAACTCATTTATAAGGGTAAGACACTACAAAGGAATGGGAAACTTGAGATTATTACCATATCTTAACAGCAACAACAGTCTCCAGAAAACTGACATATTGGGATGCTGCTGCTGCTGTCAACAGCTGCTGCTGCCGTTCCTGCTAAGTTGCTTCAGTCGTGTCCGACTCTGTGCTACCCCATAAACGGCAGCCCATCAGGCTCCACCGTCCCTAGGATTCTCCAGGCAAGAACACTGGAGCGGGTTGCCATTTCCTTCTCCAACGCATGAAACTCAACAGCTGAGGAACTGCTTAAGTTAGTAATTCCATGTGCCCAAACAAGCTGAGTCGAGAGATGGCTTCAGGACGGACCTTCTGACCGTGTCATTTCTCTGACCGAAACTTTCCAATGCCTGCAAAGTAAAGCCTCAGCTTCTCAAACTGAGATGTCAAGGTCTCCCATAAGCTAATCTGGATCTGACTTTCCAAGCTTTTCCCTTGACATCCTCATTCAAAAATGAGGCACGTCAGTCACAATGTCCTACTCTGGGTAGGGATTTTAAAAACACATCCTGTACTTTCTTAAACCCAAGGTGTTATCCATGTTGCTTTCTTTACTCAAAAGGCTTTCTTCTCACTAAGAGCCACCTTCTGAATGTTTCAATTTCATCTATCTGGCTAAAGCATTCAGCAATTTCACAGAAAAGGGAAAAGCACCAGTATATCTCACACACATTCATGTACCTGTGACATACACGTGCATACATACTTGTGGGTAGTTCAGTGGCTTAAAGAGAATCAGACACACACGGATTCAAATCTTAGTCCTGCTTTGTAGTTGTGGCATGTTGGGCAAATTTAATTACATTTTGTGAGACTCTAAGTCTTAGCTATAAAATAAAGACAACAATACCTACCAAGTTCACTATTTTGAGAATAGACTGAAGTAGCCATAGTTGAAATTTCTGAATTATAACAGGAGCTTAAAAAGGATATTATTAACAATGTCATCACCTCTCTAGAAGGTATATAAACACAACTGGAAAAAAATCCAGAAAATAGGCTCTTAAAAGGATTTATTTATTGGAAAATACCCTGATGCTGGGAAAGATTGAAGGCACAAGGAGAAGGGGGTGGCAGAGGATGAGATGGCTGGATGGCCATCACTGACTCAATGAACATGAATCTGAGCAAACTCCATGAGACAGCGAAGGACGGGGAAGCCTGGTGCGCTGCAGTCCATAGGGTGGCAAAGAGTCAGACCAACCTAGCGACTGAACAACAAAGCTAACAAAATACCGTAACTGTTTTACTCCCACGATATCATGCCTTATTTATTTATCTGAATGAAAACCTTCAGTTCTTTTCTTTGCAAATCTCCTTTCAAATTTATATCTCATCTTGTTCAGCGATACTTGTTTTCAAAATGTGCACTTGGACCTCACTTCGGATGCACATGTGAAGTGTGTTTACTTGTAGGCATAAGACTCATCTTTCCTGTAGCTCTCGCAATGACTTCTGGAAGAGAGTAGGGGTGGACAATCTTAGGTTTCACTCTTGAGTCATGTGTGAATCCTGCAAGTGACTGTGTAGTCTTTACTCTGCTTTTCCTGCTGGGTGCTCCCTTGCCTTCCGCCTGCTTGCAGACGGGGGGAACAGAGGCAAAAGCCAATCCTTTCAAACTTGTCTGGGTCTGTGACCTTGCTTCAACACCTTCCCCAAGCCATCCTCCCCTGGAAAGCTGAGGTAGGCTTATTCCAGGGAAAGAATTACTCACATGCAGCTGGTCAGTGGTTTCTTTTCCCATTTGTTCCAGTCTTTCCGCAGAAAGAGATGCAAACAAACAAAAGCGGTTTGAGTCCTCCCCATCAAGAAAATTATCATGTGTAAGCAGGGAAAAGTGTAAAGAATGTGTGAGAGCCATACAGCACATGTAGCTGATTTCAGGCTCTCCTTACTTTTTCTGCTTCCATATCTGTACAAACGGCCCCAGCATTCCTTAGATTATAACCTTCTTGAGGACACGATTGTGACTACTTGGGGTTTGTTAGCCGGTCTGATTATCTGCTTAATTTCATGCAGAATTTATAATCACTGTAAAGATAAGAGGTATTTATGAAAAGTTATGTCTCTGATTTTTATAATTATCCCCCAATGAAATGGTAAAAAGGTGCTCTGAAGAGTGAGATCTCAGGGACTTCCCTGGTGGTCCACTGATTAAGACTTCACCTTCCAATGCAAGGGGTATGGGTTCGATCCCTGGTCAGGGAGCTAAACATTCCCACATGCCTGGTGGGCAAAAAGCCATAATACAAAACAGAAGCAGAACTGCAATGAATTCAATATCGACTTTAAAAATGTGAAAGGGTGCAAGTCGCTCAGTGGTGTCCTTCTCTTTGCAACCCCATGGACTCTACAGTCATGGAATTCTCCAGGCCAGAATACCGGAGTGGGTAGTCGTTTCCTTCTCCAGGGGATCGTCCCAACCCAGAGATCGAACCCAAGTCTCCCATATTGCAGGTGGATTCTTTACCAGCTGAGCCACAATGGAAGCCAGAGTTTAAAAATGGTCCACATTGAAAAATCCTTAAAAAAAAAAAAAAAAGAATGAGATTCTAATTAACATTTAGGACTAGATACTAGAGTCTGAGAGAACTCCAGGAGTTGGTGATGGACAGGGAGGCCTGGAGTGCTGCGATTCATGGGGTTGCAAAGAGTCGGACACGACTGAGCGACTAAACTGAACTGAACTGAACTAAATAGATATTTTAAATTTATACAAAACAGTATTCCAGGGTGTCTTAAACCACTCACTTTAATCTTCTAATTTCATGTCAAACCCAAGTGGTAAACAACCTCTTCCCCAAGTTGCTTCCTCTCTCATGACCACCGCTGACGCAGACATCAACTGGAAGAGAGGCCTCCCAGGATTAGTCAGTGCGCGTTATACGTAACTTGGCAGCTACTTGTAAACTCCAAAGAGAGTAAATCAAATATCAGGGACCGATTGCAAAGCTGAATTGCTTCCTCTTTTCCAGTTTCTCACAAAACTGTTTGAATTCAGCTTCCCCTCTCCCTAGCAGCGGCCACTTCTGACGGAAGTCTATTCTCTCAGACTAGCTTCTATTTAGGAAAAATGGCTTATATTGTTGTTTCCAAGCCTATTAATAACTTAGAAAAAAGTTACACACACTGAATTTTAAGCGACACCACTAATCCTTTCCTGGGCTATTTTTGCTGCCTTTCTCTATGCTCTGAATTCTATCTTTACCTCAAGAGTATGAATTCAATAGTAAATTCACAAAGAGCAGTATCATGGGAAAAACACACAGGATATATTTCCTATCGTTATACAGTTAAAATTATCATAATTTCTCTGGAGGTTTTTTTTTGGGGGGGGTGAAATTCTGTCCTTAGGACTCACTTAAAGGGCAAATGGAATGTAGTGCTGTGTTGAAATGTTTATGTATGTGAGTGCTAAATCAATTCAGTCGTGTCTGACTTTTGGCAACCCCACGGACTGTAGCCCACCAGGCTCCTCTGTCTGAGGGATTCTCCAGGCAAGAATACTGGTGTGAGTTGCTATGCCCTCCTCTAGGGAATCTTCCCGACCCAGGGATCAAATCAGTATCTCTTAAGTCTCCTGCACTGGCAGGTGGGTTCTTTACCACTAACTCCACCTGGCAAGCCTGTATAGATATGTTTATCTGAGTTTAAATATTGTGAGATATATATATATATATATATATATTGACTTATGCCTTTATGGGTCTTTAATATACGATTGTAGACTATACATGAAATTACACTGAAAAATACTTTATACCTGATCAGCTTTTTCCTATTTTTTAACTACAACTAACAACAAAGAGTTCATCAGGGTTGTTTTGAGGAATTAGTCTTTAAAATATGAAGTAGCTTTCTATGTCCATGCATAATAAATGCTTCAATTTCTAGGAGGTATTACCTCATGCATTAATAAAAGACCAAAAAAAAGTATCTGAACTTTTATTGATACTTTATAGACAGTAGAGACTTTTGATTTTTTTTTAAATGAGCAGTGGTATAGAATTGGATATGTTAGCCTTTCTCTGGTTAGACTAGTCAACATATTTCTAAGAAAAACTCTCATGAGACACAAACATGTATCTCTGGCATACAAACTGTATCCTAGAAAAACCTGTATAAAATTCTTGTTTCCTGCTCCTTCCCCAAGTATCAGTTCTGCTCAGCTCTGGAGACTATTCTCTATGTCTTCCAGGTCTGCAGCAGAAGTCATTCTTCTCTTCCCACCATCAACCCTTAACTAGATGATCCACCCCTAAAGCCTTGCAAAATAAACAGCATAGCATGCAATGCAGAGCAGTCCTTTCTGCAATCCTGCCAGACACAGCCCATTCCTCTGCCTTTACTAATGTCTGTATTTTAATTATATGTAGATTCCACCTGGTAAAGACTTCTATCTTTCCAAACAGCTTTAGTACTCTCATCTTATAAAGTTCTCCTGACCCCACCCCTCACCCTGGAAAGATTTAATAACTCCCCTTTTTTGGTTTCCCACTGTATGCTGCACAGACTACAATCATATACCTACCACACTCTACTGCATTCGTTTATTTACATGTTTATTCCCCACTGTAGAAGGCTATAAATGCTCCAGTGTCTAAAGTACATCCCATTTATGTCTGCCTTTCCTAGCAAAGAGCTGAATGTTACATATGACATTAAATGCTTGCAAAATGTGAACACTGAAAGGTGGTTTATATATACACAAGGAGATAAAATCTAAATTGGGTTTCCACAAAAACTTTAGGAAAGGCCCTTTTCTTTTGGCTACCTAGAGAGTAAATATATTTTTTCTGCTGCTCTTAGACTCAAACAAGAGGCAGCAGACAGACCCACCTGCCCTCATTTGACTCCTCCACATTCACACAAGAGCCTTCAATAATTAACCCTGACAAACATTTTCAAAGAGCAATTCCTAATCCTAAGAGTTGAAAGTTGCTCAAGTATGGACTGTTTGTACAATATAAGACCAGGTTTATGGAGCCCCACAAGTGCCCAGGGAGTTCACAGCAGCCCTGACCGTGACCTGAGCTAACAGTGGCACTCTTGCTGCTGTTTCCCTGGGGTTAATCTCTTAAACACCTCTGGCCTTTGTACTGCTGTGGAATAAAGAAACTGTGTAAGCAATACCTACACGCCTCTATTTATATAATTTAACATGCTTATATTGCCCTGGTAAAACAAATATTTATTGAACACTTCTCTAGGCAGATTCAAAAAGGCAAAGGAACTTAACCAATACTTTAACATTTTTATCTAAAGATGTCCGAGGTACAAAACCATACTCTGTAAAGGCAAAGGCTCTAATTTTTAAAAAAATTTTTGGAGGGATAGAATGGGGTTTTGTGATTGCTATATCAAATTAACCCACTTATAATACCAGGCATGGAAATGAATGCTTTCCGTTATGTATGGATTCAAAGGCTTTAGGGATGTGGTATCACATATGCGCAATAAGCTCGGAAACTAACAGTGGTTTCATAATGATTAAAAACATGACCTAAACAAGGTAGGATTGTTCATTATATCTAGACATATCACAGTGTGTTGGGGTATTTTATCAAAGCCCTAATTTCAACACACTATCCAATATGATAACCTTGATACTTACATCCTTATTTTTAATGGCCCATTTTAATTACTTTGGCACTTACAGACACTTATTAGTGAACTATTTATTAGAAGCAGCTATTATAATTGGTTACTATCTCTCCTGAGTGTCTACACTCAACCTTAACACAAAATGTTATTCCTATGTGATACAGCAATTTTATTACAGAGTACAGAGAAACTTATTCTGTGTATTCCAGTGGTGTTTCTCTCATCTCTAAACTTGCTTCTCAACAAGAAGTTAATAAAGCTACTCTGCTTTATGAGCCAAATCTCTATCTTAACACGATGTCCACAAGTTCTAGAAAACCTTCAGATTTGCTATCCAACTCATGTGTAAAAGCGTTTATCCAAATTCAGGAAGCAGGGTTCAAGAAATCTGCCTCTCCCCTGGAGCTCTTCTCCCCCTGAGCTCCTCTCTCCTCTCCCTACCCCATTCTGAACCCTCAGGTCAGCTTCTATGGACTTAAAAAATTATTTTTATTTATTTGGCTGCGCTGCGTCTTATTTGCAGCACACAGGATCTTTGCTCTTCATTATTGATATGGGATCCAGTTCCCCAATCAGGAATAAAACCCGGACTCCCTGTATTGGGAGCACAGAGTCTTAGCCACTGGACCGCCAGGGAAGCTCCTCTATGGACTTCTGAAGGATGGCAAACAGAGGCTGTGGAAGCAGCAAGGATTTTCTTGAAGTTCCCAGACAGAAATCAGAATGTGTTTATACCACGAAGAAAAGTTACTATTAGAATCCATAATAGTCAGATGAAGAGTTAAAGGGTTTCAGTAGCTGGTTTGAGATCTTAATGTCTCATTATAACTACTTTTGTGGAAAAACTAATCTTGAACTGAACATACTTAAATGATAAACAAAGACTTAAAATGTAATTTTTTTCTAAGTTGTAGCTCACTAGAACATTACAGTTCTTCAAGAACATGAATAATCTATTTTTTTGAATTCTGGTTTTTCTTTAAGGGATTGAGAATATGGGAAGTTCATTTTCATGAGAAAATGGCAGTGGGTTACTTTAAAGTTGAAGATGTTTACTAGGAGCAAGACTACAATTTCCTTTCATCTCATTGCTTACCACATTAACTAGTTTTCGTTAGAAGTCTAATATGATCCCCAAAGTTTTTTTTATGGCTGCTAGAAACACAGCCATGGGCAACACAGGGAGTCCTGGTCTAACAGAGCTTACATTCTAGGAGGTAGGAAGCAGGGAGTGAGGAGAGGAATACAGTAAATGAACAAGAGAATTCAGATCCCGATATATGGCAGGAAGTGCACAGAATGAAGGCGTGATATTGCTGGGTGGGAGGGCTACTCAGGGAGGCTGTTCTGAAGTGACAATGCGTGAGCGGATAATACGTGAATGAAGGATGGGTGAATACATGTATGAATGAGCAAAGCACTAGTGCAGAACTTTTCAGGCTTAGAGATCAACTGGAACCCAGGACCCAGGATAAGAAGGAAGCGGCGCATTTAATGACCTGAAAAGAGTCCACTGTCACTGGTGCTGGGTGAACAGGTGGAGATGGGAGGAGGTAAGGGCGACGTAGGCAGTGATGATCCTCGCGGTCTGTTGGATGCAGATCAGAAGTTTCTTATTTACAGTAGGAAGTCACTGGAGGATTTTAGGTGGGAGAGGACTTGAGCTGATTTAGTCTTTAACAGCACTATTCTGGCTGCTGAGAAAAAATAGATTATAAAGAAAGGGGCCAGAGTAAAATTGTGGGTAATAAACTTTTCATCATGAAAAAAATGTGAACAAACTTTTTGGTCAACCCAATAACTTGGATGTTACTATAAACAAAGAGATGAGCATGAAAAAGGTAAAGATTGACAGAAGAGGATACAACGGAGATATCTTCTGGAAGCAGAGAGATACAATGCATTTAAATCTCCAAATATGGTTAATACTATACATGTTTTTGAAGGGGAATATTCATACCAATAGAGCTTTAAAAAATGCAAAAACTGAGAATATCATTTCAGAAGTTGACTTTCACTCAGCTTTGATTTCTGTATTCCAGAAGGAGTGAGGGCATATTCTGGGATGAGGTGGGGCTGAGAGGGGTGCTCTGGGATGGCAGTAGAATTTCTGTTTCCAGGCCAAACCCCATGAAAGCACCTGCACATGCTATCTTCTGAAATGCACTTGGTTGTTGATACGAGACATGTAAATGTTTCTTGGTTGTTGATACGTGACATGTAAATGTTTCTGTTTGGCAGTAACGTTCACCCTTAGAACTAACATTCACCTTGACGACTAAAACATAGTGCCTGAAACCAAATTCCTCTTCATTCCTGGCAGAACACAGAGCCCATGTTCTTGGAAGATGCTCCCAAACGGGACTCTGTCAGAAGGATGGTTCCAGACTCACATGACTCACAACCCGAAAGAAAGGCTACTTGACTTGGATAACTGCTGGCCCTCTTATATACCTTTTGGCAATAGTATATGATATTAAAAAAAGAATAATCTCTTTGCTCAGAAACTTAAAGCTCCAGTTAGGCAGATAGACGATTACATGTAAGACACTGCTGGCAGAGCAAGCAGCTGAAACTCAGGTACAACTTCCTGGGACTTACAAATGTGTATGGAAATGCAGAAACCAATTTTGTGAGGTCCACTCATTGAAAAGATCCACAAAAGCAAGCAAGATGTCGAGAAGCTATAAAGATTAAAGAGACACCTATGAACATGATCAGTACAGGAGCAAATGTTAACTATACCTCAATAAAAACTACAAAAATAAAACTGTGGAAGCAGGTGCACAATTCTGTGAATATACTGAAAGCCACTGAATTATACACTTTCAATGGGTGAAATGTATGGCATGTGAATTCTATTTCAACAAGGCTATTCTTCTTCTTTTTTTTTTTTTTCATGTCTGCAGGGGAACACACTATGTGCCATGAAAGAGGAGGGAAAAGCACCATTGATGGGTCCTGAGGCGTCCTTTGCAGATAGAGATGGGGCCATGGAGCTAGGAAAAGTAATGTGACTGTTTGGGGTCTCAGATTTCTCACGTGCAATGCGGAGGCAATCATAATAATACTGCTGGTTCCACAGAGTGTTTTAAGGACTGCATGGAGCCACGTAGATCAAGTGCTTATGGTAGTCCTTAGCAGTACTATTTCATTAAATAGTGTTTCTGTATTTAAAAAAATATGCCTATCCCCAATAGAAATAAGCAAAATGAGCAAAATAAGAAATAACAAAAATAAGCAAATGGGAACTGATCAAACTTACAAACTTCTGTAGAGCAAAGGAAACCATAAAAGTAAAAAAAAAAAAAAAACCTACAGACATGAAAATATGTGCAAATGATGTAACTGAGAAGGGCTTAATTTCCAAAATATACAAACAGATTACAGAACTCAATATCAAAAAAAAAAAAAAAAAACCAACCCAACTGAAAAATGGGCAGAAGATCTGAAGACATTTCTCCAAAGAAGACGTACAGATGGTGAGAGGTACAGGAAAAGATGCTCATCATTGTTAATCACTAGAAAACACAAATCAAAACTACAAATAGTGCCACCTCACACCAGTCAAGAGGGCCATCATTTGAAAGTCTACAAATAAGATATCTTGGAGAAGGTGTGAAGAAAAGGGAATCCTCTTAATTGTTGATGGGAATGTAAACTGGTATAGCCATTATACAGTATAGAGGTTCCACAAAGCCTAAAACTAAAAAATTGGGTTGCCATATGACCAAGCAATCTTATTGCTAGATATACCCAGATAAAACTTCAACTGGAAAAGATACATGCACCCTATGGTCCTTGACTGAGAGATGAATGGGTAAAGAAGATATGGTGTGTGTGTGTGTGTGTGTATGTATATATATATATATATATATATATATATATATATATAAATAACACAATGGAATATTACTCAGCCATAAAAAAGCATGAAATAATGACATTTGCAGATATGCAGCATCATGGATGGATCTAGAGACTATTATACTAAGCAAAGTAAGTCAAAAAGAGGACAAATACCATGTGATATCACTTACATGCAGAATCTACAACACAAGTGAACATAGTTATGATACAGAAACAGCCTCAGAGACACAGAACAGACATGTTGTTGCCAAGCGGAAGTGGGGCTGGGGCAGGGAAGGATTAGGTGTTTGTGATTAGTGGATGCAAATTAGTATATACAGGAAGAATAAATAACACGGTCCTACTGTATAGCACAACAAATGATAGTCCACATCCTGTGATAAACCATAAGGGAAAAGAATATGAAAAAGAATATATATGTATAACCAAGCTATTATGCTGTACAGCAGAAACTGCAAATCAACTATACTTCAAGAAAATTTTTTATAAATCCTTATTCCAAATTTCAAATGCACATCCACAAGGTCAAACCATAAATACAGACACACAGTTTTTTTTTTTTCTCAAATAGGTATCTATCTATTCATCTATCCATCCATCTGTCCATCTGTCTCTCTACAGTTCCTAAGGTTCTAACAATTCAATACAAGCAATAAAGACACAAGCACCTAGAAAATACTTAAGATTAGGAGACAAAAAAATCACATTGGAAAAAAAAAAACAAAACACAATTAATACAGTGTCTAGAGATAGTGCAGACTAGCATAAAAGCCTTTTGGGGATAATACCGTGAGAGGTATGGTAACAGGCATGATAGAGCTGATTACATAAAAAGGGTGGGGCTGAAAAAATGGTCCCTGCCCCTGCTATTGATTTAAGAAAACCTCCAGCAGAGAAAAGCAGGCTCAGCTCTCCTACGGGCATTAGGAAGCACTGGGCTCAGAGGAGAACCCAGTGGGACTCTGTAGTGTGTGATAGCAAGAACTACCTTACGCTCAGACTTTGCCCCTTGCTTGTCCCCCAGGCCTGTGCTTCAGGCTTTTTGAACGTGACTGATTATCTTCTTAACAACTCTGCAAGGCATATATTCTTATTATTTTTCCAAAGATTTTTCAATTGCAGCACTGGGATATTACCCCATTTGTCCCTTCAATTCCAAAAATGGGACTCTTCCTCCTACACTCCATTTTTGTTAAAGTTCTTTAGAGCTATCATTAAACATTCATAAAAACATTTGATCAGACTCTGATTTTTCCCTACTTTGGGAAATCAAATGAAGTCTTGTAAAAGTCAAGGATAGTTTATGTTTTTGAGGCTGTAATATAAGATTCCCAAACCGGTATTTTCTGGTAAAGTCTGGATTTACTTCACAATTTTTCCTAGTAACAGAAGCCATGTTGCAAACATGATAATGTCACTGTAGCCTCATTCAGAATATTACTCACTCTTTCTGCAGCTTTGCAGCTTCAGCACTTGGGAAAGTTTGAATTTCCCAGTAGTGTGACCAGGATACTATTTTTGTATGTTTAGCATCCACTGATTTTCAATTGAGTGAGTCTACAATTTAGCTGAATTTTGAAAGCTTGCTAAAAAAAAGGGAGCTAGATTTTATTATTAAAAGATTTTTAAGAAAAAAAATTTTATATATAAGGAAAATGTGTTCTTAGAAAGCAAACAAAAAATATACTATTTCTTCTGCAATTCAATACTTTAATCAATATTCAAGTTTTCTTCCATTTTAAATACCGGTATCAACTTAATCCCTCAAAGCACATACTTGTGGAAAGTATAATATTAATATTTTCATTTGTATTGATAGATGGGATTATCAAATTATTTGATAATCACTAGTTACGAATTTTCTTCATGACGGATTACAAGTTCACACAAAATTCAATAATAATAATGCTAAAAATATAAGGTCATCAAAAAAATTTGGATTCAAGAAATGGGGGTGGGGAGCTCAAACTAGACTTTCATTTTCTCCTAGATATAACATGATTAGGAGGTTAGGCAGCAGAGGAGGGAGTCAACTTGCCTTAGGGGTAAAAAATTTCAAAGAAATCAAAAAGCATAAATAAAAACATGGACCAGAGAGAAATTTACTAATTCCTATCACCGTTCCATCAATCTGCTATAGAAAGTTCTATCTCATGAAAAGAAATATACCAATGGGCCCCATGGCGGTCAGATGGGAGAGAAGGAAACCCTCCCCTTAAAAAGCTGCAAGCTTTTTATATCAGAGGGAACAGAGCTGTTCACTTTCTTTGCCCCAACAGCCCCCTTCTTTCATGGCCACACTTCCCTCAGGTGTCCCTGAAACAGCACTTCTATTTCCTTCCATCCTACTGAACTCCCCAGCCTTGTATGTCTTATTATTCATCATCTCTCACCAAGGTTTCCAGTGATCCCACTCTTGCCAAACTGGAGGACTAATCTCCCACCAATCCTAAATCCTCCCATTTGAAACCTTTTTTCTTCTCTGGCCTCAGAAATTTTAACTGTGCTCTTAGTTAGCTGCTTCTGATGACCCTTCTCATTCCACAGGGCACAAGGTCTTAAACACAGATGTTTTGGCGGCAGACGGACTTGAGTTTGAACTGTTCCAGCTGCCACGTTCTAGCTCTGAAGGTTGCGACAGGTGACTGATTTTCTCTTAGGTCCATTCTTTCCATTTGTAAAATAGCGATGATCCAAGTGCCCACCTCATCTTGCTGTTACAAGGAATGAATAAAGCAAAACACGTAAATCTCTTTTTGCACAGTTCAGTGCCTTAAAGGCAAGTCCCTGGGACGTCAGTTATGCGTATTCTGGAATCAGGTTCTCTCTTCAACCTGTACCAAAGAACTACTTTATAGTGTTAACATTTGTCTACATAGCTAACATTTAAGTCACTAGCCTAAATGTGCTACAGGAACGCCAAACTCCTAATGTCCCAAACTACACGTATCCCTCTCCATCTATTAAAACTTTCAGTCTTTTCTAGTTAAGTCAAATGACTTAATAGAAAAGGCTCTCTTACCTTTTTGATGATACAGTTCAGTTCACTTCAGTTCAGTCGCTCGGTCGTGTCCGACTCTTTGCGACCCCATGAACCTCAGCATACCAGGCCTCCCTGTCCATCACCAACTCCCAGAGTTCACTCAGACTCACGTCCATCGAGTCCGTGATGCCATCCAGCCATCTCATCCTCTGTCATCCCCTTCTCCTCCTGCCCCCAATCCCTCCCAGCATCAGAGTCTTTTCCAATGAGTCAACTCTTCACATGAGGTGGCCAAAGTACTGGAGTTTCAGCTTTAGCATCATTCCTTCCAAAGAACACCCAGGACTGATCTCCTTTAGAATGGACTGGTTGGATCTCCTTGCAGCCCAAGGGACTCTCAAGAGTCTTCTCCAACACCACAGTTCAAAAGCATCAATTCTTCGGCGCTCAGCTTTCTTCACAGTCCAACTCTCACATCCATACATGACCACTGGAAACCATAGCCTTGACTAGACAGACCTTTGTTGCCAAAGTCATGTCTCTGCTTTTGAATATGCTGTCTAGGTTGGTCATAACTTTTCTTCTAAGGAGTAAGCGTCTTTTAATTTCATGGCTGGAATCACCATCTGCAGTGAATCCCATTAATTCATGACTTATGAGGCAGTGTACATAACGGTTAAAGGCCGCATGCCTGCTGTCTTGTCCAACTCTTTGCGATCCCATGGACTATAGCCCATCAGGCTCCTCTGTCCATGGAAGTTTCCAGGCAAGAATACTAGAGTGGGTAACCAGTTCCTTATCCAGGAGATCTTTCTGACCCAGGGATCGAACCCACATCTCTTGCGTCTCCTGCATTGCCAGGTGAATTATTTTACCACTGAGCCACTTGGGAAGCCCAGGATTAAAGGCTGCTTGCGTTCCATTTCCAGTTCTTTCACGTATCACTACAAGACCTAGAACAAGTAACTTAAAATTCTTCGTGCCTCAGTTTCCTCGGTTGTAAAATAGGAAGAGTACTAGTATCAACCTCATTTAATGCTCAGTAGGTGCTATAGAATCTTTATTGATACATTAAAAAAGATAAAATTTACAATGTGACTTTTGTACTGATTTAAATACAAAACTGAAACAGTAACACTTTCATAGAGCAAACAAGTTTTTCTTAGTGTTTTTTTGGGGGTTGTTTTGCCAGCAACAGCAGCATAGAAAATCTTAATTCCCTGACCAGGAATCAAACTCACGCCCTCCGCTTTGGGAGTGCGGAGTCTTCACCCCTGGACCACCAGAGAAGTCCAAAACAGAGTGTGTGTGCGTTCAGTTCTTTCCTTTGAGTTTTCATTGCCATTGCCACTGTCCAACCTCATGACGCATGATAACCAGATGATGGCAAAACCGCGCAGCCCGCCTCTCAAAACTGATCTCCTGAATTCTATTTTCTCCTGCCTTAATCCATTTTCAAGCTAGTCTCTAATTGCCAGATTAACCCTTTAATGTTGTGCCCTTTTGGACTACTCCATCGGTGTCTCCCATTAGTTCTTAAATAATACACAACCACCTTACCTGTTGCTGGCCTTTCCAGCAGGCCTTTCCTAATGGGACTCCCAGGGTCGCTATAGCCTTTGGGTCTTTATTCCTGGTCTTTCCCTGCCTAGAGTGTGCCACATCTTATTCCTTCAAATCTCATCCATCTTTTAAACAACTGAGTCTGATTCTACTCGCTCCATGGAGACTTTTCAAGCTGAGGCCCCCACGCACAGCTAACATACAGCGTGGTTCCTACCATCAGGTTCATTTTCAGGCTGTTATTTACCCGCTTCACGTGTATATATCTCGCCTGGTATTTCCCGCTGCACCATTTCAACACTGTCATAGGGTAGATGAGGTGGAAGCGGGTGAGTTCACAGATGATTGATGATTCTGATGGGGGATGTTCAAATTTTTGGTTTAATTTCACCACTGGATGGCTGAATGGGTATTCACAATCATGAATGTGGTGATATTTTGGCCACATTAATGAGCATACCTAAACTAGAAGTGAATAGTTCAATAAGTTGAACTCAAATGTATATTCATGGCTGTGTGTAGAATGCTCTTTATTCATGTTCACCAAGTCAATGTCTACATAAAGGAAAGATATAGTTAAATACCTGAAAATTTTTTGTACAAAAATAAAAGCCCTACATACTCAATACTATTGAAGTAGGGGTGCTTAGAAGCTCTACAGAGGAAAGAAATGGGGGATGGGGCTGGTTATACTTTCCTTCTGGTGGTTTATGTCCAAAAACAACCCTGAGAAGTTCTGGAAATGTGAAATGCTATGAGAAAGACCAAAATAAAAGTCTGGTCTACACTCTCAGGCCTACATGAGTTCTTTTGTCTGAGGATCTTAGTAACCCTCCAGGGGATCTTCCCAACCCAGAGATGGAACCCAGGTCTCCCACATTGCAGCTGGATTCTTTACCAGCTGAACCACAAGGGAAGCCCAAGAAATACTGGAGGGGGTAGCCTATCCTTTATCCAGTGGATCTTCCCAACCCAGGAATAGAACTGGGGTCTCCTGCACTGCAGGCAGCTTCTTTACCAACTGAGCTACCAGGGAATCCCCTTAGTAACCCAGGGGGGGAGAAAAGAAAACCAGAAGGAAACAGAAGCGGAAGTTTCTTCCTCAGGGAGGAAACATTAATATTTGTAAATGTTTTCAAGGCAATGACACTTTAAATGATAGTAAACATTTAATTAGTGGAATTTCTTCAACAAATAATTTTATAGTAAATAAAACAGGTTAATACTACGGGTTAAGTAATAATAATAACAATAACAGCAATACAGCAGTAGCAGCAGCAACAACCGGAAATGAAATAAGGAAAGTGTTAGTCGGACACACTAAGTCACGCTCGACTCTTTCCAACCCTATGGACTGTAGCCCGCCAGGCTCCTCTGTCCCTGCGACTCTCCAGGGAAGAATACTGGAGTGTGGGTTGCCACTCCTTCCTCCAGGGGGTCTTCCTGACTCAGGGATATAACTTGGGTCTCCAGCATTGCAGGCAGATTCTTCACTGATAGAGCTAGCCTAATCCCTCAATAAACAGAAATCAGAAACCTACTCACACTTAATGATTTAGTATTTGAATTTTAACAAGATGCCTACATCAAACTTCAGG
This sequence comes from Ovis aries, assembly GCF_016772045.2. Taxonomy (NCBI): domain Eukaryota; kingdom Metazoa; phylum Chordata; class Mammalia; order Artiodactyla; family Bovidae; genus Ovis; species Ovis aries. The sequence continues at coordinate 88,023,266 of NC_056058.1, read as the reverse complement.
AAACACTTACCTAATCCATTTATATCTGCACTAATATAAGATCATAAATGTTATACTGAATAGTAACATTTGTGCTTTTCAAGTTCCCAGACTCAAAGCAAGGTTCAATTTTGATTCTTGTACTTAAACTTTTAAATTTCTTTTTCTTAAATAACAAAAGCAAAAATAACAAAGGATACTCTGCTTAACAAGCTATTGACCAAAACTTCCAACTAATGAAAAATCTGTTCTTAGTAATGAACATTTTACAACTGCCATCTGACCCTGCTTCAATCCACAAAAACATGCCTATCAGATACATGTTTCCAGATCCTACACACACAATGACCTTCTTGAGCTGACAGTCTCAACACAGCAATGCAAGCTGCCAGGAGAGAAACCAGACCCTGGAGTAGCCACAAGGAACCAGTATTGAAGAGGTCACAGCAGGCTTCTGGCTTCTGTCACGTACAGCCAATGATCCTGAGACTCAAAGATGCAGATACTCACAGCTAAAATAAAATAAACTGCAGTTTAAAGCAGAATTTACTGGCAGGAAGATCTGAGCACAATCCCACCCAGGAAACAAAATGACATGGCAACATGACCTCTCAAAACATTCAGAAGGAATGAGAAAACTGTACACATCGCTTTTGCTAAATTCCAGAGGACAGTCCTCCGAATTTTAAGGTGATTTCCTAGTCCCTTCTTAAGGAGAAGGCTTATGCAAGCTAAAACGCCTAGACATCAAGCGGCTACCAATAATTCAGATCAAATTCTCAGATATTTGGCATCATCTGAATTCAGAGAGTATTTTTATACACATTTGTTTCTAGACTAATTTGCTTTGCAGCTTCAGAAAAATGTGCTTAAGCCATGTGTGTGTGTGTGTGTGCACGCACGCGCGCTTGCATGCTCAGTCGTGTCCAATTCTTTGCGACTCTCTGGACTGTAGCCTGACAGGTTCCTCTGTCCATGGAATTTTCCAGGCAAGAATATTGAACTGGGTTGCCATTTCCTACTCCAGAGGATCTTCCTGATCCAGGGATCGAATCCACGTCTCATGCATTGGTAGGCGGATTCTTTACCACAACGCCACTTGGGAAAACCCCCTGCTTAGGCCATGCAAGCAAACAAAAACAAAAAATTAGGGGAAAAAAAAAAGCTCAAACATTTTGCCCTAGTTAAGTTTATTAATCACAGCAAATGCAGTTCTATCTTATCGTCATGTTTTCTATGAGGAAACTTCTGTTCTTTTTTTAGATTTGGAGAGTTGCTTTTCCTGATAGAACCCCCAGAACCGAGAACCCTGAACTGCAAACTTGTCCTTTGTCCTAGCTGTTTACCAGCCTTATCAGGGCACACATGGGTTGGCAATGTGATTCTAAGATAAAAATTTCAAAGATATAATTAGATGTTTTTCCGAGAAATAGCACCCAATGCCATGAAAATGTGTTTGCTCTCTTCTCCTTCAAGCTTGAAGATAACGGTCTCACAATTTCTTGTCATTCTTTCAGATGAACGAGAAATATTAACTTGGCACGGAAGGAAAAACACATCCTTTAAAAGTAAACAATAATGAAAACACAGATTGGATCTCAAAACTTCCATGACACTTCAATAAACAGAGTTTTCTGTAACAACACACTTCCTAAAGCTTATAACAACATAAATATAACAAAAATAATGTTATGCCCCTGAATGATATATACTTTCTATAAATGATAAGTGATAGAAAGATATAGTCCAAGCTGAAAAGTAAGTAAAGAAGAAAGTACTGGTTGCTCAGTCGTGTCCGACTCTTTGTGACCCCATGGACTGTAGCCTGTCAGGCTCCTCTGTCCATGGGATTCTCCAGGCAAGGATACTGGAGTGGGTTGCCAAGACCTTCTCCAGGGGATCCTCCTGACCCAGGGATCGAACCCAAGTCTCCTGCACTGCAGGCAGATTCTTTACCATCTGAGCCACCAGGGAAGCCCAAGTTAGTAATGCATAAGCTTTCTCACAGTACCTTTCAGACTTATTAGTTAGTTCAATTCTGAACAAAGGAGATAAAAGAGGACAGGGAGAAAATCACAAATGCCTACTTTCTAAGCTGCAGTAGAATACTCTTTAGCCCAGCGAAAGAAGTGCTGAGAAAAAAAGTCTCAAGTTTTCTACTGAACTTCGTCTTTCAGTTCAGTTAGGTAGCTCGGTCATGTCCGACTCCTTGTGACCCCACGGGCTGTAGGTAACCCACCAGGCTCCTCTGTCCATGGAATTTTCTAGTCAAGAATACGGGACTGGCTTGCCATTTCCTACTCCAAGGAGATCTTCCAGACCCAGGGATCAAACCCACATCTCCTGAATCTCCTACGCTGGCAGGCAGATTCAAACTCCATCTTTGCTAGAGACCAAAAAACAGTTTTTTGGGGAAAAGAAAAATCGTCTACTGCCACCTGCTGGTAGTTTATAGTTAGTGGTTCTCAAAGATGCTTGAATGGCATAAATTCCAGATTAAAGCAGAATCTTTTGCCTTGTAAAGCAAGAATATTACATATAATATATATTTCTAGAAGCAGAGACAGACTACCACATTCTCCTCCTGCTGACTGCCTCCCTCACTGACACATGGTCCTAAGAGGAAGTCAGAGGCCATTACATTTCCATTCTGCCCTTTCCCACAAAAGTCATTCAACTTAGGCCAGAAATAAAGACTTTAAAACCAAACGGTCTTGGCAGACCTGCCTGCAAAAGATTCACAACTCAAATTCTTGAGGTCATCTAGAGAAATTTTATTCTTTTAGCCAAAGAACCACAGGTCAAACTGTATTTTTTTAAGACTTCTCTACAAGAATATGAACCTTGAGTTGATAGAAGATCCAAAAGAGAGACCTAAGAAAGACCTGGACCCCCCGCCACCCTCCCACAACTGGCAAGATTCTGTAACTACAGATATAAACATGATTTTAAAATCCACAAAAGAAAAGGCAGGCCCAAGTTCCTACAGTCAGTTCCATTTCTATTTTTGGAGAATCTAAGAAATTTTCAAAGGCTTAGCTAAAAGGTTTCAAGGGAGAAAATTATTCTCTTTATTTTAGAGAGTGTATTTAAAAATCAAAGTAGATGGGTAAAACATTTTGAGGAAAGAGAACTTTCTATCAAAAACCTATCAACAATCCTCCTGCCAAAAACAAACTACGGACATTATTTTTTAGTTATTCCATGTCACAAGTCAAACAGTGCAGGGTGTTCATGCCACACTGTTTTATCTCTTCTAAAAATATAGTGAAAAACAGGGATTTGACTAACCACTTTCTCCAAAATTAATGTTAAGTGCAATGTGAATCAGAAGGCAACATCCCAAGATATAAATCCTGAGTCTTCTTTTTCACATCCCTAGACATGAGCAAATTTGTCTGCTAGGACACTGAAGAGTTGTCTGTAATTCTATGGTTCTATAATTAAGACTTGTACAAACTTTGCTGCCAAAAAATCACCAGAGTGGGTGGTGAATACAGCCAAGTAAACGCTAATTATGGAAGGCGGGTTTTCTAAGATCTTAAATACAAGAAGCAAAGGCAAGATCAGACAGCTAAGATAGTTACCAAGGCAATATAAATAGCCTTGTCAAACTCAATGTAAGCCCCTCTTTGGTAACAGCTGTTACCTTTCATAGTTCATAGGTACTTTAAAAGCACAATCTGGGATCTTCTACTTAGAATTCAGCAGTTAATTGTCCCCTGAAAAAGAGAGTTATGAAATTTACTCATGTCATTTTCACTCCTGGGAGCAAAATAGGCAAGAGAAGGCCAGTGTTCCAAATAATTTTCCATTTTATGTTTCAGCCCCTCCTCTAATAATATTTTCAAAAGTTCTGCCTGAAATTCAATACAATGTCATTAGCATCTTAAAATGCATGGAAAATCTAAGCATACAGCACAATAAATTTACATAAATTGAATCATGCATACACCAGCAAAGAATCAGGAAACAGCATTTTCTGCACTCTAGAAGTGCACTCACCATCCAAAAAAACAGGAAATTTTATAAAATAGTATTACCAAGTTCTCTCAATAATAACACTATATAGTGTATCCTTACAATCTAGAACTGTAATTACAGCCTTCAGGTAGAAGTGATCATGCTTTTTCCTGTTTACTTATACTTACATCTATGCCCATCTCACTGCTAATCAAGAAGCTGTGGGAACTTTTCATTTGAGCTCAGCCCAAATATCACCTCCTCTAGGAAGACTTTCTTAACCTTCACAGAAAAATTTAAGTCCTCACGTATCTTCACACACAGTCTGTGTTTACACTTACCACACTGCATCAGAGTTATCTATACACACATCTACTGTTTTAGACTGTGAGTACCTTATGGACAGAAAAGGCATTTAATTTCATCTTGATCTGCCTTCTGGGCTTTAAAAACTATACAGTTTAAAATGCATGCTAATGAATGACTCAGTGTTTTCCATGTTATTTCTTCTGCCATAGACAGCTTTTCAAAAAAGAAACTTTTACCAAATTGTATTCTATAACACTAAATGAAGCAAAATATATTATCCAGATGTCTTAAAATGTCTATCATTTTAATGCCCTCCATATAAAGGATCTGTAACACAGCATATTTTATCCAGATTAAACTAAAATGTGCTGCTGCTGCTGTTAAGTCGCTTCGGTCGTGTCCGACTCTGTGCGACCCCATAGACAGTAACCCACCAGGCTCCCCAGTCCCTGGGATTCTCCAGGCAAGAACACTGGAGTGGGTTGCCATTTCCTTCTCCAATGCATGAAAGTGAAAAGCGAAAGTGAAGTCGCTCAGTAGTGTCCAACCCTCAGCGACTCCATGGACTAATTTTAATATAAACATTATATATACATTTACAATATATTTACATGTACAAATTGCCAACATGATGCTTCTTAATAAGCAGCAGCTATTTTCTTTGTGAGTGGTGATATTAAGGCAATTATCTATAGAAGGGATAAAGGAGCTCAAAAACGTTACACTGCTTAGACCTGATACTCTCATTTGCTCTTACGGTCTCCTTTTTCATCCTTCTCCACTACAAAACTAAGCAAGCTTATTTCAACTAGGGTGAGATTAAATTTTACTTATACACTCAGCTCAAGGATCACAGAAGAAGAAACGAACATTGCATGAAAGTGGGAAATCCCACGCTCTCCTACCTGTGTACCTAAGCTGGCTGCCAGCATGTGAGTCAGAAGTTTAGCCGCAAACATGGAATACCTGGCACAGAAGATATGGGAAAGAACAGCCAGGCAGAGACCTGCAGGAACAAAAGAGCCCGTGTGTGGTTTTACAATCCATGAACAAACAGGAGCATGGTTAAATCTTCAGAGGGTAAGCACAATATCTTGGTGCTTACAGTACAAAGTCGCGTAGCACAATATTTCTGGGGACGTTCATGTTTCAATTTCAACCCACTCCACTTGACCAGACATATAAAATCCTCATACTTCTCAATTAAGCCCAAAGGGGAACTTTACATTTCAAATATCTACTTGTTTACTTCCCTACTAAAAAGAAAGCACAAATTAAGCTGATTAATAATTTCATAAAACTTCTGGTAATACATCAGGCAGGTATTACTGCTTAAGAAAAGAATCAAATTCCAATCTAAATTTTCTAAGAATGGGTGCCTTGGCTAAATAGATGTATTTGTGGAGGTGAATAGGTGAATTTTTCAGGCATAAAATTGGGATTGATGCTACCAAAACTCAGGTTTGGTAATTACCCCTTTTATCTACTAAGAATAGTTAGGCAATTACAAAAGTGGTGATTATGAATTTTAAAAGCAACCTTACACTCCTGGGTGCCAAAACCAGGAACAAAATGTGTTCTTTCCCACCAAGATGGTTTTTAACCTAAATATCTACGTTTCTAAGTGGTGTTGAAAACATTATTATTTTCTTTGAATCTACCTGAACTCACCTACCTACACTACTTCAAGGGAATGATCAGAATCTCAGGACTAACCCATAATTTTTTTATCTTGCAATTTGTATAAGTTTATTTTAATATTAGTTTAAGATTTTGTATGCGGGCCATTTTTAAAGTCTTTATTGAATTTGTTACAATATTGCTTATGTTTTGAGGTTTTGGCCATGGATACACGATCTTAGCTCCCCAACTAGGGACTGAACCAACACCCGCCGGCATTGGAAGGAGAAGTCTATACCACTGGACTGCCAGGGAAGTCCCTAGTATTAGGTTTTAAATGCAGAATGTATATATTAATTAAAAGATTTCCTGACTTTTAAAAATTTAAGTGTGCTGCATAAAGCAACGCATTTGCTTTATCACTTAGGCCTTTTACTCCACTCTCACCCTCTGCAGGGTTATTTTGTCTAGAAGTATTGACACATAACAACCAGCTTGTGTATGTTGCTTTGCCCTATGTTTTCCATGCATTATCTCATTCAGCGCCCCCCCTGGCAAAAGAAGCTGCATTTATTTTGTTTCCTCATTATCTTTTCTGAAGCGATGGAACATACCCACATGTTGGCATAAGCTGACTGGGCAGCTGCAAAATGCCCACGTGAGGTCTGTGACTACTCATCAGCACAGAAATGCCTCTCAGAAGTCCTTTCGGGAAAAGCTCTCAGTATGTTTAGGTTTGCAAAAGGTAGACAAAGTTTCACACAGGAAGTGAGGCTCTGCATTAGTCAAGGCTTTCGGCCTAGAAATTTGGCCAAGAGATCCGCAGTAATCCATTTTTTTGGAAGGTTGCCATGAGGCATTCTGGGACAGGTGTGCAGGTCCTGAGGGTGCCTCCCAAATCCACCCACAAAGGTATACAGTGTACCCAGAAACTGCATCTTTGCTTAGGCAGCTTATAAACTATTAAAGCTGTTGCTCCAAACTCACCAAAGTACACTTTGCATTTCTATGATGATCAGAGCCACCTTAAACTCAAAGTTCAAGTTGAGTGTGAGAGAGAGAGAGACTGAGTGTGTGTGTATGTCTCTGTGTGTAATACACTGACTAAAAAGCAGGGCCTTGCAAGTCTCATTTCATTGTAGGCCACATGATGACAAATATGTGCTTTTCTGTGAGCTTACCATGGTGGATGGTAACAATATGAGGCAAGGGGATTTGTGTTGGGCAAAGGAAAAATACTCCTGAATCAACTGCTTTTTCTAGATCCCCAAAAGAGCTTATTCACAGCCTTTCCCCCTAAGTTGGTAATTCTCCATTATACTCCCATTTCGTGATATAAATTTAGCACACTTAAACTTGACCAGATCAAGAATATTTAATTAAGTCTACGAAGCTGTAATTAAAAATGCTAGCATGATGCCTGGTAGGAGTCCAGGACTCAAAGCCAGGGGCAGGAAAATGGGCTGGACTCTGATAGCTTGTAACTATGATGTATGATGTTATTTAAGTGCTTATTTTATTTAGGAAAAAAGGACGCAGCGAAAAAAGCCTCAGGCAGCCTGGCCTCAGCTGACCTTGGAAGAGTTACTGAATACCTTAGATGTAAAGAAATAAATACTTTGGTTACCGAGTTCCTAAAGACTAAGTATTTATCTTTTATTCTCTCATCTGATATTGAAGAACTATATTTAGCATACAAAATTTAAATTTACAAGCCAGACTTTTTTAAACTAATGATTATTTTTTTGGTTTAAATTTCCTTAATATATAAATCACATAGTACAAAAGTTATAATTCTAAAAGGAATTCTAAAAAGTAAAGCAGGACAATTCCAGGTATTATCTCAAGGTAAACTCTAAATAGTTTCTTAGAGATTGATTCCATGGCAACTAGGCAGAAAAACAAACATGTAACTAATCGAATAATCTTCATTTACTTTTTTTCCCTAGCACTATGTAGGTTACAGACTTCATTGGAAAAAAAATTTATCAGTTTACTAACACAAATGACTTTTCTATATGATTAGACAGTAAGAGGGAAGATAAATTACCCTTAACAAAATAATAACATTGATAATCTTTGATTTAGATAAGAAAAACTCTAAAGAACAGCTAGATTCTTTTGTTAGTACCAAAGAAGACCAAAGAGCTTGTTATCTATCTATACAATATTTGAATGTCTGTACGTGCATAAACGTGTAATGTTTATGTATGACCATTCATATCTAGCAAACAACTCGTTTGGTATCCCTTAAAAATGAGATATACTTTCAAAATAACTAGTTTATCCTCCAGAAGTCAAATATTACATTTTTCCCATGAAAATTCCTTTAAAATATTTATAAATTTTATATTGTTTTATTATGTATTTCTGTCTCCTCTATGCGTAGGTGCTCAATCACTTCAGTTGTGTCTGATTCTTTATAACCCTATAGACTGTAGCCCACCAGGCTCCTCTGTCCAGGGGATTCTCCAGGCAAGAATGCCAGAGTGGGCTGCCATGCCCACCTCCAGGGCATCTTTCTGACTCAGAGATCAAACCCATGTCTCCTGCACTGGCAAGCAGGTTCTTTATCACTAACGCCACCTCTATAGATAAACATAAGAAAAACCAAATGACCACTAGATTATTAAATCAGATACTCACCTGTTACCTTAGGTTTTTTCCATTCCTCCACCGAATGCTGGCTGTAACTATCACCTTTTTAACATTTCTGTTGCTCATCTCTACTAATTCCCAAATTCCTTCAACCCTCCCTTCCACACAATGCCCCTGGATTACAACTACTAATAAGCTAAGGACAGGAAAACAAAACTGTCAGTCTGGAAAAGTCTACTAGGTTGAACAAAAGTCCATAGGCAACATTTGACAGTACACAAGTTCTGTGTATTAGAAGGAAGAATTTACTCCAGAGGGAGGAGGTTACCAGGAGACCAGCCTTCGGGTAACATGTGAAGTTCAGTACAATAGCCTCACAGGGCCACGTAGATTTTAATTAGAATTAAATAGAATGAAACATTCAGGTCCCAACTGTTCTAGCCACATTTCAAGGGCTCGATAACCAGATGTGGTCAGTAGCCACCACCCTCAAGAGGGCACAATGCTTCCATCATCAAAGAAACACTGACCGGAGACGGTGTGTCAGACTGTAAAGGGACTGTTTAGAAAAGGCCACACAACACAGTTCTGGTCAGAGACGTGAGGGGAAACACTCTGGGTGGTTTTCAGCACAGTTTTCATGGCTCTTAAAACAGGATCCAAATAAGTGCTTTTCTCTTGGCAAGCCCAGACATAGCTGTGGGAAGTTCAGAGCTGCTGCAGCCCGCTCAAGACCATGTAGAGGCGAGGTGGAGAAAGTAAAAGAAAAACCTTTGAGGAGAGCAAGACAGGAACATGAGAAGAGCCTGGGCCCCTGACGATGCCACTGAGGTGCTGAACTCATCAATCCTGGAACTAAATCTGCTTATTTAGTATGTTTGACTTGTCTTCCGTTACGTGCAGCCAGGGCAATGCTAAACAACACAGCTACGCGTACCTAGCAAGATACATTCTACATTTTCATGCCATGTCAGAGTTAGACGAAGCTCTCTGCCTTCTCTATCACCTGCAGTTACCCTTTCAAACTACTTATATATATTTTTAAAACTCTTACACATCTTTCTCTATTCTTCTTGTGAATAACTCCCTATTTGACAGAATGAAACTTTTTATACACTCTCCCCATAATGATAATGGCTAACTTAGGACAATGATTACTGTGAATATGAACTTAATATTTTGGGGCGAATGTGACACAGAAGTTTAGAAAATATCTCATCTTCAAAAATAATTTGAAAAGAATGGGTGGCATCTAATAAAGTTTTTTTTTCTAGAAAAGCTATCAAAATATCAGCTTCTAAAATATAAAAGGCACAACTAGAATATTCTTACAGTTTAATGAAAGTGTTAGTAGCTCAGCTGTGCCTGACTCTTTACAATCCCGTGGACTGTAGTCTGCCTGGCTCCTCTGTCCATGGGATTCTACCGGCAAGAATACTGGAGTGGGTAGCCATTCCCTTCTCCAGGGCATCTTCCCAACCTGGGGTCAAACCCAGTTCTCCCACATTGCAGCAGATACTCTACTGTCTGAGCCACCTGGGAAGCCCTTACAGTATAATAAACCTGAACAAAAGAATAAGCATGCTTCAAAGAACTCTGGATTGTGCTGATTTACTTATCCTCTAAACCTAAGTATTTAGCGATTTACAGACAGTTATTTCCTGTTACCTACTTTAAACAATGACAATGTGTTGGCATTTATATACTTAGTAATCTGTAGAGTAAACAAAACTATTAGTTATTTAAAAGGGATAGCTTTAGTTTGACTAATGTGTTAAAGGATTTCTCCACCACAGAGAACAAAAAGAAAAAAAAAAAATGAAACAAATGTGAGATCTGCTGTCTAACCTCAGTTTAAAAGCACTTCAAAATAGGAGACTCTCCCACAAGTACATCAAACATGGATAAGTTCACATACTGATGTTAATAACGAAGTGGATTTTGGAATACAGGGGTCTCATTAAGCTCATGAGGCCATACGAATTGTACCCAGAATCAAATCAGGATGATTTTAATCTGATGTCTACTTTTGACAGGCCAACATCAACAGTTACGGGAAGCAGAGCAGGTTTCCTTGACATTATTCTCCAAATAGTAAGAAGCATGCTTAGGTTCCTTAGTAACTATAAGATTACGGCATTATCACCTGAAGTTATTATAAGCTGTATTTCTTCCCCCTTCGAGATGAGTCCCATAACGTTACACTTATATGCACAGTCATTTACTTCTCCTCTCTATAATTATTAGTTTCAATGGATAACTTCAGTTTAATTTCTTGCAATTTGATAAACTGGTTTACAGTTTTTAAAGTCACAGGTATATATCCTAATCTTTCACCTTTCCAAATTGAGGATTACTCAACTTCGTGGCTTACATCCCCATTACACATACTTGGATCATTTCAACTGCTCTGCTCTAATAGAGTAACCAGAACTGTAAACCAGAATTAGAATAGATACACTGTGACCTATCTTAATATTTTTTAATTAAACAGTGGTTTAATTCCTATTTGACTGCATGTTGCCACATTTCAAGAAAAGAAACGTGCTCCCAAATTCAAAGGGATATTTGGTGTGTCCTGACTTAAATGAGAGCCTGTGTATGTAAAACATGGGAAAATCTCTCACCTTGTTTCTGGGGGCCCTCCAAGGAGTGCAATATCAGCCTCCCCAGAAACTGAAATGGAGCACAAAGCCAGAAGCACCTCATGAACGTGCAATCCACGTTGCAAAACGTCACGAACAGAGGGGGGAGAACACTGATGATTTCAAATATGACTCCAAGTCAAAAATAATAAGGTAGAGACTAACATCTGGGTGTTGGTTTTCAAATACATGAGCAAGTCCATGTAGCCTTTTTAAGAGTGAGTTGCAAACATATATATTTATTATCAGTTCTCTCAGAAAATATCTTAAAGTCCTGCTAGTCTCCTAAAATAATCAAGATAACATTCTCTCTTTAGTTTGCAAAATTCTTTGCTTTGATGTTGAGTATTTAGAACAAGCAAGGGATTTTTTTGGGTCATATTAGCACTCAGAATTATGTCTCTACATTTGAGATGATATCTAGATGTTACTTCAGCATTGTACCTGTTGGTTCTATTTCATCAGTCTATGAAATTTCTCTAAATAGATTGCATCAAAATAAAATAGGGTGTTGCCATCTGATTTTGGAACCTAGAAGAATCTATTAAGCAAGAACCATCATTCTATGGAAGATGTTATTAAGAATAAGAAATTATTAACATCTGCTATTGAATCTAAGGTTTAGAATTAAGACACATTAAGGAAAATGTATAATGTTATAAAGTGAAACTACAGTGGAAATATTTGAACTAGGGCAAAGAATATTAAATTACAGTGGAAAGATTTTAACAACCAGGACAAAGAAGAATAATTAATCACATGCTTCTACCTCCACAGAATTTTCCGAATCAATAAAGATTATTAGGGGACAGTTTGGACACTAGGCATTCAATGATAATCACATTTACATACCAAACATCATTAAAGCAGACTGTCTGAGACAGTATATCTACTACCCTGTTAACACAATTTAAAATCATATATTTGGGGTGGGGAGACAGGTATTTGCCCCAGGTCTCACAACTAGCCAATGGCAGGACCAGGATTTGAATACATGCACAGTCACCCTATACCCAGTTCTCTGTGCAGCATATTGTTCATAAAAGCAGCTGTAGGGCTGTAAAAGCTGACTCGGGACACAGAATCCATAAGGGTGGGGACAGAAATATAGTGTAAGGAATTCTCAGACTCCCAACCATAAAGTAAAAACAGCAAATGAGAATAATTCTATAGCTGTTCAAAGTTTACTTATAGGTAAATCGTTTGACAGACATTAACCTTACTCAAGATCCTATTCTTGCCAGAAATGGGACCTAGATGTAGAAGGTGAAAGAAAATTTATCTTTTAACATAGTGGTTGAATATACTTAAAGCTTCTAGACCAAAAAACACAAATCAATCCACGAGGTAGGTTTATTTTTTAATGAAAATACAAAATGCTTTATTTATATTATCTCATGCAATCCTGATATCTATTGCAGAATCTGCCTTCTAAATCAACACTATCAACTTTAACTCTTTTTTACTAACTAACTTCTGTCTCACATTGTAGTGTATATACAGTGGTGATGAGTTGGAACTATATCTTGCTCTTGCTTATCCCCAGTACAAAGTTGGTCCTCCATAAATAATGGCTGTATGAATTAATGAATAGGATCATGAGAGGGGACTTTCCTGGCCTAGTGGCTAAGACTATGTGCTTCCAATGCAGGGGGCACAGGTTCAATCCCTGGTCAGGGAACTAAGATCCAACACAATACACAATGCAGCCAAAAAAAGAAAATTAAAAACAAAAACAAACAAAAAAAAGACCATGAGAAAGTTTATTTTCTTGTAGTGTTGATGAATTACAGTACATCTGCATATACATAAAAGGACCATAGGAAAACTTTTATTCTCATCAATATTTTAAATTATTTACTCAAAAATATTATAACTCACCTGAAATACATATAAATCCAGAAGAGAAAAAAGCTTCATTGTATGAAGACAAGTTGTCAGTCTGGGCGTAGACCGCGTACACAGACATGTATGAACAGGCACATTCCACGTAGCCTGAAGTGTCCTCAACCACTTTGCAAAACTGACTGTCGGACAACCAGCTAGGGCAAAAAACACAATTGTCACTACTCCTCTTTCATCAATACTTAAGGTGTGGAGATAGTTTTCAAAGAAAAAATAATTTATTGATCCTAAGTGTTCTTTACTCAAGATGGAAGCAGACCAATGTTTAAGAAGAAACACCGGAAGGAACATCTTGTCCAAGACATGAAACCGCAGATCCCACAGACACCTTCAACAGCCGCCTAAATATTAACCAAACCTGCAAAAGCATCGCCAATATCGAAGAAGCTGGCCCTCTCAAACCAGCAGCACTTGCCCTGACCTCATCTAAAGCAAACAAACCCAAGGTATTCAACAGGAAGAACTCTTCTCTAGCATTCAAGAGTACCAAAAGGTCAACACAGCCAAAGACGAGCAGTGCTCACCCCTCCCCATTTACACAACTCCTGTATTTGAACCACATAAATTACTTGCTTGTCTAAGTACTTCCTTCCCCACCTATTTGGATTTTGAGCCAGTTATATTACATACATGTTTTCTAGGGTTCTTTCGGGGGTTTCCTTCTATAACTTTTGACCTTAAGCACCAAAAGTTGGTCACGATTATAGCAAACATAGTGTCACATGCCACAAATTCTGAGCATCCCTCAGCGACTATTCAGGGACTACTCTGCTCAAAAGTAGTCACTTCTAGTTCCTCTTGATCCCCTTATTTTTCTAAGGACATTAAACTTCTTAACCCCAACAGTGGATTCAAGCTTGAAACATTCATTAGTAATTATACATTGAGGACTGTAGAGTATCTGTGTATTAGGTTTAAAGTCTTTCCTCAGATATTAGGAATTTCAAAGAAAAATTATTTTCCCACAGAGACTAGCCAGAACTTTGGTGTTTGAAGAGGACAGCTGGTTACCCAACTAAGCTGTGGAACCTTTTCAGAATTTCAGTTTGTGTGGCTGAAAGTAACAGAATCTTGTGACTGATTTGAACTCAAAACACTCTAGGCCAGCCATGCCTGACCTTACAACCTCGGCTGAACTCCCAGGGAGAGAATTGCTCAGAAACATGAGGCCAAGGAGAGTCAAAGGAAGAGTCACTGTCTTCTTCCTCTTCTTGCGCCTGCTTTAATCCCCAAATGTGCTGCAAGTCATACTGATCCCTCCAGACATAGAGCATCAGATCCAGAACAAGTCCAGAGGGAAGGGGTCAAAAGAATTTCCTTCACCGCTCAATAAATTAACTTGTAATCACAGGAAGGTTATCTGAATTGAGCAGAACTCACGCTAAGTCCCATGGAAGTCATAATAATAAAGGAGTTAAGTAACGTGTTATACACACATTAAAATTGTTTGGCTCCGTTTGCCGCCTGCACAAGGCTAGACCACTTTCTATGCTGCTTTGCCTCATTTAGTGTGGAGGTGATTTTCCAGTCTAAAAAATCTCACTCCAGACCATCTACGTTCAGTACAAAACCCTGGGCTTAATGGCACCAGAATGAAGAAGGAACAAATTCTGATTTTAAAGAATTATTAACAAGTACCTCGCAGCAGACGGATTCCAAAGGAGACACAGAGGAGTCTTAGGAACAATTCTAGGCTCGGCAGCATAAATCCTGTAGAGAATCTCATTGCTGTTGGTCAGGGGTTGTGAACTCTGACCTTTCACACTCAAAGATAATACCTGTAATGCCAGAAAGAGCCAAAAATGTAATGACATCTTCAAATTAAATGTCCAGACTGGATCTCCCATTCTGAAATTTGCTTCATTTTCCTCATCACTTTTGGCACTATTAATCATTAGCTTCATTATGAATACAGAGCATCTGGTTGGTTTTCCACCACAGACCTACCTCACTCCAGCTACTGACCAGTCTCCAAGTGATAATATTCATTTTCATTGTCAGTCTTCATCAGGAGTGGGATATAGCTTTAGTGAAAGCTATTTTTTTTTCCACTTACTCCTCATTTCATTCAATAAAACATGAAGGAAATAGCTACAACTATTTTTGAGCCTAAACATTCTACAAAGAGCTCATAAAGATGGGACATGTTTCATCATTAGCTCACCGTATATAGCACTTACCATAAGTCGAATCAAGTACATGTATCCTAAGGAGCATGTTTGCAAAGGAAAAAGCAGATTCCAACTACGTAATTCTTTAAATGATAGATTACCTTATTTTTCAGGGCATGGAAATTGTTTCCAGTCATAAACCACTGCTGGCTGCTATATTCTGTAAACTGGACTAATTCACACGTGCTTCTCCCGGCCATTATTTCTGCATCCAGAACATCCAATAACCTCTCTGGAACTCGAATATAATCACCTTCTTTTCCTTCAAACTTGTGCCCATTGATCTGCTGAGGGTACCAGTGAAGAGCCAGTATGGACAAATACGGGCAGCTGTCAAGGATGGTTTTGCCTCTATGACAGAAAAGCGAAGGTTCTGCTAAAATGGCATGTATTTGCATATGTATATCCACTCACATTTGTTAAAAATCTATTACACCAGATCTCTGTTCCTTATGTACAACCATGATACTGCCTACCCAGAAGCAGTAAAGAGAATGTGCTTTCAGTTCTTTTATGGTGAATTGTTAGGATTTTTGCACAGAACTTTCTGTATCCTCTTGCCTGAACCCCCCTCTAACCTAAAACATGGGTTTTTGAAAGTTGTTTCACAGGTATCAGAATCTGTGCTATAAAATGTCTATTTCTGTGTTAGTCACATCAGCATGGGTGCAATAGGGTGAGAAAGGATGCACCATTCAACTGAAACTCTCTGCTTTATAATCAAGAGTATCATAAACCTTATATATCTATAGCCAAGTTCTCATCAAGTTCACCTCACCCTTTTCTAAGCCATCAGAGCATTTCTAATTTAACCAGGTGTCTGATAAAAGAAATGGCCCTGAACAGGGTCTTTATCCATTTAATAATTCTGTTTACAACAGCCCCAAGCCACTACACTCTGTGCTCAGTGAAACTGCTTTTTAAACCTCAATGTGTGTTGAAATCACCTTGAAGCTTGTTTTAAAAAATATAGATTTCTAGGGACTTCCCTAGTGGTCCAGTGGTTAAGACTCTGAGCTTCCAATGCAGGGCAAATGGGTTCAATCCCTAGTTAGGAAACTAAGATCTTGTAAGCTGAGTGGCTTAACCAAAAAAAAAAAAAAAAATTTCTACATTACATCCCATTCTTACTAAATCAAAATCCTTGCCTAGGGGAGGCTAGAAGTTCTGTGAGTCTGTGTTTTGTAACCAGTCCTCCAAAAAATCTGACAGATATTTTTCTGTGGATGCATCATGTCTGCAAATAATGAAAAGACACAAAGATAAATCATAAATGAAACCTGTCTGAAAAAATGTGGAAAACAGTAGGATAAAAGTAAGTTAGATGGGCCATAAGTGATGCTGAGTATATATAATTGCATCATGGATACAAATACCTCATCAAGGCCCCTAACCTGGGAAATGGAGTTGAGAATTTTAAATAGAAGATTTGAGAAACAAAAGGAAAAGGGAGGGGCTAACTTTTTCCTCTAGCTATACACTAGATTTTTTTTAATTTAAAAAAAAAAGATTAAAAAAATATTTACCATATTTGAATTGGTGCTTTTGAATATTTATCTTTAGTCCAGCCATTCATTCAGACTCTAGACCTCTGCATCCAAGATGCATATTAAAACATCTCAATCCACATAGGCCACCCACAACAGCTTATAAAAAAAAATCATCTCTTCATCTCTCCATCCACATCTTCACTGGTGACTTGGAGCTAAAAGCTGCCACTATTGACCTCTCCACCCACGACCAGGTACAAACTGAATGAGACCAGTGAACCACTGTTGGTGGAAATGTAAGTTGGGGCAACCACTATGGAAAATACTAAGGAGGTTCCTCAAAAAGCTAAAAACACAGTGGCCATATGATCCAACAATCCCACTCCTGCGCATATGTCTAGAAAAGGCTGTAATTTTAAAAGATACATGAACCCTTATGTTCATAACAGCATTATTCACAATAGCCACGCCATGGAGACAACTTAAATGACCATCAGCAAACGAATGGATAAAGAAGATGTAGTACATGCATACCATGGAGTACCTCACAGCCATAAAACAGAATGAAATTATGTCATTCGTAGCAGCACCGATGGACTCAGACATTATCAAACTAAGTGAAGTAAATCAGAAATAGAAAGACAAATACTATATCACATCACTTATATGTGGAATCGAAATGGCACAAATGAACATATCTACAGAACAGACTCAAAGACATAGAGAACAGGCCGGTGGTGGCCAAAGGTCAGGGGAGGGATGGGACGGGGGTTTGCAGTTAGCAGGTGCAACTATTCCCGTACAGAAATGTATAAACAACAAGCTCCTACTGTATAGCACAGGGACTGTATTCAACGTCCTGTAATAAACCACAAGAGAAAGGAACATGAAAAGAATATATACATACGTATGCATGAATCACTTTGCTGTACAGTGGAAACACAACATTGTAAATCAACTATACAGCAATGAAAACAATTTTCTTTTAAAAAAGTGAATTTCTGACACATGCTAGAGCATGGATAAAACTTGAAGAAACATTATGCTAAGCAAAGTACACCACACACAGAGGACAAATATTACATGATTCCACTTATGAGATGGCTAGGATAAGCAAATTGAATAGAGACTGAAAAGTAGAATAGAGGTTACCAGGACCGGGGGAAAGAGGAATGGAAAGTTAGTAATGGGTAGAGATTTTTAATTTGAGAAGATGATAGTTCTGGATATGCATACTGGGGATGGTTACCCAACAACTGTGAATATACTAAGTGTCACTGAATTGTACACCTAAAAATAGTGTGAAAGTGTTAGCCGCTCAGTCATGTCCAGTTCTCTGTAACCCTATGGACTGTAGCCTGCCGGGCTCCTCTGTCCATGGGATTCTCTACACAGGAAAACTAGAGTGGGCTGCCGTTCCTTCTCCAGGGGATCTCTCCCACCCAGGAACTGAACCCAGGTCTGCCTGCATTGTAGACAGATTCTTTACCATCTGAGCTACCAGGAAGTACAGAAAAATAGTTTAAGTGGTAAAATCTGTCTTATGTATATGTTACCACAATTTTAAAAATGGCCTAAAAATACTCTAAAAGTTGGAATCATCCTTTTTTTTTCCTATTCAGAATGTATCTTCTACGCATTATATAAGAAAGAGTAAATAACAAGATGTTTTATTTTTAAAGGACCCTACAAAACAAGAAGAATATATTACTGACAGTATGAATTCATTTTTTCTGGATGTCTGGATATCTTTTCTTCAAATAATTAACTTAAATTGCCTATAAGGTATAATTCATTGATTGTATAAGCCTTAGTTACATCATCTAAATGTCAATTTG
This sequence comes from Ovis aries, assembly GCF_016772045.2. Lineage (NCBI taxonomy): Eukaryota > Metazoa > Chordata > Mammalia > Artiodactyla > Bovidae > Ovis > Ovis aries. The sequence continues at coordinate 88,004,748 of NC_056058.1, read as the reverse complement.
CATTCTTATTACCTTGTAACCTGTAAAGGAATACATGTAAGGTAAGGTATTATATTAAAAGAAACTTACTTTTCACCAGGAGAGCCACATGTAACATCAGTCAGTAGAGAAAAGGCAAAGTTCTCCGTCACTTCAGTAAAGTGACTGAATCCTCTAGTGTCCTTGCGCTTTGGGTTAATGAGAGCACAAAGGATCTCATAGAAAAGATTTCGGCTTTCAATGCTTAATGCTTGTTGTTTTCCTTCAATAGTTATCTGAAAAAAATCCCAAGTATGAAACTGTATCTTAAAAAAATCAACTGCTTAAATGATACCTAAGGTATAATGTGTTCTTTATTACCAGTTACTAACATTAACAAAAATAAACATGAACCTATAAAGAATTTAAGAGAAGTTAGTGTCAAAATCATATTTGACATTTAAATGTCAAATACATTTGAACTTTAAAAAGTATAATCATTTCATAAACAGAAGGCATAGTCACAAGAATATTTTCTATATAATATCTAGATAAAGCTCCAAAGGATTGCATGGGTCACTTAATTCTAACTGCAATAATAAATATCATGAGTTAAAATTAAACTCACTGTTACATCTATCCCAATTCGTATGGCCTTATGAAAGACACATATAGCATAAAGCAGATTCTGGTTCAAAGAAGCGCGAATTTGAGAGATAATAAAACTTCAAACATGAAACAATTTCACTTAAATATGAGACCCAATAGAACAAAGTTCTATCAGTACTTGGAAATCCTATCCTATACTTCTGAATCTGAGTACCTATGAAATACATATGGGACATATGAATGTATGCCAGATAAAGCATAGGTGATTTTATTTGAATTTCAAAGAATCAGCCAATAATTGCCTGATATAAGTATGTTCCAAATAGTGCTTGCAAATAAAAATATTTACTTTTATCTGTAATACACTTATACTAAAAAATACATTGTTCATCTGAAATTCAAAGTTAATTGGCACCACATATTTTATTGTTAAAATTTCAATCCTATATTTTCAATGCTTGTTTCATTATTGTCATATTCTAATTATTTTATGTCTAAATTGTGAAAACATGTTACATTTTATGGATATGGCAGGCCCCTTTTAATGGCTAGTTTTTCCAATTCTTGTTATTATAAGTAATGCTTAAATACTCATTATACAGGTGTTTGTACAAATATTCCCCACAGCTATTAGGCACCTATTTTTTTTAGTTTTTCCCTCCAGTTTTATTGGGATATAACTGACTATATATATTGCTGTTGTTATTGAGATGCTCAGACATGTCCAACTATGTGTGACCCCATGGACTATAGCACGCTAGGTTGCCCTGTCCTTCACTATCTCCTGGAAACTGCTCAAACTCATGTCCATTGAGTGATGCCATCCAACTATCTTGTCCCCTGTCTTTCCCTTCTCCTCCCGCCTTCAATCTTTCCCAGCATCAGGGTCTCTTCAATGAGTTAGCTCTTTGCATCAGATGGCCAAATCACTGAGTGTTGGAGCTTCAGCTTCAGCATCAGTCCTTCTAATGAATATTCAGGGTTGATTTCCTTTAGGATTGACTAGATTGATCTCCATGCAGTCCACTCTCAAGAGTCTTCCCCAACACCCCAATTAAAAAGTATCAATTTCTCAGTGCTCAGCCTTCTTTATGGTCCAACTCTCACATTCAGACATGACTACTGGAAAAACTATAGCTTTGACTATATAATTGAGGTACTTTTTGATTTTTCTTGTGGTATATACAAAAAGAAATTTTGTTTAAACTTTATGTGGTCAAGTTTATCAATCATTTCCTTTATGACTTCTGCATTTTTATATTTAGAAGGAACTTCCCCACTTCCCCAATATAAACTTTTATATTAAAAGTGATTCATCCATGTTTTCTGCTACTACTTTCCTAGTTTCAGCTCTACAGTTAGACTCTGACCTGTCTGGGATTTATTTTGTTGTGGATTTAACATGGAGATACAGCTATTATTTTACTTTCAAATGGTTAAATTAGATGTATCAACACCATTTACAGAATAATAACTATGGCCTCTTGAGAAATCTGTATGCAAGTCAAGAAGCAACAGTTAGAACTGGACATGAAACAATAGACTGGTCCAAATAGGGAAGGGAGTATGTCAAAGCTGTATATTATCACCCTGCTTATTTAACTTTTATGCAGAGTACATCATGTGAAATGCCAGGCCGGATGAAGTACAAAGTGGAATCAAGACTGCCAGGAGAAATATCAATAACCTCAGATACGCACATGACACCACCCTTATGGCAGAAATTGAAGAACTAAAGAGCCTCTTGATGAAAGTGAAAGAGGAGAGTGAAAAAGCTGGCTTAAAACTCAACATTCAGAACACTAATATCATGGCATCTGGTCCCACCACTTTGTGGCAAAACAGATGGGGAAGCAATGGAAACAGTGACAGACTTTATATTTTGGGCTCCAAAATCACTGCAGATGGTGATCGCAGCCATGAAATTAAAAGATGCTTGCTTCTTGGAAGAAAAGCTATGACCAACCTAGATAGCATATTAAAAAGCAGAGACATCACTTTGCCAACAAAGGTCCATCTAGTCAAACCTATGGTTTTTCCAGTAGTCATGTATGGACGTGAGAGTTGGACTAGAAAGCAAGCTGAGTGCCAAAGAATTGACGCTTTTGAACTATGGTGTTGGAGAAGACTCTTGAGAGTCCCTTGGACTGCAAGGAGATCCAACCAGTCCACCCTGAAGGAAATCAGTCTTGAATATTCATTGGAAGGACTGATGCTGAAGCAGAAACTCCAATACTTTGGCCCCCTAATGTGAAGAACTGACTCATTTGAAAAGACCCTGATGCTGGGAAAGATTGAAGGTGGGAGGGGAAGGGGATGACCTAGGATGAGATGGTTGGATAGCATCACTGACGTGATGGACATGTGTTTGAGTAGGCTCCGGGAGTTGGTGATGGGCAGGGAAGCCTGGCATGCTGCAGTCCATGGGGGTGCAAAGAGTTGGACGCGACTGAGCAACTGAACTGAACTGACACACTGACCTGAAATGTCACTTTTATCGTATATGAAATTTTCATATGCAATTGAATTTATTTCTTCACTTTCTGTTTTATTTTACTAATCTGAATATCTGTGACAGCACCAGTTCATCCTGTTTTAATCACTGTAACTTCATATTTTCATATTGAGAAGAATGAGGTTTATCATCTTTCATAAAATTTCTGATGTATGTTCTCCCAGGTGAACTCATCATTTTGATTAATTTTTAAAAATCCAAAATAGTTTACTGGTATTTTGATAGTACTTATATTCCATTTATAGGTTTATTTATAGAAAACTGTTGTCTCTATGTTATTGAGTCCTCCCACTGCTGAACAAGTTATAGACTTCTATTTTTTCAAGGCTTTTCTGTTAGTAGAAATTTTCAGTTTTCTTAATATAACATATATTTTAATGTATAATATTATTGAATGATGTCAGTTACTTGAATCATCAGATTTCAGTGAAAGTGAAAGTGAAGTCGCTCAGTCGTGTCCAACTCTTTGCGACCCCATGGACTGTAGCCCTCCAGGCTCCTCCATCCATGGGATTCTCCAGGCAAGAATACTGGAGTGGGCTGCCATTTCCTTCAGTACTGACATGTAAATAGCTTCAAGAAAACAATATGCCATAACATTGAACGGGGAGGGATGTGGGAGGAGGGTTCAGGATGGGGAACATGTGTACACCCGTGATGGATTCATGTTGATGTATGGCAAAACCAATACAATATTGTAAAGTAAAAAATAATAATAATAATAAATAAATGATAAATGGTTAAAAAAATTCAGTAACAATAACATGATTTGAAAATAATCAGAGCAAAGGCAACTTCAGTGGAAATAAAATCACTTTCTTTTTAAGAATACAAATAATGTTTTCTACTTAATTTTATAATAGTTTAGAACACTTCAAATATATTTTATGCTTCTAATAATTGCCAAGTTACCTATTTCACATAAATTGTTTTAATATATGAGAACTTATACTGTTTACTAATGATTACTCAAAAAAAGTTAATTATGTTTTTTCCATAGGATCTTCTTTCATAATTCAGTTTCATTATTCATGACAGATTCAAATAAAAAAACAAAACCAAGATGTACTACCTGACAGCTCCAGCTGATTCTCGACCATTAATATGTAGCTTTCTTAATGTATCTTTTCTAAAATACAGTTACTGTGCATTCTTTCCCTCTTCATAGCCTAAATCAAATTGTAATTGTACTATACTATTTCATCATTAGAAAATTTAAGTAACATCACTTCCTACAGTAAATCCTTTCCAGTGCCCAGGAGGAGCAGGGAACAAGCGAAGGGCAACAGCTTCATGGCACTTCAACTCGAGGAGCCATATAATCTGGCCCTAGTCCTCATTTATGTACTTCGAAAAACTGCTCACAAGATGTCCTCGCAATTTCTAGAAGTATCAGAAAGAGCCTGGAGCTCCTGACCTACAGAGCCTCTTTTCAGACACCGGTCTATCCTTACTGCTGCAGTAGAGAACTCATCCTTCTCTGAGCTTCCAAACCAGCACCAGTTGCATCCAAGCAAAAGCACAGGGTCAGATATGGTGAATTCCACTCTGAGATTCACAAATTTGACTCTACCACATAAATTCATTACAACTGATAACGATAACCGTATGTGGCTTTGGTCTTTTAAAAAAAAGTATGAAACTGCTAACACTCGCAAGGGCTTCTTACCTTGTCTATTAAATACAGCACGGCGCTGAGCTGTTCATCTGTGTTCTCTGTGGCCACTTTCACGCTGACGCTGTGGAGCACCCTGTTGAGAATGTCACCGTCCAGGGGCTGCTGCAGCTGATCCGCAAGCCCCCAAAAGGCCTGGGAGTTCGTGTCAGAGACGAGAGTGATGTTCGCGGTCCCGTACACTTTATCAACTCCAGCACCCCCTCTTGGGTCAAAAAGCACGATCTGGAAGCGTTTAGGAAATGGATTCAAAGACCCTGTCTCTGGCGTGAGGATGACATCCAGGACAGTGGTTCTCTGGCCAGGCTCAAAGATCAATGTGCCTTCAGTTCTCACAAAGTCTTTCCCAGAAATAGCTGGAGATATGAGAGTACGACCGATGGTCTCGGCGCTCCTCAACTCCTAGAAATTAGACAAGATCACTTCAGTCAAACTATAAACCTCTGATCTCGTCCGGAACCAATTTTCTCTTAGAACAATCTGACGGGCCACAACACTAGTATTAAGACAGGCGTTGCTTTAAATGTATAGATTTTGAGTCCACACTAGATGTTTCCTGACTATGGGGACCTCACCAATCTTGTCCTCCTGTGTCAACGTGGCTCTGCTTCCTCAAACTACACAAATGCCAGATTTTTAATCTTTGGTAATTATGATATTACAAAGAAGTGGTTTTTTTTTTTCCTTTTACTGTTCAGCTCAGTCACCTTCACATACGCTTTAATCCTTACTAGTCACTTGTGTTATTTCCTTTTCTTCTTTTTCCATTTTCCTTGATCAGTCAATGTCTTTTCTAAGAACTCATTTATGACAAAGAATGTTAATCATTTGTCATGCGATGCAAATGAAGCACGGTATTTTATTTTTTTATCTGGCTGTGCCAGGTCTTAGTTGCAGTACACAGGATCTTCCATCGTCATGGTGGCACGCAAGACCCTGAGTTGCAAAATGCACTCTCAGTCATGGCATGCAGGATCTAGTTCCCCGACCAGGGATCGAACCCAGGCCCTCGGCATTCGGAGCTCAGCCTTAGCCACTGGTCCACCAAGGAAGTCTCGAAACATTGTATTTTATTCCTGTCAATTTACTATGGTGTTTTGTCTTTCAATTGTATTAAAATATAACCATGTTGTGTTTTTTTAATTTAAAAAATAAACATGGAGTTTTATAAATTTTCTAATCTCCCAAGATAAACTAGAGAGATAAATACACATCATACAGTGATGAGGTTAAGAAAGATAGATGCCTTAGAATAGATCAAGAAAGAGAATTAGAGAAGAAATGCCATTACTGCCTCACAGAACTTCTCCAGTGGTGAGCCGACTAACAATTTGAAGATGTGTGCATCAGATCATGTACGTCCCTGATACAAAAGGTGCTAGGAAGTCACTGGAGGATTCCAGCAGGAGAGCGACACACTTTATTTCGTATTTTCGGGAGCATTCTGGCTTTTGTGGACAGTTAGGCTGCAGCAGGGGGAGAAGATGGAAGCAGGGAGAAGAGATGGGAGATTTTTACATTAGTTTCTGCAGAAAAAGGAAACAACAGTAGCTTTGGTTGTATGAGTAGAGAGGGTGAGAAGAGCTCAGACTGGGAATGTATTTAGAAGGTAGAGTCAGCAGGAGTTTCTGATTAATTCAGTGTTGTATGTAAAAGAAGAGAAGAACGAGGATAATTCCAAGCTATTTGCCTGGATGAATGGCAGTAAACTAGGGGAAATGCTGCCAAGGGCGAAATAAGAGTTATCCATTATATACATGTTATATATATATTAAGCTTGAGATGCTTTTTAGACAATTCAAATGAAGATGCAAAGTAAGAGCAATCAGATAAATGAGTCTGGATCGGGGTGGTGAAGACGCTAGTGATAAAAATTCAGGAGTTCTCATTTTACAGATGATATTTAAGAAAACAGGTGGGGATGGTCTAGCCTACAGAGTGAGTATAGGTGGACCCCAATATTTATCGGTCAGAAAGACTAACACAAGCAACAGGAAGGGGTTGCCAGAGAGAAAAGAGTTAACAGTGGGAAAGTGTGGTGCACCAGATGCCCACAGGAGAAGAGCCAGCTTCCAGAGGCGGAAGTGCCCAAGGGTGGCAAAAAGTGAAAAATCAATGAACATAAAGGGTTTTCAAGAGTCTCTGCACTTGTATTCTTGCCTGGAAAATCCCATGGACAAAGGAGCCTAGTGGGCTACAGTCCACCAGGTCATAAAGAGTTGGACACGACTTAGTGACTAACACAACCACAGCCTAACCCAGTGTCTCAAAAATATTATGTAAAAATGTATGACAGTATAAAGTTATTAGAGACATTTTATATTTAAAAGAGAGAGAGAGAGTCTGCCTACCAATGCAGGGGACAAAAAAAAAAGTCTCTGCAGCATAATGGTGGGAGCTGGAGGGAAAGACTCGCTGAAGGAAGCAACACAGAAGTCTACTGGCTTCAGAATGGAGAAATTAAAACTATCCATTGAGGTAACCATACAGGAGTCAAAACTGAAAGAACTAAAAAAAAAAAATGAAAGAACTACATACATCAGCACAGGTGTTTCTCAAAAATATGTTGCTGAACAACAGAAAAAAGCACATCGTGAGACAATACTGGAAGAATCTCATCTCCATAATTACCAAAACAGGTAAACCTAAACAGCATATGGTTTGTGGTAAAACTATAAAGAAAAGCAAGGTAGTAATTCCTTGTGAAATTCAGGATAGAGATTATCTGCAAGATGGGGAGAGGTTATCCTACCCTCTTAGGAATGCATGAGAGAAGGTGCAGGGTGGCTAGTGCTCAGCGTCTGATAGAGCTGCATTTCCTAAGTTACGTGGTGGTGATTTTATTACTGTAAACTGCACATACACATTCTGTTCACTGTTTTTTGGTAGAACTCATAGAATTTCACAATATAGACATTTAAAGGAACTAGAACAATCAAAATGTTCTCATGTTTGTAAAATAACATGTAACAAACACAAAGAAGAAGCACTATGCAATTTAAAAGCAGCAGTGAAAATCAACAAACAGCTCTTGATGGAATAACCAACGTGAGAATAAGAAGGAAAGACATATTCTTTCTTGTACACACATACACAAATGAAATATCTGAAATTAGTTTTCAAACTTGGCTTAGCTACTTATGAGTGATATCTTCATTATCTCAAGTCCTTATAGCTTTACCTTTAGATCAGAAATATGTAGATGTGTGGGAACTTATGTACGTACTGGGAATGCTGACCTACTGAAGGTTGGTATACTGTATGTATACTACAGCTATTGTTTAAACTACATTATTAAAATCTGTTTAACATAAAATCAAGATTAGTATTATTGTAACAGAATAGCAACTTGGTTCATAATTATTTTCTCATACTTACTAGCTACTTGGAAAACTGAATTATATGACTTTCTCTTCTAACAATATTCCCAGCATTCAAAGAGAGAAAATGCAAGAGCAATGAAGCAACAGGAAAATAAATAACATCAGACCAGAGAGGTAAATTTTTTCTAATTTTTAAAATTAAACCTTATGTTTTGACATAATTACAGATTCACATGCCCTTACAAGAAATAGAAAAGAGTGGTCTCCTCTACCCTTCCTTACTATCCTTCATAGATATTAATAACATCTTACATAATTATATCACAGCCAGGATATGAATGTTGATATAGTCAAGATACATTTTCATCACCACAGGGCTCCTCTATGTTGATTTTTATAGTGTTATTAAAATGCTATGAGTTACATGCTAGTGACAGCATGCGTTTTATAAGGAATCATTTGTGAATAATCTAGAAAGAACATAAATGAGTATGATAGAGATATTGGCATTCAGATTCTTCTTTTGGCATTTTCAACTCCCCTTCCAACTGAGTGTATGAACTAGTTTAAAATGGGTCTGAAATCTTTTTTTTTAATCACTTCTTCCATTCTTCTGCCCTACAAAGTAGAGAGCATATGATGATATATATTTCATGGGAGAAGAAAGAACACATATTTTTTTCTCATTTCTCTTACCATCTTAAATGCTTAAAAGGAAAAATGCTAAAATCTCCCAATGAATCAAAATACTTCTTTTCATGCTCATACCACTGCAGGGCTATTTAGAATGAAGTTTATTTCTAGAGTCTCATGTGATAGAGTTGCATCTTCTGGCTTGCCAAGCTGCAGACTCTGTTATAAAGACAACTTTTCTTCCTGGCAAGCTTCCAGGACAGCTCACTACCCACAGCTATCGTCCTCACCTCCAATCCCTGACTCACAGGATTGCTACAGCAAACTGGTGGCACATATGTTGTATCTTATGCACAGAATGTTCTGTGTATTAGAGCCCACTCAACAGTGACATAACCAAGCACACACTAAATAGCACTTGGCGTAAAACCACAACTTAGAAACCCTGAGGCCTAAAGTATCACCAGGCTTGACATCTTGAAACACAAGAAATGGTAGCACTGTCCAGAATGGGAGTTATACAAGTCCAGGGACAAACAGAGGGCTGCGGTGGGCAAGCTCCAAACTCCACGATCATGCTTCAAAGGGAGCAGACAGACAGCTTTGTTTCAATATATTAGAGCTTTGCTCCCAAAATACAGTTTAAAACATACTGCTTCCTCCCTTTCACTTGATGTCACCTAATAGAAAGGATGTTAAAAGTAGCTGTGAGACAGTCTCCTGAACCCATGGGTTTGAAGAAACACAAAGATCACAGGAAACACACAGCTAGTATTTGAAGTCCTGAAGAAGATTTTCAACTAGTTCAGGTAAAAATCAGACCAAAGACCCATACTTTTTGTTTCTTGTCTTACCCAGTTACATCCTGAAGAAATTTTAAATCTCTACAGGTTTTTTTCACTTAAGTCATGTTTTAAAATGATAGTCTTTGTCTTTTTGTTTCTTTTGGGAAAGTTGATGATACATGTACATAAGACATTTTGCATTGTATAATCAACTTTTCCAAAAGAAACAAAAAGACAATAGACTACCACTTTAAAACATGACCTAAGTGAAAAGAATGGAACTGGGCCAAAGATAAAGCTTAATGTAATAGACATAATGTGAGTTATGATGGTATCATCAGAAAATAATATATCGCATCTTCTCTGTTTCATGACACAAGCCATATTTGTTGAAGAAGAGCTTCCTGTGTGTTGGATGCCTGCTGCCTGCTTACCTGGGTGCTGAAGTTGACAGACATCACTAGTCCTGCCCCATACTCTCTGGCCACTTGCAGACTAATGAGAGTGGCCTTCTTATGAGCCACCGGCAGTCGAGAACCCACAGAGAAGTACACGAGACTTGGAGGCTTATCACGCTGTAATAATTTAATCTGTGCAAATCTGGCACTGTTGTTTAGAGCTGCTCCAGCTGTTACTTCGTACAGTTCCACAAAAAAATCTATTTCACTTTGAGGTATCTGCCAATGAGAAAAAAAAAGAGGAGGGGGGGAATGATAATTACAAATAGATTTCTATTTTAAAATAATTCTGACATTAAGAAATAGCATCATTCGTACACACTATAACAGAAATAAATATATATTTAGAGATACAGTCTGTATAATTACAGAATTAAATTCTTACGTTAGATTACCATGAGTTTTTTTTTTTTTTCAGTCTTTCTTCAACACCTTTACTCTCTCTGGGAGAGCATCTTACTAGAAAATCAATGTCAGGAGATAATCTATGCATATACTTCAATAAACAAAAGGATACACAAAGTATAATGCACAGAATGAAAATGTTATCCAGTAGTTAAAAAGAATGAACTATTTCAATATTTTTCAACGTGGATGGATCCAAAAACATGACAATGAGTAAAAAAAAATCACGTTTGATAATGATATGTATGCCATGCTACGACAAATGGAAAATTTTTAATTACATAAAGCTTACTACATCTTGTTACTGGATACACATTTCACTGAAGGGTAAAAAAGAAACCAAGACACCAGGACAGTAGTGATCTCAGCTGGAGGGGTGGCCCTGAGTTCAGGGCAGGGTGTGGAGCTGAAAAAAACAGGACAGGGGAGAAAGCAGCTTCAACTCTGTAAGGTTTCATTGTTAAAGTTTTACATAAATTGGCCAAGTATTGATGGGTTAATTTAGTGGTCTCAGGCATTATTCAAAATTTCCCTAAATTCAGTATCAAGAAATCTAAATTTAGTCTGTTGGTTATGGTTTGGTCATGTTTTCCCTAGGTTCTGTGTCAACAGTCTCAGATAATTTATTTTCTGAAGCCTGCATTCAATTCTGTAACATACTGTTAATCACCCATTTTTACTTATTTTCTCTTACATAATAATTAAGAAATCGTAGCATTATTTTTAGCTTCCTAGCATAACTCCAAGAAGCTAAACTGATGCATTTTCAACTGTATGTCTCACTGTCTAACTTGATATAATGCAACCTTTTTTTCTATCAGCCAGGATCTTAGTAATAGTTTGTTTTGTGATCATTTTAATGAGAATCATTATGTCATGAAACAATACAACAAATTCTTCAGTATTATTCAAAATGATTTATATAGTAGCACAGTAAATGAACCAAATCTCTTTTTATTGTCTGAAGAAACATATTTAGTTTTCATGCGATATAGATTTTCTTTATTTTGCTGATTAACTCTCAGTAAATGTTGAAATGAAGGTAAATGTTTTTCCCACTTTTGGCAAACTAAATTGGTAAATACAATAAACTGCAGCACTTGAAAAGTATGGGTAACTATATTCAACAACTATTATTCCCTAACAGCCAATGAGCTTGAGTTCACAATAATTTCATTTAACTAAGAACTTCAGAATATTACATTTCAACAAACTCTTGCCTTTTCTTCAGTATAGTATTTCTTCTCATTGTGATGATGATTAAAACATTACTTATAACTACTCTGAGTCAAAAAAATATGTTGTAATCTAAGTAGGGAACCATAGAAATTGAACAAATGTGCAGATGGGTGCCAAGACATAATCAGAAGAGACAAAAGGAATCTTTCAGTCTAACAACAGAATACTCGTTCAAAGACTATGCCTGAAGTATACCGGGAAAGCAAAACTCACAGATGGTTATCTGAACCTCTCTGGACCTAAATATGACTGGAGACCTCACAAGGACTCAAGTTCCTTTCCTAGTTAGGTCAGCAGCATTCCAAGATGATCTTTTGCCCAACTAGTATAAAATAATTTTTTTGTGGGCCCAGACCTGCTCAGAAGCAAGCAAAGTAATAAATAAGCAAGATCTTACTTAAATAGTTCTTAAAGAAATATGTGCAACAAATGTTTCAACAATCTGTTTAAACAGACTTTGTGGGTTAAGAAATGCATCCTAAGTTTATAAACTATGACCTTCATACATTTTCCTAATATAGACCATATGATAGAACCATAGAACCATAAGATACTCAGCAGAGAAAGGGTGCATGAACTGGAATTCAAAAGATGAATTCCAATCTTTACTGAGTACTCAACCTGGGGAAAGTTACTTAAGTTCTTTATAACTTGAAAATAAAAAAACTGAATGACTATAGGAACGATAATTAAAGATACAGACACGACTGAGCGACTGAACTGAACTGAACTGAAGAGTAGAAAAACGTTAAGATGAGCGTCAGTAGACAGACTGGACTTAAGAAAAACCGCCATCAGTCAGTGGTGCAACTCTGCAGATCAAAGCATGCATTGTGCTCACTCTCTTACGTTGCCACTCATCTACTGCCAGTGTTTATGTGGCTACTACTCAGCTCCACTCCCATTCATTCTGAATAACAGTAATATCAAGCCACCCTATGAAGAGCCAACTCCTTGCCGAGAACCATTTGAAATACCTCTCATTCATTATGTCATTTAATATAACGGCCCTGTTATTAACTCCACCAAGTCTGAGAAGCTCAGGAAAACTTAGCAACTTGTTTGATGTCACAAACTATTTAGTGGAAGAGTCAAAATTTGAACCCCCCCCCCAAAAAAGGTTTGAACCCAGGTCTTCTATCATCTTATGTATGAACCTAACAGAAACAGAAGATATTAAGAAGAGGTAGCAAGAATATACAGAAGAACTATACAAAAAAAAAAGTTAATGACCAAGATAACCATGATGGTGTGATCACCCACCTAGAGCCAGACATCCTGGAATGCGAAGTCAAGTGGGCCTTAGGAAGCATTACTATGAATAAAGCTATTTGGAGGTGAAGGAATTCCAGCTGAGCTATTGCAAATCCTAAAAGATGATGCTGTGAAAGTGCTTCCCTCAGCACGGCAGCAAATTTGAAAACTCAGCAGTACACATGACTGGAAAAGGTCAGTTTTCATTCCAATTCCAAAGAAAGGCAATGCCAAGGAATGTTCAAACTATCGCACAATCACACTCAATTCACATGCTAGCACGGTAATGCTCAAAAGCCTCTCAAGCTAGGGTTCAACAGTATGTGAACTGAGAACTTCCAAATATACAAGCTGGATTTAAAAAGACAGAGGAACCATACTAAAACTAACAATATTTGCTAGATCATGAAGACAGCAAGAAATTCCAGAAAAACATCTGCTTCACTGACTATGCTAAAGCCTTTGACTGTGCATCACAGCAAACTGTGGAAAATTCATCAAGTGATGGGAATACCAGACCACCTTATCTGCCTCCTGAAAAATCTGTATTCAGGTAAAGAAGCAACAGTTTGAACCGGACATGGAACAATGAACTGGTTCCAAATTGGGAAAAGAATACAACAAGGCTGTATATTATCACCCTGCTTCAGTTCAGTTCAGTTCAGTCACTCAGTCGTGTCCGACTCTTTGCGACCCCGTGAATTGCAGCACGCCAGGCCTCTCTGTCCATCACCATCTCCTGGAGTTCACTCAGACTCATGTCTATCGAGTCTGTGATGCCATCCAGCCATCCCATCCTCTGTCGTCCCCTTCTCCTCCTGCCCCCAATCCCTCCCAACATCAGAGTCTTTCCAATGAGTAAACTCTTCGCATTAGGTGGCCAGAGTACTGGAGTTTCAGCTTTAGCATCATTCCTTCCAAAGAAATCCCAGGGTTGATCTCCTTCAGAATGGACTGGTTGGATCTCCTTGCAGTCCAAGGGACTCTTAAGAGTCTTCTCCAACACCACAGCTCAAAAGCATCAATTCTTCGGCGCTCAGCTTTCTTCACAGTCCAACTCTCACATCCATACATGAACACTGGAAAAACCATAGCCTTGACTACACGGACCTTTGTTGGCAAAGTAATGTCTCTGCTTTTGAATATGCTATCTAGGTTGGTCATAACTTTTCTTCCAAGGAGTAAGCGTTATTTAACTTTAATGCGGAGTACATCATGTAAAATGCCAGGGCAGATAAAGCACAAGCGGAAATCAAGATTGCCGAGAGAAATATCAATAACCTCTGGTATTCAGATGACACCACTCTCATGGCAGAAAGGAAAGAGGAACTAAAGAGCATCTTGATGGTGGTAAAAGAGTGAAAAAGCTGGCCTAAAACTCAATATTCAAAAAACTAAGATCATGGCATCTGGTTCCATCACTTCATGGCAAATAGATGGGGAAAAAAATGGAAACAGCGACAGACTTTATTTTCTTGGGCTCCAAAATCACTACAGACAGTGACTACAGTAATGGAATTAAAAGACACTTGCTCCTTGGAAGAAAAACTATGAAAAACCTAGACAGCATATTAAAACACAGAGACATACTTTGACAACAAAGGTCTGTATAGACAAAGCTATGGTTTTCCCGGTAGTCATATATGGTAGTGAGAGTTGGACCATACAGAAGGCCGAGTGCCAAAGAATTGATGCTTTCGAACTGTGGTGCTGGAGAAGATGCTTGAGTGTCACCTGGACTGCAAGGAGATCCAACCAGTCAATCCTAAAGGAAATAATCCTGAATGTTCATTGGAAGGACTGATGCTGAAGCTGAAACTCCAATACTTTGGCCACCTGATACAAAGAACTGACTCATTGGAAAAGACCCTGATGCTTGGAAAGACTGAAGGCAGGAAAGGAAGGGGAAGACAAAGGAAGAGATGGTTGTATGGCATCACCAACTAAATGGACATGAGTTTGAGCAAATTCCAGGATATGGAGAAGCTTGGCATGCTGCAGTCCATGGGGTCACAAAGAGTCAGACACAATTGAGCAAGTGCACAACAACAAAACTGAAGATGTGGGTGACATACTGGAGGAAGTGATATTTTTATTAGTCCTTAAGTATGTCAAGGTTGTATATTGTCACCCTGTTTATTTAACTTATATGCAAAGTACATCATGAGAAACGCTGGGCTGGAAGAAGCACAAGCTGGAATCAAGATTGCCAGGAGAAATATCAATAGCCTCAGATATGCAGATGACACCACCCTTATGGCAGAAAGTGAAGAGGAACTAAAAAGCCTCTTGATGAAAGTGAAAGAGGAAAATGAAAAAGTTGGCTTAAAGCTCAACATTCAGAAAACGAAGATCATGGCATCCGGTCCCATCACTTCATGTCAAACAGATGGGGAAACAGTGGAAACAGTGTCAGACTTTATTTTGGGGGGCTCCAAAATCACTGCAGATGATGATTGAAGCCATGAAATAAAAAGACGCTTACTCTTTGGAATGAAAGTTATGACCAACCTAGATAGCATATTCAAAAGCAGAGACATTACTTTGCCAACAAAGGTCCATCTAGTCAAGGCTATGGTTTTTCCAGTGGTCATGTATGGATGTGAGAGTTGGACTGTGAAGAAAGCTGAGCGCCGAAGAATTGATGCTTTTGAACTGTGGTGTTGGAGAAGACTCTTGAGAGTCCCTTGGACTGCAAGGAGATCCAACCAGTCCATTCTGAAGGAGATCAACCCTGGGATTTCTTTGGAAGGAATGATGCTGAAGCTGAAACTCCAGTACTTTGGCCACCTCATGCAAAGAGTTGACTCATCTGAAAAGACCCTGATGCTGGGAGGGATTGGGGGCAGGAGGAGAAAGGGATGACAGAGGATGAGATGGCTGGGTGGCATCACTGACTCGATAGACGTGAGTCTAAGTGAACTCCGGGAGTTGGTGATGGACAGGGAGGCCTGGTGTGCTGCAATTCATGGGGTCACAACAAGTTGGACATGACTGAGCGACTGAATTGAACTGAACTGAACTGAAGGGAGAGTTAGGAAATGTTGAGTTGTGGGGGTTGAGGAAGGCATAAGACTATTTGGACAAATGCAAAGAGGAGGACTTAAACTTATCAAGTAGAATAACATGACCAAAAGTTTTGAATATTGAACCTTCAGTTCCTTTTCTTTAGTGTATTAGAAACCATAGCAACTGATCAAACCTCCACTCAACAAAAGCAAAATATAATATTTGTATAAATTAGGAGTTTGGGATTAGTACATACACACTACTATACAGAAAACAGGTATACAGGACCTACTGTATGGCACAGAGAATTATACTTGTTACCTTGCAATACGTACAATGGAAAAGAATATGAAGACAACTGTATACACACACACACACACAGACACACACACACATATGTATGTTATTGTTTAGTTGTTTATTCATGTCCAACACTTTGTGACCCCATCTGGTGGCTCTGTCTGTGGAATTCTCCAGGCAGGAATACTGGAGTGGGTTGCCATTCTCTTCTCTTGGGCAGCTTCCTGACCCAGGGAGAGAACCCAGGTCTCTAGCGATGAATGTGGATTCTTTACCACCTGAGCCATCAAGGAAGCCCTCATGTACATATAAGCTAACACATCACTGTACATTAACTATACTTCAATCTCAAAATTTTTAAAAATGAAATTCTTGGATAAAAAATCAGTGGGAACTCAATATTTTAAAGTTGTTTTCTAGCTCCATCACTACCAAGATGGTTCATAGCCATAGCTGTGTCAACCATCAACTCTTATGCCTATCTCCAGAACAAAGACTCAGATCTCTGAAATGCTGATGAAAGAAATCAAATCCTTGGATGTCTTAGGGCAGGAAAATTCAAGAAGGCTCTAAAACATAGGCTATTGCTATAAAGCAAATAAGTATCCAGAGATGTTAAAGCAATACGAAGAGACACAAGAGTAGCTTAGTAGATCTTTCAGTGTCTATGATATGACTACTGAAGAAGAAGTGGGCATCAGAGGATGAGATGGCTGGAAGGCATCACCAAAGCAATGAACATGGACTTGGGCAAACTCCAGAAGATGGTGAGGGACAGGGAGGCCTGGTGTGCTGCAGTCCATGGGGTCGCAAAGAGTCAGACATGACTGGGCGACTGAACAATAAGAAAAACAAAAATGAAAGTATTTAGTAAGCAATTAAAATTAGATGAATTTGAATCTATAACATAATGGTACTTAAAGGAGAAATTTATGGCGATGTATTTTTTTAAATGGTTAAAATGAAAAATGTGAGTGTTCAGTTCAGTTCAGTCCCTCAGTCGTGTCCGACTCTTTGCAACCCCATGAATCGCAGCACACCAGGCCTCCCTGTCCATCACCAACTCTCGGAGTTCACTCAGACTCACATCCATCGAGTCAGTGATGCCATCCAGCCATCTCATCCTCTGTCGTCCCCTTCTCCTCCTGCCCCCAATGCCTCCCAGCATCAGGGTCTTTTCAAATGAGTCAACTCTTCGCATGAGGTGGCCAAAGTACTGGAGTTTCAGCTTTAGCATCATTCCTTCCAAAGAAATCCCAGGGTTGATCTCCTTCAGAATGGACTGGTTGGATCTCCTTGCAGTCCAAGGGACTCTCAAGAGTCTTCTCCAACACCACAGCTCAAAAGCATCAATTCTTCGGCGCTCAGCTTTCTTCACAGTCCAATTCTCACATCCATACACGACTACTGGAAAAACCATAGCCTTGACTAGACGGACCTTAGTCAGCAAAGTAATGTCTCTGCTTTTGAATATGCTATCTAGGTTGGTCATAACTTTTCTTCCAAGGAGTAAGCGCCTTTTAATTTCATGGCTTCAATCATCATCTGCAGTGATTTTGGAGCCCCCCAAAAATAAAGTCTGACACTGTTTCCACTGTTTCCCCATCTGTTTGCCATGAAGTGATGGGACCAGATGCCATGATCTTCGTTTTCTGAATGTTCAGCTTTAAGCCAACTTTTTCACTCTCCTCTTTTACTTTCATCAAGAGGCTTTTAGTTCCTCTTCACTTTCTGCCATAAGGGTGGTATCATCTGCATATCTGAGGTTATTGAGATTTCTCCCGGCAATCTTGATTCCAGCTTGTGTTTCTTCCAGTCCAGCATTTCTCATGATGTACTCTGCATATAAGTTAAATAAGCAGGGTGACAATATACAGCCTTGACGTGTATAATTAATATTTTATTAGTTTTAATATATAAGGTAATGTTAGCATATCAATAAAGTTATACCTTTAATTAAGTATATATTGATTTATTAGTGAGTGGTAAACATTCTTCTCTGTGCATGTATGTAGGAAGGAGTTAATAAAAAATGCTAGTAATACAATCATTTCTAGGAAAAATACAAATTGTACCAAAAATAGGAATAAATTTTTAGGACCTGTGAAACGCATGCAAATGAAAACATGTCAGAAGCTAAAGAGCACTTCATATAGAAGGTGAGAGATGATGCAGTTTATATTCATTCAAATATGGTAGAACAGATGAATTGCAAAGATGCACCAAGATCACAGATTTGTTATCTCATTTCTTTTCAATTTGTGCCACATTCCCTAGCATGTGGGACCTTACCGGGGATCGAGCCCATGGCCCCTACACTGGAAGGAAGAGTCTTAACCACCAGGCTGCTAAGGAAGTCCCTGTTATCTCCTTTTTTATGAAGTAGGGCCCCCAGCTTGCCCTTACAAATATAACAAGATATTAAATGAGGCAGGTCTATCTTTTTTTTTTTTTAAATTTCAGGTCTATCTTTTCAATGCCCCTATAGACCAGCTCAGTGTTTGACGGTGACAGGGCATTGGTTAAGCATCCCTGCAAGATTTAAAGAACAAATCACTCTGGGGAAAATGCATGGTGCTGAAAACATTAACTTGTAAAGCATGAACTTAAAAAACCATGTTGATCTCACAAGTCACGTCATAAAGTGGATCTCAATCCACTGTCCAGGAATTCTCATTTGAAATAGCTTCAGACAAGCATTAGGATCTGTGGTCCTAACAAAGAACAAAGTGGTGATAACCAAGTAACCTGAACTGATCTGAGACGAGTGGTCTTTCTCTTCTGGAACCATCAAAACTCCTACAATTCTGGGAAGATACGAAACTATGTATTACTATAACCTTAGAGAACATCAATACAATGCTTCAGGAACTCTCAGAAAGTGGAAAACCAAATAGACAAAAAAATGAATGAAGAGTTAAATCTACAAGATTATTATTTAGAATGGGTTTAACTACAACTACCCATTTGGAAATAATTTTATTTGTGCAATGCTTTTTGTGCTGTTCAAAGTTTTTGGCATGTACAAAAAAATCGTGATACTTTTGAACATTCAAAATATTATGGCTAGTTTTTGTATTAAATATTTGAGTTTAATAAATTAAGTGGTAGACAAGGAATAAATGCTATTGAGTGATCCTTGGACATTAAAGTATCATAGAATAGTCATTTTTTAAAAAGTGACACATGATTACTAAATGATTAAAACTCTGTTAGAACCTCAGCGGCCAATACCATTTGAACAATGCAGATTCCATTAGAATGAGGAGAGGAACGCCTGGCTCCTGGGTGCCATGTGCAACAAGAACCAACAGAAATTGATCCAAAGACTCAGTGAGCATGGGCTCTGTGCCCTTTGGTAGATCAGAGCTGACCTCCCTAACTAAATGGATAGCGAATGAGAGAACTTTCATGTTAAGGATGAAATCTATGGATACAATACAATGTAATCAAATCTATAGACATGATTAAAGGAAAAGAAATAAACATTCAGAGTAACCAGAAATAACACTAATCGGGCTGAAAATGACTCAAGGAACCATCCACCCTGTGAGCAGGTGGGCCAGGAAGAATCTTGGAAGTGACAAGAAATAGAACATAAAAAACTGATGAGCTTTTTCATTGCTGAGATACAAGTGACTTACAACGTACGTAAGTCTCAGGTGTACAACTGATGAGCTTATTTACAGAAACTCAGAGAAACTCAGACATTGCAGCTAGGTGGACACAGAGAATCTCCACGTGATGTACACATGTATATGTGTCAACAAAGTAGCTTGAAAATGACTAATTCTAAAGAAGTACAATCAGAATTCTACAACACCGGGCCTCATTGTTTCTTACCTTTCCAGGCTTGAGCTCAATGGTGATCAAGCCCTTTGTTTGGCCTGCCATGCAGACAGTGGTCCCTGCTACAGACAGAAGCTCATCCACCAGGCTCACACCATCTTTCTGGAGCACAGCAGCTGTTTTGTTAAATGTGACTCGCCAAAAGACCTTGACATCTTCGAAGGCTCTAGGAACAAAGCAAAACCTATGCCAGTGCAGTCAAAAACTGCATTATTCCTGAGGCTAATGTAGAATATATTACCACTACGTCTGAAGTGCACCTCTTCATTCAATACCAGCATTATCTCTCCCACTGAGAATGTTGAAAATAACCAGTTCTGCCCGCTACAGTTAAGCAATTAAGGCCAGAGTTTACGTGGCATTCTTTGACCACACTTCATTCAGTGATGATTAAGTATTTCTTGAAATATAATTCTGGATGCTATGTATCAGAAATATGAAAATAAAAATTATAGAGAGCCATTGCCTTGAAGTAAACGTTCCTCATTTGTCTTTTAACAAGAACCTTTCTAAAGGAAAGACAGTACTGCTAAAAATGGTCGTTACTATAAAGGACAAGAGATGATCTACCCTTTCTGATAATATTTAGACACAAAATGGAAAAGGTAACACTGACACACGCATCTGTCTGCATCCCAAGTGCACATACATCATGAACACTCAGATGTGTGCTATACTGTACTAAGCTGTAAGCAAAATACTGGTAATCCAAATCTTCCTAAATAGTACGTGGTTGTACATGCAGAGTGACAGAGAATAGTAAACATGATGAAGTGATGACCGACATAATCTGACATCTGCATGGTACTTAGTTAGTTCAGTTCGTTAGTTAGTTCAGTCGCTCAGTCGTGTCCGACTCTTTGCGACCCCATGAATCGCAGCACGCCAGGCCTCCCTGTCCATCACCATCTCCCGGAGTTCACTCAGACTCACGTCCATCGAGTCCGTGATGCGATCCAGCCATCTCATCCTCTGTCATCCCCTTCTCCTCCTGCCCCCAATCCCTCCCAGCATCAGAGTCTTTTCCAATGAGTCAACGCTTCGCATGAGGTGGCCAAAGTACTGGAGTTTGAGCTTTAGCATCATTCCTTCCAAAGAAATCCTAGGGCTGATATCCTTCAGAATGGACTGGTTGGATCTCCTTGCAGTCCAAGGGACTCTCAAGAGTCTTCTCCAACACCACAGGTTAAACTCATCCATTCTTCGGTGCTCAGCCTTCTTCACAGTCCAACTCTCACATCCATACATGACCACTGGAAAAACCATAGCCTTGACTAGACAGACCTTAGTCGGCAAAGTAATGTCTCTGCTTTTGAATATACTATCTAGGCTGGTCATAACTTTTCTTCCAAGGAGTAAGCGTCTTTTAATTTCATGGCTTCAATCACCATCTGCAGTGATTTTGGAGCCCAAAAAATAAAGTCTGACACTGTTTCTAATGTTTCCGCATCTATTTCCCATGGAGTGATGGGACCAGATGCCATGATCTTCGTTTTCTGAATGTTGAACTTTAAGCCAAATTTTTCACTCTCCTCTTTCACTTTCATCAACAGGCTTTTTAGCTCCTCTTCACTATCTGCCATAAGGGTGGTGTCATCCACATATCTGAGGTTATTGATATTTTTCCTGGCAATCCTGACTCCAGCTTGTGTTTCTTCCAGTCCAGCGTTTCTCATGATGTACTCTGCATGTAAGTTAAATAAGCATGGTGACAGTATACAGCCTTGACATACTCCTTTTCCTATTTGGAACCAGTCTGTTGTTCCATATCCAGTTCTAACTGTTGCTTCCTGACCTGCATACAGATTTCTCAAGAGGCAGGTTAGGTGGTCTGGTATTCCCATCTCTCTCAGAATTTTCCACAGTTTATTGTGATCCACACAGTCAAAGGCTTTGGCATAGTCAATAAAGCAGAAATAGATGTTTTTCTGGAACTCTCTTGCTTTTTCCATGATCCAGCGGATATTGGCAATTTGATCTCTGGTTCCTCTGCCTTTTCTAAAACCAGCTTGAACATCATGGAGTTCACAGTTCACGTATTGCTGAAGTCTAGCTTGGAGAATTTTGAGCATTACTTTACTAGCATGTGAGATGAGTGCAATTGTGTGGTAGTTTGAGCATTCTTTGGCATTGCCTTTCTTTGGGATTGGAATGAAAACTGACCTTTTCCAGTCCTGTGGCCACTGCTGAGTTTTCCAAACTTGCTGGCATATTGAGTGCAGCACTTTCACAGTATCATCTTTCAGGATTTGAAACAGCTCAACTGGAATGCCATCACCTCCACTAGCTTTGTTCGTAGTGACGCTTTCTAAGGCCCACTTGACTTCACATTGCAAGATGTCTGGCTCTAGATTAGTGGTCACATCATCATGATTATCTGGGTCGTGAAGATTTTTTTTGTACAGTTCTTCTGTGTATTCTTGCCACCTCTTCTTAGTATCTTCTGCTTCTGTTAGGTCCAGACCATTTCTGTCCTTTATCGAGCCCATCTTAGCATGAAATGTTCCCTTGGTATCTCTAATTTTCTTGAAGAGATCTCTAGTCTTTCCCATTCTGTTGTTTTCCTCTATTTTTTTGCATTGATCGCTGAAGAAGGCTTTCTTATCTCTTCTTGCTATTCTTTGGAACTCTGCATTCAGATGCTTATATCTTTCCTTTTCTCCTTTGCTTTTCGCCTCTCTTCTTTTTCACAGCTATTTGTAAGGCCTCCCCAGACAGCCATTTTGCTTCTTTGCATTTCTTTTCCATGGGGATGGTCTTGATCCCTGTCTCCTGTACAATGTTACGAATCTCATTCCATAGTTCATCAGGCACTCTATCTATCAGATCTAGGCCCTTAAATCTATTTCTCACTTCCACTGGATAATCATAAGGGATTTGTTTTAGGTCATACCTGAATGGTCTAGCGGTTTTCCCTACTTTCTTCAATTTAATTCAATTCTTCTTGAATTTAGCAATAAGGAGTTCATGATCTGAGCCACAGTCAGCTCCCGGTCTTGTTTTTGTTGACTGTATAGAGCTTCTCCTGGCATGGTACTTAATAAAGTATTAAATGTTCAAGGCAGCCCTAATCAGGGCTCAATCACATCCGACTCTTTGCAACCCCATGAACTATACCCTACCACGCTCTTCTGTCCATGGGATTTTCCAGTCAAGAATACTGGAGTGGGTTGCCATTTCCTACTCCAGAGAAACTAGAGTATTTGAACACTGACATAAAATTCCACATCACTTTCTTCTACCAACATTTCATCCTGCTTCTACCATTTTATAAATGCAAATTAAACACTATGTAGACACACAGCATGTTATGTCTTCTATATAGATATAAACAAACCTGTTTGGTTGCCTTGTAACAGTAAGTTGCAGACTGCTCATCTCAGTTTCTTCACCCAGCTCCAGTCTACTCTGGGACTCCTCACTGAATCCTATAATGCCATTGTGAAGATCACTCCCTGGAAAGAAAAATAGAAGATGATGACATACCAAAGACTTTAAAAGGTCTCCGTTTCCCTCATCTATTCAGCTCAGATGGTATTAAAGCGAGAAATTCACAAGTGAATGGGGCAGGCAGGAGCTACAACTTTTAAAAGATCTTTACCCAAAACAGACTAGAATTAAAATGGTCACATCAAGGTAGTTGACACTGTGAGAACAAAGGACCTAAAGAAAGAAAACATTAAAGCCTGCTGCCCACACTGATACACACACTCATCTCTCTCTGAAGAGGCTCTACTTTTTATTTCAGTCCCTGATACTGCTGTTTAAAGTCAGCACATCCTGATAGAATATAAGTTCTACTGAATAGCCATTGTTTTATTTAGCGCTGTATCCCTGGTACCAAGAACGGTGTCTAAAAAATATTTAGTGAATCCATGACCTTCGTCTGATTGGTTTACTTCCCTATAAGAAAGTTGACCAAAAGGCCGCTGATGTTAAACATTTGGTTATTTTCCCCAGAGAAAAAACAGAACTATTAAGGAACTCTTTGGAATCTCAAAGTAAAAGAAAACTCCTCTGCGCAACTCTTGAGGTTACAGGCACCATCATACTACACAATTGTGTCAAAAACTGGAACAAACCCGCAGCCCACACTATGCTGAAGTAGTCACTCCAAACCCTGGCCAACACATAAGCTAGCGTCTCAGACAAGAGACATTATCAGTAAACAGCTCCTGCTGCTTTCTATTTCTCAATAACTCAGTTTTGCAAAGTGATTCTGAAAGCAATGACCCAGCGGAATCAGCCTCAAAAACCACCTGTAGCCATCACCCTGAAACCTGAAACTCCAAGTAGACAGAACTTCTGCAAGGAAACAGAAAACTACTGATCTGTCTCGAAAGTGTGAGTAAATGTGGAGCCTGCAGCTTAGGGACATGCAGATGATGGGCCACTCTTGTCCTGGGGGCTCATGGGTGTTTTATCTCAGCCATTGCCCATCCTCATCCTCACTAATTAATCACTACGACTGCATCTTAGTCCTGCATTGGAACCTGACCTTAAGTCTTTTTCTTCAGCAGCAATTCTTCTCTTGTCACTTTGAGTAGGAATTTCTTTTCTCAATTAACAACAAACAGATTATAACCATCTCAAAGCAGAACTTGCATTTTCTTTTTCAATGTAATAGTGACTAGCATGGTCCTAAGGAGTATAATACTTTCCTTGCAGCATCTACAATGATAAACTTTATGTCCAGTTTCTAGTAAGATGAATCAAGACTTCCAGAGTGCCAATGATCAGAAACAAAACTAAATAAACTATTTTCCCCTGATTTGTCTTGAGCGTTTGTTCTAATATCTAAATGTGAAACGATTATGAAGGTTAAAGATAAGAGGAATCAGCAAAATTAATGATATAGTTAAAAGATAAATACTAATTTAAAATAAAAGGCCAGATAAGGAGAAGACAGGAACATTCACAGAGTAAGGGAAGTCAGGGTATTTGATGTACAAAAGTGCTGATGAATTACACCACATGGCTCTAAGAGGAGTCAATCATTTGCCACATGTCTAAGATGCTTGGTGTTGGGCAGAGAAGAAAAACATTAGAGAACTTCACTGAGGCTCAACTGACTGACTGGTAAGTTAGGTTCAGAGCTGGCTGATGGGAACTGCCTGATGAGTTAGACTCAGAGCTGACCTATGGGTAAGCACTGGTATGCCATACTGACATAGTATTAGTGAACCATGTTGGTATGCGTTGGTATGCCAAACTGACTGAGGAGCACGTCCATTCCAGTTGGAGCACAGCTGCTATTCTGAGTCCCTAAGGGACCCTAACCACCACCACCCTAACCAATATAACATCTCCCATGATCCAGTAACTAATGGAGTAATGCTTCGGAGAGCAAAAAGCCTCCATCAACTATTGTGATTGGTCTGTACCTCTGTCAAACTACTTGCTAAATATTTTGACCGTCAACTCTGATCTTATTCAAATAAATATAACAAAATATTTATGTCATGGAATGGGGGAAGAGACTGTTGATTTAATTTTAAAAGAAATATATAGGTGGCATTAAGTTAATGTGAATCAAAACTCAGTAAATAACTTGGAGAATAGAATCTGCATTTACAATATTCAATAAACTGGATGATTAGGAATAAATGATAATTGTATAAATTTGCAGGGTTACATAAATGGGACGATGTTGGGTATAAGAGGAAGTTACACAAGTGCAAAATTATGACTGAATTATAACTGAACAGCTAAAATAAAATTCTAGGAAACACCAAATCTTGCAAGTGGAACATAAACATGTTTATTCTAAAAGTTTTCTTTTATTAAAAAAAAAGAAACATAAGGCATAGACTGCTGCTGCTAAGTTGCTGTTAAGTCATGTCAGTGATGTCCGATTCTGTGCGACCCCATAGATGGCAGCCCACTAGGCTCCCCTTCCCTGGGATTCTCCAGGCAAGAATACTGGAGTGGGTTGCCATTTCCTTCTCCAGTGCATGAAAGTGAAAAGCAAAAGTGAAGTCGCTCAGTCTTGTCCGACTCTTAGCAACCCCACAGACGACAGCCTACCAGACTCCTCCGTCCATGGGATTTTCCAGGCAAGAGTACTGGAGTGGGTCGCCAGTGCTTTCTCCGAGAGCATAGACGCTAAATGATTTAATCAGGGCCTCTGAATTAATGGTTGAGCTAAGTCAAAATTATATACTTCATGATTTTTAATTTTCTTTCCACTATACTGTTCTATTATAGTGTCATCTGAAACTCTAAAACACTGTGTAAGACTTACTAATGTTTATACAAAAGGGTAGACCAGGTAAGAATCATGAGATAGCCTTGTCAATACTCTAATTAGCGTTAAGTATATTGACAGGTTGAGCTAATCCACTTAAAAAAATACAGTATGATTTCAGAGAAAAATTGCAAATCATCACTAAAAAATTTTCAAACATGCACATATACACAACACAAACATTCCCAATAGTACAAAAGTTATATAAACTACATTGGTTCAAAAGCAGAACAAAAGGGAATAGTTATAATCTATTTCCCAACAGATATAAACAATTTTCTGACAATGACATCTTAGACTTTGCAATGGATTAATAACAGTGGTTGAGAAATTCAGAATGAGATTTCAAAATAGGACAGGCAATCATGTTGGGGTGATTAAATTAAGTATTTTCCAGAAGATATGCATGAATTTACAATGGAGTATTACTCAGCCGTTAAAAAGAATTCATTTGAATCAGTTCTGATGAGATGGATGAAACTGGAGCCAATTATACAGAGTGAAGTAAGCCAGAAAGAAAAACACCAATACAGTATACTAACACATATATATGGAATTTAGGAAGATGGCAATGACGACCCTGTATGCAAGACAGGAAAAAAGACACAGATGTGTATAACGGACTTTTGGACTCAGAGGGAGAGGGAGAGGGTGGGATGATTTGGGAGAATGGGAATTCTAACATGTATACTATCATGTAAGAATTGAATCGCCAGTCCATGTCTGACGTAGGGTGCAGCATGCTTGGGGCTGGTGCATGGGGATGACCCAGAGAGATGTTGTGGGGAGGGAGGTGGGAGGGGGGGTCATGTTTGGGAACGCATGTAAGAATTAAAGATTTTAAAATTTAAAAATTTTAAAAAAAAAAGAGAAAGGAAAAGAAAAAAAAAGTTTCTATATATTGTGGAAGTACAAATGTATAGAATGTTTAGTTAGCTCTGAGCTAAGTGACATTTACAGTCCGTTAAACTCTAGCCTGGCATCTCAGAACAACGTGATGAGTTTCTGTTAGGGTTTCACGCCACCGGAAAACAAAGTTTTAATGATCCACTATGAGTGATTTCCCTGGTGGCTCAGACAGTAAAGCGTCTGCCTACAATGCAGGAGACCCATGTTCACCCTCTGGGTCGGGAAGGTCCTCTGGAGAAAGAAATGGTAACCCACTCCAGTACTCTTGCCTGGAAAATCCCATGGATGTTGGAGCGTAGTAGGCTACAGCCCACAAGGTCGCAAAGAGTTGGACACGATTGAGCAACCTCTATGTAATCTATGAGTGATTCAAGTAATTCACCTTCTTAAATTAAATTCAAGCTAGAATAATCTTACTACAAATTCTGTACCACAAAGGCACATGTTTAACCCCATCACTCCAAATATATACCTGTAATAATGATCATGGCAAAAGCTGCAAAGCCAGCGTCATCCTCTCCCTTCACGATCTGTGCTCCCCCTTGTGGGTCTGTGAGAAACACATAGAAGAATTCCTGTCCCTCGGGGTCACCATCATCCAGAATTGGAACCAACACTTTACGTTCTCTTTCTCCATCTACAAACGCAAGGATGAGAGTTTGCGCTCCAAAATCTTCTTCTTCGGTTGCCCATGTTAGGTTGGAAATCCCATGGCTGTCAGGAAAAGGCAATGCATTTGGTTCCTTCTGAGCAGATGTTTCACCGAAAGTTCTAACTGTTACGCTGACATTGCCAGCAGACCCACCAGTTCTCCGGACAAGAACCTCTGCAGCATTCAACGTGCCATTCTCCATTTCCTCTTCGACGTAAACAACAGGGGGCCCAAGACTAAATGTTCCATGAACGGAGGTATCTGTAGTTATAGTGGCTGCATTAGGCTTCTCAGACATGGCAGAGGTCCCAGCAAGAGTGACAAGGTCCTCAGGGATGGGAGATACGCCAGCCACCTCCGTAACCATGGCGACCACTTCGGTGGGCTGTGGAATGGCAGTAATCTCGGTTGTGTCAGGGTGTGTGGTAGCAGAGCTGGTTTCCAGAGGAAGGGCTGTGTCCACTGCTGCGGTCACAGCTGTCTTGGTGAAAGAAGTATCCGTTCCTGCCAGGTCATCATTATCCAATATTGTGATCACTGCCACGCTGAAATCTCGATTCAGGCGTGGTCTCCAATTAGCATCAAATTTTGGCAATCCTTTAATTTCCACTGAAGTTAGATTAATGTAAAAAATTTCTTCTATCTCAGGAAGCTCATCATCAATAATAATTATTTCAAAATCAACCTCAACTTGGAATTTTCGGAAAAGCAGTTCCCCATTCCGAACAGGCTCAAAGTCTTCCTGGGGCTTTGCCCTCCCTGCAGTTGTCTGATAGGAAACTTTAATAAGCTCCCCGCGGAACCCAAACAGTCTTTGTACGTGTAGTCTGATCATCTGTGTATCCTCCGACACAATGATATTTCTTGAACTGGGGGAAAATTGAAAGACTCCCATCGGTTCAATTTCAGCAACAGTGAAACCTGACCTGGAAAAAAAAATTAAACCATGAGAGAACTGATAAAAACCGGGGCTACCACTTGCAGAGAGTCATCTTTCATGCATGGAAGATGCTGCTCATGAGGGCGTCTTAAAAATGACATGCCCCTTCAAATTCCGTAAAACCCTACTAACTTTTTGACGAATATACCAGAGCACAAGAAATGAGCCACCAGGAGTTGCAGTGGTAGGTGACAGGACCTAACAAGTGTTAGCAAGGTGAGGCGCTCAGAGGTCACTGGTCTGTTTCTCCAATCACCCCACAGCAGCTCTTTGAAGGATCTGAAACGGCAGGTTCTCTCTCATAATCAGCACACAGGGGACCAAAATCAAAGTCTCACTGGATGTCGGTCAGATTTCCGATCTACCAGGCAGGAAGAGTTGCCCCTCCTAGATGTAAAAATCCTTGCTGGTTTCAGCTGGCCGGTAACGGGACTGTTTTCTCACACAAATGTTGCTAAAATCTTATATATGAACTGGAAGAATCATCCGTGATGACACTAATCGGTTCTTAGTGCTTTCATGTGGAATTCTGTGGGCTTCCCTGGTGGCTCAGCTGGTAAAGAATCTGCCTGCAATGTGGGAGACCTGGGTTTGATCCCTGGGTTGGGAAGATCGCCTGGAGAAGGGAATACCGTCTCCAGTATTCTCGCCTGGAGAATTCCATGGACTATATAGTCCATGGGGTCGCAAAGAGTCAGACATGACTGAGTGGCTTTCACTTCACTTCATGGAATTCTGTTGTGACTTAATCAGTTATCTCAGAAGTAACACCAGTAGCCCATCAGCCTAATCCAGACCACAGACATTATCTCTCTGGCTAATAGATTTTTTTTTTTCATCTAAATTTAAATGCATTCAGGGAGGACAACTTAGAGCCATCACTTTCTATTGTCAGTCATAGTTATGAGTTCAGACAGCCTAGGTTCATATCATGGCCCAAAACTTATCATCTGTGTGACACTGAGCCCATTATACAATCTATCTGTGACTTGTTTTATCTATAAAATGGGACTAACAATAGTATCTATGTCATATGGTTAGCATGAACAGTAAAAGTAGGAGTAAACGAATCTAAATACATACACATATATAGAGGCAATGCCTGGTCTAGGGTAAGCACTATAAAACTGTTAGCCTGAATTACTTTACTATACAGCAGAAATTAACACAACATTGTAAGTCAATTATACATCAATAAAATAAATTAAAAATTAAACTGATAGCTATTACTGTTCTCATTAAAGGCAACTGAATTTGTTAACCTAAAATATGTTGTGTCCACTTTTTGATTGACGTGTGTTAAATCAAAAGCCATACTGAATTATACCAACCAATATCTCCCATACATAAGCGTGTACACAAATATACTTGAACACACATTGGTTTTGCCCACACACTTTTCCCAGTTTCCAAATAAGTAAACTAAAGAACAGGAAGATTATGTAACTTTCCCAAAGTCACACAGCAAGTAAGTGACAGAGGCAGGATTAAACCCAGGAGTCTGGCTCTAAGATCTGTTCTCTGCTGTTCTGATCAACCCCATCCCACATATGAGAAAAGTCAACTGCTTTTGGTTGGGACATATTTACCTGCAAATATACTGGTATAATCTAACTCAAAAGTCACAGTATTATCCTACTACGATTTCTTATTCCTACTCTTTGTCAATAAGGAAAATCCGGTATTTGGGGCTACCTTTTCAGAAGACAGTTCCCTTTTAAAATACATGGCTTTGCCATCATGGTTCTTACTGGAGATGGCACCTCAAGCCAGCATTCTCGAGCCAGAGGTCATGATAAACTCTCCTCATGCAAGCAGCGTGTGGTGTGGCATCTTTGGCATGCCAGCCATGTGTTGCTCTGAACTAAAACTGGTTTGGCCTTTGCTTCAAGGAGAAAAATCCTTCTGTCTTTTTTGTTTGATTCAGTAAATTCCAGCTTATCCCTCGGGGACTTTCTTGGCTAAAAATCAAGGGGGTCTTACCGAAGCTGAGCCCCACCGGGGACACTGCTCTGCACTCCAGAGAGATGAACGACAAAGGCCTCCAGCCGCCCGGGGCTTGGGTGTGTCCAAAGCAAGACTCTTTTACTTTCTTCTCCATGGGAAAAGGAAAGCCTCCCTGACAGGGAACAGGAAAAAGGAAGCAGGGTTTCATTTCTCTGAGTTCTTAAATTGGGATTCAACTCTTAAAAATATAGTGAAATCTTTCCTTTTCCAAAATTCTACGACGGTCTACAAAAGGTAAAACATTTAAAAAGTCAGTGGTGGGGGCAGGGTGTAAATAAATTTAGAGGAAGCTCCGTAGACCACATAAACCTTGCCTTCAATCCTGTCTATTCTACAAGGTAGAGGTCAAACCATCCAACACTGGCATGTCACTGACCCTCACAGAACTAATGGTATAACTACAAAATAAAGTAGAGAAAGTAACAGCTGCTTTACTGTCAGAAATATTCAGTTGAACACATACATGGATATAAGAGTGTGTCTTTTTTTTTTTTATTATTGTATTGGGACTGGGATCCCTATAGCTCAGATTAAACTGAAGAAAGTAGAGAAAACCACTAGACCATTCAGGTATGACCTAAATCAAATCCCTTATGATTATACAATGGAAGTGAGAAACAGATTTAAGGGACTAGATCTGATAGAGTGCCTGATGAACTATGGATGGAGGTTCATGACATTGTACAGGAGACAGGAAGCAAGACCACCCTCAAGAAAAAGAAATGCCAAAAAGCAAAATGGCTGTCTGAGGAGGCCTTACAAATAGCTGTGAAAAGAAGAGAAGCCAAAAGCAAAAGAGAAAAGGAAAGATATAAACATCTGAATGCAGAGTTCCAAAGAATAGCAAGGAGAGATAAGAAAGCCTTCCTCAGCAATCAATGCAAAGAAATAGAGGAAAACAATAGAATGGGAAAGACTAGAGATCTCGTCAAGAAAATTTGAGATACCGAGGGAACATTTCATGCAAAGATGGGGTCAATAAAGGACAGAAATGGTATGGACCTAACAGAAGCAGAAGATATTAAGAAGAAATGGCAAGAACGCACAGAAGAACTGTACAAAAAGAGCTTCACGGCCCAGATAATCACAATGGTGTGATCGCTCACCTAGAGCCAGACATCCTGGAATGTGAAGTCAAGTGGGCCTTAGAAAGCATCACTATGAACAAAGTTAGTGGAGGTGATGGAATTCCAGTTGAGCTATTTCAAATCCTGAAAGATGATGCTGTGAAAGTGCTGCACTCAATATGCCAGCAAGTTTGGAAAACTCAGCAGTAGCCATAGGACTGGAAAAGGTCAGTTTTCATTCCAATCCCAAAGAAAGGCAATGCCAAAGAATGCTCAAACTACCGCACAATTGCACTCATCTCACACGGTAGTAAAGTAATGCTCAAAATTCTGCAAGCCAGGCTTCAGCAGTACATGAATCGTGATTTTCCAGATATACAAGCTGGTTTTAGAAAAGGCAGAGGAACCAGAAGTCAAATTGCCAACATGCGCTGGATAATGGAAAACGCAA
Organism: Ovis aries; assembly: GCF_016772045.2. NCBI lineage: Eukaryota > Metazoa > Chordata > Mammalia > Artiodactyla > Bovidae > Ovis > Ovis aries. Next base: position 87,972,463 of record NC_056058.1, on the reverse strand, counting down.
GAGAGTTCCAGAAAAACATCTATTTCTGCTTTATTGACTATGCCAAAGTCTTTGACTGTGTGGATCACAATAAACTGTGGAAAATCCTGAAAGAGATGGGAATACCAGACCACCTGACTTGCCTCTTGAGAAATCTGTATGCAGGTCAGAAAGCAACAGTTAGAACTGGACATGGAACAACAGACTGGTTCCAAGTATGTCAAGGCTGTATATTGTCACCCTGCTTATTTAACTTCTATGCAGAGTTCATCATGAGAAACACTGGTCTGGATAAAGCACAAGCTGGAATCAAGATTGCCGGGAGAAATATCAATCACCTCAGATATGCAGATGACACCACCCTCTGGCAGAAAGTGAAGAAGAACTAAAGAGCTTCTTGATGAAAGTGAAAGAGGAGAGTGAAAATGTTGGTTTAAAACTCAACATTCAGAAAACTAAGATCATGGCATCCAGTTCCATCACTTCATGGCAAATAGATGGGGAAACAGTAGAAACAGTAGCTGACTTCATTTTTTGGGCTCCAAAATCACTGCAGATGGTGATTGCAGCCATGAAATTAAAAGACGCTACTCCTTGGAAGGAAAGTTTTGACCAACCTAGACAGCACGTTAAAAAGCAGAGACATCACTTGCCAACAAAGTCAAGGCTCTGGTTTTTCCAGTAGTCATGAATGGATGTGAGAGTTGGACTATAAAGAAAGCTGAGCACCGAAGAATTGATGCTTTTGAACTGTGGTGTTGGAGAAGACTCTTGAGAGTCTTTTGGACTCAAGATCCAACCAGTCCATTCTAAAGGAGACCAGTTCTGGGTGTTCATTGGAAGGACTGATGTTGAAGCTGAAACTCCAATACTTTGGCCACCTGATGTGAAGAGCTGACTCATTTAAAAAGACCCTGATGCTGGGAAGATTGAGGGCAGGAAGAGAAGGGGACGACAGAGGATGAGACGGTTGGATGGCATCACCGACACAATGGACATGATTTTGAGTAAACTCCGGGAGTCGGTGATGGACAGGGAGGCCTGGCATGCTCTGGTCCATGGGGTCGCAAAGAGTCGGACGTGACTGAGCGACTGAACTGAACTGAACTGATAGCTCAGATGGTGAAGTATTTGCCTCCAATGCAGGAGACCCAGGTTCAATCCCTGGGTCAGGAAGATCCCCTGGAGAAGGAAATGGCAACCCACTCCAGTATTCTTGCCTGGAGAACCCCATGGACAGAAGGACCTCACAGGCTACAATCCAAGGGGTTGCAAAGAGTCAGACATGACTAAGTGACTGACACGCATGGGCCACATTAGGTTTTTAGAGTTACTTTTAACAAACTCCTCATGTATAAACCTGGGGTTTCCCAGGTGACTCAGTGGTAAAGAATCTCCCTACTATGCAGGAGATGTGGGTTTAAACCCTGGATCAAGAAGATCTTCTGGAGTAGGAAATAGCAACCCATTCCAGTATTCTTGCCTGGGAAACCCCATGGACACAGGAGCCTGGCAAGCTACAGTCCATGGGGTAGCAAAGATTCGGACATGACAGCAACTAAGCAACGTGCTTAAACAGAGCAGGCTGCTGAAGACCATCATTTTCAGGTCAGGTATGACGTTTTTAATTTCAGTGCAATTCTGATCACTTAAATATGAGAAGACTGGATTAGAAGGCAAACAGCTAGCTCATTCATTGTCCAGAGTGAAGAGGATCCTAGAAAATTAGTGGCCAATGATACATTTCCACGTTCCACAGATAAAACCCTAGAAAAGACACAACTCACCTACTTTGGGGGTCATGTTGCCAACAGCAGTGAATTCAGGGATTTCTGACCCAGGAACGTATCCAGCTGCCCAGGAAACCTTGAGAGAGCCATATGTGCCTCTCCTAGAAATCACAGCTTGGCTTGTCCCGGCAGCGATGTCCGTGAGTGGAAAAGCAGTAGATTCAAACCCAACCTGAGAGGAAAACATGCTTAGAATATTTTCTTTTTCTCTAAAGGTTCCTGTTTTCTGAGGAGTGGGTTAAAACTCAACTTTCTCTTTGTTTACACAATATATTTCTCTGCTCTAAAATACTTTTGATTAAAGAATAGTATTTAAGAAATGGAACCTGAATTTTGAAACTGTATCCTATTTCTAACTTTGATTATAGTTATAGCTTTATTATCAAAATGTGAATTCCAAATTAACAGTATCTAAAAATACAATTGTAACTATGGTTAAATGAAAAGATTAAAACTGGCATTTTAATGACTTGCTATGGGTCTTTATATGGGACTATAAAGAAAGCTTGGAGAAGGCAATGGCACCCCACTCCAGTACTCTTGCCTGGAAAATCCCATGGTTGGAGGAGCCTGGCAGGCTGCAGTCCATGGGGTCGCTAAAAGTCAGACACGACTAAGCAACTTCCCTTTCACTTTTCACTTTCCTGCATTGGAGAAGGAAATGGCAACCCATTCCAGTGTTTTTGCCTGGAGAATCCCAGGGATGGTGGAGCCGTCTATGAGGTCACAGAGTCGGACATGACTGAAGCGACTTAGCAACAAAGCAACAAATAAAGAAAGCTGAGCGCCGAATAATTGATTCTTTTGAACTGTGGTGTTGGAGAAGACTCCTGAGAGTCCCTTGGACTGCAAGGAGATCCAACCAGTCCATCCTAAAGGAAATCAGTCCTGAATATTCATTGGAAGGACTGATGCTGAAGCTGAAACTCCAATACTTTGGCCACCTGATGCGAAGAGCTGATTCATTGGAAAAGACCCTGATGCTGGGAAAGATTGAAGGCAGGAGAAGGGGATGACAGAGAATCAGATGGTTGTATGGCATCACTGACGCAATGGACATGAGTTTGAGTAAACTCTGGGAGTTTGTGATGGACGGGGAGGCCTGGCGTGCTATAGTCCATGGGATCACAAAGAGTCAGACATGACTGAGTGACTGAACTGAACTGATGGGTCTTTATAGAAACTGTTCTGTCTAAAACTAAACTTTGACTTCTTTCTGAGATACAACAATGAATTTATAAAATGAGCACCATGAACTAGATTTTCTATTAAGGATTTTTTCAGCCTTTGATTCAATTTAATATCTTTTTTTGAGGATCAGAAACCTTCAAATATTTGTTTAAATGATGATATTTTTCATCCACATAAAGTAAGATCTGGTTTTTAGGGCCAACCTTCCCAGAGTACCGTATAAATCTAGATTTATAGATAAAATAAGTTCTGGTCAGAGAATAGAAATAAAACCAGATTCCTGGCTTCACATTATTATTTGGACAACTTAGTTTACCTCTTTTGGTCCCAATATCTATAAATTTGGGATACCATAGGATCAACAGTTCTATATTAAGGCTCATTCTCCCCATTTTAAATTGGATTGGAAAGGAGCAGAAAAGTGTGAGATGGCCACAGGACAGCTTCTGAAGCCACAGAAAAGAAAAACAACTTCAACTTGACACCCGTCTAGATTCCCTATTACAGCAAGCTTTCTGCTTAGCAACTGCCAAAATCTGTAGTATATCTCAGCTCATGCTTGCTACATAGTTAAAGGCTGTTTGAAAGTATCCTAGCAACATCACATGTGCGCAACACACACACACACACACACACACACACACACACACACACTCAAATACTGGTAAGGAGTATAGAAGGATACACCAAGGACAGGAACACACTCTGACTGGCCGTGATCTAGCCCTTTGAGGTAACACAGTGTTGTAAGCAGAGACAAGGAATAGAAAATAGTTCACTACACCAACTGAATGGTTCAGGTTGAAAGCAATCTTTGTTATAACGACCTATGAACAAAAGAAGATAAAACATCAAAGCATTATATGCTCTACTCTCACTCCCTCTTGAACAGAGGAGCTGCAGACAAAAACCATTCCTCTCAGTTATTTTTAACACCGTGGGTTCCACTTTAGGGGCAAAGCAAATTCATTCCCTGGGAGGCAGCAGCCCAGGAGGTGGTAACTTGAAGACCACCCCTTATGGCCACAGACCCTGTTACTAAGCCGTTGGCCAGGCCTTAACACTCCTGCCTCGAGTGTCTGTCTGGACAGACGCCATGCCCACTTCCTGGTCAAGCTGAAGGAGCCCCCACCCGAGGGAGTGGGATGCAGGCTGGCATCTTCTCACGGTTTATAAAACACACACGGTACCACAGCCAGAGACAGCAGCCCTGTCTTGTTCCCACACTGACAGAACTGGCCTACGCAGGAAGCAAAACCCTCAAGGCATTCTTTGTTCTCTTGTGAATTATGGAGTGATTGGGGAACAATCTTCCCTAAAATGAACTTAGGCAGAAGATTCAAATACCTAAGTGTGCCACTAGCTTTCATCTGCATTAGCACAAGCTTGCCACAGTAAAAAAAAGAAAGCCCCACAGATTAAATATTCACAATGTCAGTAAATGAGAAAGTCTGAAATATTAACTGATGCTTCATTCTAATTTTAATTTTTAGCATAAAATATCTCAATATTAAATATTCATTATCAGGAAAGCAGAAGTTTTGACGCTAGGTGACCGTTATTTTTAAAATTCTATACCTTACATTCAAATAAAAATTCTGTACCTTACATGCTACAAGATACAGACTTTTTTAAACTCAAAAAAGGAGATATGGTTTTCCATCTACTGACAAAAATTGCCAGATTACTTTCATATAGGGTATCCATAATGCTTAAATTAGATATTCACAGGATTACATAGATTTAAGAAATCAAACTCTTTAAGAATCTTAGTCCTTCCTGTAAGAGTTGCCCTCTAGTGGTTCCGGGGGAGTACCACACCCAGTGCCAAGTACCTGAGAATTGGCAGCTTTCTCTGGAACTGGAAGGATGGCGGATTTTGCTTCCTGGAGAATTTTGGGCACGCCATAGAAACTTCCACCAACAAGCATCACGGTCACCAGCTGTAAGGTGAAATTTGAGCCCAGGGGTAGGAAGACCTATAAACAAACAGTATAAGTGACTTTTTATTAGCAACAAATAATTTTCAAAGAAAAATACTGACATGTGAAGTGAGTCATTAGCACTTGCCTCATTTTGTATCAGTTTCATCAATATATGCCTTTTCCCCCACATTATAAAACAAAGGCCCATGCTGAAGACATTTAGGCTAAGAGTGAGAGTCATATATTATTTTAAAAATACCAAAAATTTTCAAATTCACCATGTATGCCTGTGTGTGCTGTGCTTCGTTGCTCAGCCATGTCCAACTCTTTGCAACCCCATGGACTGTAGCCTGCCAGGCTCCTCTGTCCATACGGATTCTCGAGGCAAAAATACTGGAGTGTGTTGCCATGCCCTCCTCCAGGGGATCTTCCCAACCCAGGGATCGAGCCCAGGTCTCCTGCATTACAGGCAGATTCTCTATCATCTTAGCCACCAAGGAAGCCCAAGAATACTGGAGTGGGTAGCCTGTACCTTCTCCAGAGGATCTTCCCAACCCAGGAATCAAACCCAGGTCTCCTGTATTGTGGGCAGATTCTTTAGCAGCTGAGCCACCACGGAAGCCCAAGAATACTGCAGTGGTAGCCTATTTCTTTTCCAGGGGATCTTCTAGACCCAGGAATTGAACCAGGGTCTCCTGCACTGCAGGATTCTTTACCAGCTGAGCTACCAGGGAAGCCTGGATGACCTAAAGAATGATGAGAATCCCAGGAGTCTCAGCGATAGAATCACGTGTTCCAAGAATGAAGGGAGTACAGTGGTGAAAAGTGTCAGCTCCTAAGACCAGTAAAACTCACTTTCTCCTTCTTCACTGGGTAGGAACTAATAACTCTAATGACATTTACTGAAAACAGATAATGATATAGGTACACTGATTATCCAATTATTTTGGACAAGTAAAAACTTCTAACACCATGTATTAGACTACCAATTTTCAAAGTTTCAGAATCCAACAAAATAGGGAAATCCTGAATTTAAAAACTTGTATTACTTTACAGTGGAGAAGGAGATGGCAACCCACTCCAGTATTCTTACCTGCAGAACCCCATGGACAGAGGAGCCTGGCAGGATACGGTCCACGGGATCCCACGAGTCGGACACGACTTAGCAACAAAACCACCACCACCACGACCATTACTTTACAGAGTTTTTTTTTTAGCACTTACATTTGTCCATAGAAACCTTGCTAATGATAATGGATACGCTGCCATAATGTGGAATATTACTAACGACTCTATACATCTTTACTGGATGTAAAAATAACCATTTCTGTGAGGTCTATTCTTCTTTTAAGTGTAATTTACTTAAACACACATCAAACCACCCAAATGTGTAATGTACTATGGTGGTTTCCAATGTGCAACATGAGGGGAACAGATGTTTTACTCATTCGATCAATCTTCATTTTTTCAAAATGACATTCACTGATCATGAAGCACAGATCAAGGGCTGAGGAAACAAGACATAAATCAGCCTCCTGACTCCAATCGTGTGCCTCCCTCCTCTCCCTGAAGGAGTGCCCCCCGCCCCCCCGATGCAGTGCACTGGCTGGGCAGCTAAGCATGTTTCTGTTTCCATGTCCTAAAAATCGAAGGGCCAGATGTCAGCTCAAAGCACCCAGGCATTTGTGCCTTGCCACCCAGCTCCGTTCACGGGCCCATTCAGCACAAGAACTCGTGTGGCATGCCAGGACCCCAGCGTGCAGTGATAAGACATTAAAGTTTGAACAGGAGTCAACGGGACACTTGGGGAAATGCTAGTTTGCCTACAGAAGGAAAGCAGGGTGACTAATTTGAAAAGGAACTTGAAGGTTTTTAGGAGTCGAGCATGTTCTGTTATGCTCCCTCATGTTCTGGACCCAGGAGGGCATTACAGAACCATTCTACAGATTGCCCATCATTCTTGATGGCTTTTGGCACGAATAGAATTTACTCAACCATAATATCCTCTGTGCATCTTGAATACTGCCTACTTACTCACTTTTATAACTGGCTGTTAAAGGGCCTTCTCCTGCATCGACAGGGAGCAGTGTGACAACAGGGATTACACCCCATGATCACTGTGTCTGTGGTACTTCTCACAACTGCTGACCCATGGTAAATGCCCCGTAAATACTTGAATAGATGACAACAATGGATATAATCTTATCTTGCATTGTAAGCTCTCTTAAACACAGGTTTCTTTAGTGTACTAGTGATTCTTGCCATCACTTCATCTAAGAAGCCTGTCGTTAACCTTGTTAACCAGATGGTGAACTGTTCACTCTGACCCTCATGTTAAATCAACATCAAGAGTCTTCCAGTTTTCAGAACCTAATGGAAACTCATTCTGTTCCAACACCCACTTGAAGGTCCTTCCCTGTGGCTGACCCAGCTGAAATCCTAACATTTATTAGGAGGGTGCAGCAGGGACAATTGTATGTACCTTGTAACTAACATCCCAAACTTCAAGAGCACTCGGGGTGTGAGGCAAGAAAGGGACCACTGGGAAAATCCTCCCCTCGCTTTAGCACGTGTCACACTTGGCCCCTAAGGGTCACCTTGGAGACTAATGCACAGAGCAACACCTAACCATCTAGGAGCAGCCTACACCACACATCCTGGAACGTAGAGACAGAAGGAACCCAGGAAAATTTAATCGTATTAATGAAAGATGTTAAAGCATGCCAATGAGAGAAGCTTTCATGTATGTGCAAGCTAGTAAACTGTTGCTACTCTTTACTGAATATAGAAATCATAAAAATAATTAATATAGGTTCAGAACAGATGTGAAGATATCCATAGATACCTCAAAGGACAGTTATTAGGAAAGTTAAGATCTTTATGAAGTCATTAAGCATTCAAGGTGAAAGGAAAAGAGGATGATCATCCTTCAAAATGTCTCAGGTACCCCAAGAGATCATTTAAAAGCTAGGTAGATCAAGGATCTTACCCCTTGTGAAATAAATATATATGATATATATATACATATATATATATAGTATATCTGTCCATCGAGTCAGTGATGCCATTCAGCCATCTCATCCTCTGTCGTCCCCTTCTCCTCCTGCCCCCAATCCCTCCGAGCATCAGAGTCTTTTTCAATGAGTCAACTCTTCCCATGAGGTGACCAAAGTACTGGAGTTTCAGCTTTAGCATCATTCCTTCCAAAGAAATCCCAGGACTGATCTCCTTCAGAATGGACTGGTTGGATCTCCTTGCAGTCCAAGGGACTCTCAAGAGTCTTCTCCAACACCACAGTTCAAAACCATCAATTCTTCGGCGCTCAGCTTTCTTCACAGTCCAACTCACATCCATACATGACTACTGGAAAAACCATAGCCTTGACTAGACGGACCTTAGTCGGCAAAGTAATGTCTCTGCTTTTGAATATGCTATCTAGGTTGGTCGTAACTTTCATTCCAAGGAGTAAGCGTCTTTTAATTTCATGGCTGCAATCACCATCTGCAGTGATTTTGGAGCCCCAAAAAATAAAGTCTGACACTGTTTCCACTGTTTCCCCACCTATTTCCCATGAAGTGATGGGACCAGATGCCGTGATCTTTGTTTTCTGAATGTTGAGCTTTAAGCCAACTTTTCACTCTCCTCTTTCACTTTCATCAAGAGACTCTTTAGTTCTTCTTCACTTTCTGCCATAAGGGTGGTGTCATCTGCCTATCTGAGGTTATTGATATTTCTCCCGGCAATCTTGATTCCAGCTTGTGTTTCTTCCAGTCCACCGTTTCTCATGATGAACTTTGCATATCAGTTAAATAAGCAGGGTGATAATATATAGCCTTGACATACTCCGTTTCCTATTTGGAACCAGTCTGTTGTTCCATGTCCAGTTCTAACTGTTGCTTTCTGACCTGCATACAGATTTCTCAAGAGGCAGGTTAGGTGGTCTGGTATTCCCATCTCTCTCAGAATTTTCCACAGTTTATTGTGATCCACAGAGTCAAAGGTTTTGGCATAGTCAATAAAGCAGAAATAGATGTTTTTCTGGAACTCTCTTGCTTTTCCATGATCCAGTGGATATTGGCAATTTGATCTCTGGTTCCTCTGCCTTTTCTAAAACCAGCTTGAACATCAGGAAGTTCACGGTTCACATATTGCTGAAGCCTGGCTTGGATAATTTTGAGCATTACTTTACTAGCATGTGAGATGAGTGCAATTATGCGGTAGTTTGAGGTACCAATTAGTATACCATGTCAAAAGGTAGCAAATTTTCTATGGATCATAGGCTTAAGTGAAACCAAGGTCATCCATTACTGAGTGGGCTGAACTTAGTGGACTATAAACAGGAAGCTGTCTCATTTCTGTCCTCTTACTGCTTTGTAGGGTTTCTTGGCACTTAACTTTGACAATGTTGTGTGTAGATCTCAAAGCTTCCTGTCATTTTTTATGAAGGTAAAGGCCAGATCCATACCAGTAAAAACTTTCATCTCACACTCCATTAAAACTCCTCTATTTATCCCAGTTCTTGCTCAATCCACAGCTAAAGATCTAAGGTGGGAAAGGGATCATGGCATGACTCTTTAGTACTTCTCCAGCCCTTCTTGGACCTTTCCATCAATCTTCCGGCACCTCTGGAGCAGGTGGGGAGTTGCTTTGAGGAAGAATGACAAGGGTCTTGCCTCAGTTCTGTAGTCCTTTCTTGAATAACACTGGCAGGCAGCCAAACATTTCACCTTTCATGGAATCCATTTGTATGTTCATCAGAGACTTCAGAATTCAGCTCATCGCCATTCCACCACAGAAATGTACACTCTTCCAATGACCCTTTTTACTGTCTCCTAACTTCACAATCCACCTCATACCATTCTCAAGATGACTCCAGTCTGGCTACCCTCTGGCACGGCCTTCCATGGCGATGAGATAACAATCCCCACTGCTGCAATGCATCCCATGTGTGAGATAAATGAGCTCCTCTCCCATGCATATGGAAGGAGATTAGGTATCATCTTGGAAGGATTAAGACAGTCCCTCAAATCACTTTCTGTGGCTCAGAGTGAGAAAGAATGCTGGGCACCCACTTGGTTCCTGCCACTTTCATCTGATATATTGGCAGAATAGTCTGCTGTCTTCTCTCCTCATTAACAAAAAAACCATAGTTGACTTCCTGGGTGGCAGATTTTCAAGGAGAGAAAGGCAGATACCATGTAGCCCCGTCAAACCCCAGGAAACATGTATCCGTCTCTCACTGCACTGATCTTCAGTAAGAGCACAAGTGTTAGTCACTCAGTCGTGTCCGACTCTTTGTGACCCCATGGGCTATAGCCCACCAGGCTCCTCTGTCCTTGGAATTCTCCAGGCAGGAATACTAGAGTGGGCTGCCATTTCCTTCTCCAGATAGGAGTGCAAGGAAACCTACAAATATCTCCCCCTCAATAAGCATCCAGTACGTACATGTGTGTGTAATGTGAGTGTGTGTTTATCTCCAGGAAGGAACAGATACTTATTCACTTATAATTTGCAAATACCAAGGCAATGGCACCCCATGCCAGTACTCTTGTCTGGAAAATCCCATGGATGGAGGAGCCTGGTGGGCTGCAGTCCACGGGGTCGTGAAGAGTCAGACACGACTGAGCGACTCCACTTTCACTTTTCACTTTCATGCATTGGAGGAGGAAATGGCAACCCACTCCTGTGTTCTTGTCTGGAGAATCCCAGGGATGGGGGAGCCTGGTGGGCTGCCATCTATGGGGTCTCACAGAGTCGCACACGACTGAAGCAACTTAGCAGCAATATATGTATTACCCCAAAATTACTATGCATTTTCTAAGGCATTTTCCATGGTTCCATTTAAATATCGAAATCAGATTTTAAACTGATCATGAGATTAACAAGCGTTTTCTTGAAGGCATCTTTTGGAATGACTGGGAAAACGAAAGAGATGCTACAAACCTGCCCCTGGACTGGCACTGAGTCCACTTTATATCTGGTACCATCTCTGACCACCAACTGCCTCTCTGCATTTTCTGTAACAACAGACTGCGCCTTGGAGTCAGATGATATTCGATATCTAACAGCCACATCTCCAAATGTGCCCGCAAGCCGGGTTACATTAATTTGGATCAATCTACGAAGGTTCTGCCCGATAAGTACGGACTGATGATCTGAATACAGGGCAAATATTCCATGCGGGTCGTCATTTGCAGGAACAGAGAGCCGAATGACACACTTTTCTGTATCCAGTTTTGCTCCTCCCTTGACTGAAACAAGCTGGAGCACATACACTTCCTCTATCTCAGGAATATCATCTGGCAGCAAATGAACATCAAAGCTGGCTTCACTGTCTCCATCAGCAATGGTGAAAATTCCTTTTGTAGAGAGAAAGTCTCCAGTAATATCAAACTCACTACTTAATTCCCAATAAACCTAAAACAAAAGGAAGAACACCAACAAAGTCAAATAACGCAGTGTATTTCATCAAAATCCTTTAAATTCGTTTACCTCAATTATATATAAAAAGCTTGCCTATATAAGTGTGCATCAATATATTCAAATTTAAATTTTCCAAGTATCTCTACTTAAGTAATTCAGAAACTGTCTTAACTCTTTCAGGCTATCAAATGCCATTTGCAGGACAGGATGACAAAATCTCATTTCACCTGCTTCTAAATTAGTAACATAATTTGAAAAGATAAAGAGAAACAAGTTAACTTTAAAATACCATACCAGTTCCACAAGTACATTCAACAGTGAACAAGACCATATTTGAGGGTAAAACATTAAGCAGATAATCTGATATTCACATTGGAATTGGTTTCTGTTTGTTTTTAATAAAAAGAGGATATCTAAGATTTTAAAAATTAAGAATTTCTCCCCAAAAAATCTCTAAAAAATTTATTTTCCAAAATTTTTTTACTTCCATTAAGCTTCACCTGAAGAAAAGTAACAATTAATCTCCAATACAGGGGAAAAGCTAAGTTTATAGAGAGATTTCACAAAATAAATTTAGCTAGCAAAAGATAAACTTGATCTGTTCAATGAATATCTTGATAATTTATAAGGGCATCTCAATGATATTGAGAATAAAGAATATACTAAGCAATTTGTAAAAATCATGGATAGTCTTGTTAAGTAGAAAAAGCTTCACTTATGGCAACCCACTCCAGTACTCTTGCCTGGAAAATCCCATGGACCAAGGAGCCTGGTAGGCTACAGTCCACGGGGTCACAAAGAGTCAGACATGACTGAGCAACTTCACTTTCACTTTCACTTATAGCAAACAAGAAATTACAAAATAGTTCAATCATATTCTTTGTGATTAAATATGAGAAAGATTTTTTAACCTAACTGCAACTGAATATTTAAAGAGATAACCAGAGCTTGGTGCCAGCGAGCCAGCCCAAAGGGGCCTTGGTGAACCTCAGCATGTGTGAAAATTCATGTCACTTCAGTTTATCAAAAACTCTAATTCTCCAGAACATGCAGTTTCTCTGTTCTTCTCAACCACAACCATCAGGCAAACGATCACTCTGCTTAAAAATCCAAAGAAAAACGGTACCATAATCTCTCCTGAAACACCCTTGATTCTTCTGACAAAGAAGGTAATGATCAGGGGCCCTTCCAGAGTGGATGGCTCCAAATAGGTCTCCTCAGACAAAGACTCGGGAGCAAACTGAATCACTCCATTAGGATCACCAAACTTCTCTATCTAGAAAGAGAGCAGAGGGGAGACATATGTAACAGCTATGGATGAAATTACAGTATCCAACGTACCAGCACCCTGATATGTTGTGTATGTACGAGATAAACTGAGGGAATGAAAGAAGCACAATAAGGACACTTGGGCATGATTGTATCTGGCTATGTAACTCTTACAAACCTTCCTTTCCCTGACTGTTACCTAAAGCAAGAAGGTTCTTACTCCTCAAGGATAATGCGGATAAGTGTTCAGAAAATGACAATCTGTAGAACCTTAAAAGGATAGAACTGCAAAGCCTGGATTAGCTTTACTCACCTCATGTTTGCTTCATTTAACCAGTTAAGTTTAGCCAACCTCTTTCTACTGGTTATGATGTATTTAGACTGATAATATGGAGAGAGGTAATGGCCCTGTGATGGTTAATTTTATGTGTCAGCCTGACTAGGCTAAAGTGTCTCCAGATGTTGCCGTAATATTTTGTAGATGTGGTTAAAACTGACAACCAGCTGACGAAGTCAATAAAACTATTCTCAGTAATGTGGACGGACCTCATCCAGTGAGATGAAAGCTTTAAAGAGCAAACACTGAGGCGTCCCGGAGAAAAAGGAGTTCTGCCTCAAGACCATAATTTAGGAAACCTGCTTGCATTTCCAGCCTGCTGCCCTTCGCCACAAAATTCAGACTCAAGAAGGCAACTTCAGCTCGTTCCTGAGCTTCCTGCCTGCTCTACGGATTTCTTCCAGCTGTTTCATGGATTCTGACTTGCCAGACCCACAGTTATGGGGTATAATTCCTTATAAAATTTCTCTCTTTCTTCATATCTGTTTCCCAACATTAACAGCTCCAGTTCTCTGGGGATATCTGACTGATACAGATCCCACATAAAACAGGCTTTTCAAACTTAGAAAAGGGTGCATCTCTCTACCTTTTTTTCCAGTAACTTTGGTTTCCAGGACTTTCTGCCCCAGTGGACTGGGTGATTCATACCAAATAAACTATATCTGGATCTGACTCACACCATCACTGCACTGACTGAAAAAGTACCATTCTTCCTTTCAACAGTCTGACTTGTGATTACCTGTGAACTCTGACACTCTTTAATGGCAAAGATATCCAATGTTTATGATACAACAAATGCCTTCTTTTGAAAAGTGCCAAATCTCCCCAAAACATCAAATTTTCTCAAAAAGTGTAAAATAACTATTTCTCAGTATCTTAAAGAATTATCAGTATCAGGCTATGTAATAAACTAATATAACAACCAGAACATCTGACCCACAGGAATTGCAACAACTTCATTGGGTTTTATAACTTTTAATTTATCATAAGGCCACAGAGTTTCAACAAATGTAAGCACATGTTCTGAAAGATCCTTTAAAGCCGAAATTCTGTGGGAAGAATAAAGTCAGACTTACTGTTAATGTAATATCTTTAGCTGTGGAGTCTAATTGGGCTTCTCCTTTCACAAGTTTAAGTTTAATGATGAAAGTCTTTTCAATTTCAATGTCATCATGTGGATAGATTCCCAGAATGATGCTTCTCACTCCACCTTCCCCATCTCCAAAAGAGAAGGACCCGCTCACCGGGTCTGCGATGTCCTGGTTCTGTGATGGTAAGGCTTCCTGAGAATTGGGTCCTACTATCTCCCAGTTCACCTGCAGGGTGTTTAGTTTTTAAAGAAAACAATCAGCTTTCAACAAATAACTACTCTGCAGGACAGGCAGTATTAAAAATATATACATACATGTGAAAGTTATTCTAGAATATCTCCCACAAAGTCCTATGTTATCAACTCATGCTGTTTAAAATAATCTTTACAAACATAAACTATGTAATCTATAGAATATCCATTTTCATGAACAACAGTGTCTAATAAGTAACGAAAAATCTGAATACCTGGTCATTTGTCAACATCACAGGACACCAAAAATATAAAAGTACATACTCTAAACACATATATATATGTGAGTAATAAAAACCTTGTAGGGCTTTCCAGGTGGCTCAGTAGTAAAGAATCTGCCTGCCAAAGCAGGAGACCCAGGTTCAAACCCCAGGTTGGGAAGATCCCCTGGAGGAGGACATGGCAGCCCACTCCAGTGCTCTTGCCTGGAGAATCCCATGGACAGAGGAGCCTGGCGGGCTGTAGGCCCTGGGGTCACAGAATCAGACATGACTGGGCCACTCGCAAACTCTGATAAATACAAGTACAGACTGTCTTGCTAGTGCACAGGTTCTATTCATCAAAACCTATCCGAATCATGTGAAAACTCTGTTGGATATGCAGCAACAAGTACACTTAAATAAATTCTTAGCATAAGAGAAACAGAAATGTTCAGAGTTATAAGAAACAATTTTTATGTTGCAACAAAGGCATCATTTAAAGTTTGTGTAATTTAAAATTATATACTTTTCACATCCATAAGGAATTATATACTTTTCACATCCACTTGTCTTTGCTTCTTTCATCTTTGATCGGTGTGAGATACAGCTAACCACTTCTTTCTCTGGAAACACTGTGTCCCATCTTCCTTGGCTTATGTGATACTTACACGGCACAAGTCGTCCTAATTTTCCTTCTCTACATCTCAGTCTTCTTGGCTGGTTCTCCCTCCTCAAATCTATAAATGCGGGGGGCCCAGGACTTGGGTCTGTATCCTTTCCATCCCTGTCTATACTCCTCAGGCCTCAGAGTTTCAAATGCCTCCAAGTGCGTCACCATCTTTCAGATCGGTGTTTGCAGCCCTGACCTCCCCCTAACCCATACCTGCACATCCCCCTGCCTTCCTGACCTTGCCCTGGGGTGTTCTGCCGCTATCCCAAACCAACAAAGCCAAAGCAGAGCTCTTACTTTTCCCCAAGCAGCCACATCTTGATAAACAGCACTACAATGTAACCAGCTGCTCCTCCAAAATTTCTAGGTTATCCTTTATTCCTCTCTGTCCCTCAGGCTCCATCAGCCCTCGTGTATTTTTCCTCTAAAATATACTGAACCTCTATTCACGCCTGGCCATCTCGACCTCTCTCCCGGTCTGAGCCATTGTTAGCTCTGCTGTGGGCCCTAGAGGGCGACACGCTTCTCATTCCCCTCCCTGCTCCTCCTCTGGCTTTTGGACAAAGCCTACTTCCTTCTCGGCGGTTCTAAATGAGCCGACGATCCTTCTCGGCGGTTCTAAATGAGCCGACGACCCGGTGACACTGATATCATCCCTTTGCTTAAAACTCTCCAATGGTGTCCTACTGGCACTTCGACTCATCTTCAACCTGACTGAGAAAGTTCTCTGTGGTCCAACACCTACAGGCCCCTCTGATCTAACTTGGGCTGTTATCCCTTCATTTCCAAGCCCACCCACCTTGTGGAACTCTTTGCACCTCAAGCATACCAGGTCTGTAGATCTGTACCGTCTCATTCCTCTGCCCAAACGCTCAGCCCCCTAATGGTTACATGAGCACCTCTTTCGGCTTAAATATCACACCCTTACCATCTAATCAAGGGTAGCTAGAGGGGAAAAATATGTTACTAGACAACCAATGGATCACTGAAGAAATCAAAGAGGAAATCAAAAAAGACCGAGAAACAAATGACAGCAAAAACACAGAAATCCAAAGTCTGTGGGATGCAGCAAAAGCAGTTCTAAAACGGAAATTTATAGCAATTTGTTTGCTTATTGTTTGAAAATTCTAAGAGAACAGGGATGAACTGTGTCCTCCTAACCTGCGCGTTCTCAGGGACTATGACAGGGTCTGGCACATGGAAAGCACTCAACAAATGCACTTGTCGACGTAATGAATTTTACCAAAATCCTTCATTTAACTGTTAACTTTCTCTCAAGAGTGCCCTGAAGGCAGCTGGATGCCTCATACATTTCATGTATTTCACAGGATTTGGAAACTGCTTTACATCTACTTGGTAATCAATAAATAGTATTGACTGTGAATAAATGAATAGATTTGAGAAACAAGAAAATCCAACACCATATCTATCAACCAAATTACTTTTAAAATCATGGAGAAAAGAATAACTCTACCTGAATCTCTCCCAAGAGTCCTCCGGTCCGCTCCAGCATCAAGGGTAAAATCATTGTGGAACTGGGATTAGGAACAGAAACTCTACTTTGATTGAGAAATCTTATTACACCGAAAGGAGAGTCACTCTTGGCAATCGTGATTCTGCACACTAGGTGGCGCCCAAGGACCGCTCCACCAGTAGCTCCAACGAGCATAATTTCAATGGGCTCCTCAAATTCACTGCATAGCAAGAAGGAGCAATTCTGTGAGTCTAAACATAATAAAATGCCTCTAAAACCCAAATAACTAGTCATTTTCCAAATTGGTCATACATATTCAAGGCACAGTAGTCATACACCAAGCGCTAAGGAGAGGGTGCTTAGCTAGTAGCGTGAAATGATCAACTTCAGTATTACGTAACGGGCAAGTTATTAGACTTTCTGCCCTTCTTTTCTATTGTTTAATGAATTAAGGAAATGATTTGCAGGATGTTTCCACATTCTGACTATAGACTTTTCAATCCAGAAGAACAAAAATCAGTATTTCTTCTTTTATTTGAGAAAAAGTGACCCATAATCACTATGGTCTCTCACTGCCTTTTGCCCTACGCCAGTACCCCACCCCCTGGAATTCCTCACTCATTTCTCCACGGGCACAACAATGATCTAAAATTCTATTTTCAGTGCAAAACATAGGTGAAGACTGGAACACAATACTCATGATTTACATACGTGCATGTTACGTACAAAACAGTATTACCTTTCATCGTCATCAATGATGGAAACATTTATAAAACTTAAGTTCTGCCCGTGCTGAAAAGTGACTGAACTACCATGCAGTACATAATCGACACCACCAGGAACCGCAGAGGAGCTCTGAGAGACGAGATCAGCCGTGACACGGCCGTAAGTGCCGTGAAGCCTCTGCACGGGAATCATGATCGTCCCTGTGTCTTCCCCCACTGGAACAGGAATGTGCAATGGATTGGTATGCCAGCCAAAGAAACTGACTTTAATATGGTTCATCTAAATCAAACATGACAATTAAACATAACAGGACGATGCAAGCACTCAATTTTTCTGCAGTTCATTTCTTGCTTTAAAGAACCATTAGCGAATACGTCACGACTCACTTTTTAGGAGAAATATAGTGTCAAAAGTTGAAAGTTATAGTGAGCAGTGTAAGCTAGAATTTAAATAACTGATTTAATCATCAGCAAAGGCATTCTGCCTCTGTGAGCCACATACAAGTAAATAACCCTTCAGTTCAGTTCAGTTCAGTTGCTCAGTCATGTCCTACTCTTTGCGACCCAATGAATCATAGACGCCAGGCCTCCCTGTCCATCACCAACACCTGGAGTTCACTCAGACTCACGTCCATCGAGTTGGTGATGCCATGCAGCCATCTTATCCTCTGTTGTCCTCTTCTCCTCCTGCCCCCAATCCCTCCCAGCATCAGGGTCTTTTCCAATGAGTCAACTCTTCATATGAGGTGGCGAAAGTACTGGAGTTTCAGCTTCAGCATCATTCCTCCCAAAGAACACCCAGGACTGATCTCCTTCAGAATGGACTGGTTGGATCTCCTTGCAGTCCAAGGGCCTCTCAAGAGTCTTCTCCAACACCACAGTTAAAAAGCATCAATTCTTCGGCGCTCAGCTTTCTTCACAGCCCAACTCTCACATTCATACATGACCACTGGAAAAATCATTGCCTGGACTAGAAGGATCTTTGTTGGCAAAGTAATATTTCTGCTTTTCAACATGCTATCTAGGTTGATCATAACTTTCTTTCCAAGGAGTAAGCGTCTTTTAATTTCATGGCTGCAGTCACCATCTGCAGTGATTTTGGGAGCCCCAAAAAATAAACTCTGACACTGTTTCCACTGTTTCCCATCTATTTCCCATGAAGTGACGGGACCGGATGCCATGATCTTTGTTTTCTGAATGTTGAGCTTTAAGCCAACTTTTTCACTCTCCTCTTTCACTTTCAGAAACAGGCTTTTTAGTTCCTCTTCACTTTCTGCCATAAGGGTGGTGTCATCTGCATATCTGAGGTTATTAATATTTCTCCCGGCAATCTTGATTCCAGCTTATGCTTCTTCCAGTCTAGCGTTTCTCATGATGTACTCTGCATAGAAGTTAAATAAGCAGGGTGACAGTATACAGCCTTGACATACTCCTTTTCCTATTTGGAACCAGTCTGTTGTTCCATGTCCAGTTCTAACTGTTGCTTCCTGACCTTCATACAGGGTTCTCAAGAGGCAGGTCAGGTGGTCTGGTATTCGCATCTCTTTCAGAATTTTCCACAATTTATTGTGATCCACATAGTCAAAGGCTTTGGCATAGTCAATAAAGCAGAAATAGATGTTTTCTGGAACTCTCTTGCTTTTTCCATGATCCAGCAGATACTGGCAATTTGATCTCTGGTTCCTCTGCCTTTTCTAAAACTAGCTTGAACATCTGGAAGTTCATGGTTCACGTACTGCTGAAGCTTGGCTTGGAGAATTTTGAGCATTACTTTACTAGAGTGTGAGATGAGTGCAATTGTGCGGTAGTTTGAGCATTCTTTGGCATTGCCTTTCTTTGGGATTGGAATGAAAATTGACCTTTTCCAGTCCTGTGGCCACTGTTGAGTTTTCCAAATTTGCTGGCATATTGAGTGTAGCATTTTGACAGCATCATCTTCCAGGATTTGAAACAGCTCAACTGGAATTCCATCACCTCCACTGACCCTTACTGGTAGACAAACTGGTAGATAATGGTTGCTGCTGCTGCTGCTAAGTCACTTCAGTCGTGTCCGACTCTGTGCAACCTCATAGACGGCAGCCCATGAGGCTCCCCCATCCCTGGGATTCTCCAGGCAAGAACACTGGAGCGGGTTGCCATTTCCTTCTCCAAGGCATGAAAGTGAAAAGTGAAATGAAGTCGCTCAGTCGTATCTGACTCTTAGCGACTCCATGGACTGCCCCACCAGGCTCCTCCATCCATGGGATTTTCCAGGCAAGAGTGCTGGAGTGGGGTGCCATTGCCTTCTCCAAGATAATGGTAGACGAACATGTATACTGTACGCAAAGGGAACCATTCTGGATTATTTCTGCATATTTTATTGAAACATTGGTAACATTAAAAAATAAGGTATATGTTATTTATATAAGTGTTTTAAAAGTCCAGATATAAATATGATTCTATTACATTTTTCAGCTTCTATCTACTTGTAAATCTGAACATATATCCTCAGTGTTTGATTTCAACTTAAGAATTCTATTCAAAAGCTTATTTCTTCTTCAGCTATACTAACATCAGTATATTAAAATATCATTTAATAGAGTTTACAACAGCCATGGCTAAGTAGTACTGAACTTACATTGTAATTATCACTGTGCATTGCCCCAAATTTTCCCAAAGACAGTGGGAAACATTTCAAACAGAAATCAGAGAACAGAAAAAAGACCCCATTTCTTTCTCTTGGTGTAAAAAGGCAGCCTGACTTCTGCTTGCTGTAGGTTGAAGTTTGCAAAACGATGATGTCGTCTGTGATGCTACCCACGAAGCCAGTAATAAACCACTCCTAAAGTGATTTCTGATGAACTTTAAAAGGGCAGATAACAAAAGAATTTGACAGAGGCAATGAAGGTGATAAACTGATTGCAGTAATAAGATAAAATGTTTATTTGAAAGGTATATTCATATTCTGCCTTTGAATAAAAACAGAAAGGCAGCGAACTTCTTCTACCCAGGGGGATGTATAACCATATATTCCACTTTCCACTTCTACATGAGGGGAGAATTGGCAACAGAAGGCAAGCTGCTATTAGGAACTGTTTGAAGAAAGATTGGGATGATTGGGAGTCCAGATACTGCCTGTGCCTGCAGTCCAGTAAAATGTCTCAAAGGTGATTATTCATTAGAAAGTGAATAATCCACTGTTTTTTAATCGCAAAGGAAATTAAACACTGCATAAATTTGAACTATACTCATAAAACTCTTCAAAATATAAATATTTCAATAATCCTAAAATTAAACATAATTTTTCTAAATGCCTTATTCCTAACCATTTCATTTTGCCATACACAATGAGATTCAAGACTGCCCAAAAGTAACTCAAAATACATTTTAAAACTGAATACAAATATATACCCATAAAGGCATAAATAAATACAAAGTATATATGTAAACACACACATGCACACACACACACACACACCCCAAACCAAGAAAATGCATGTAGGAATTCAAACTGACAGTGTCATGCTCAGGTACTCTGATTCAGAAACTGGTGCTAACTTTATAAGTAAGGTTACTGAACCTACCTTCAAAGGTGGTATACCTTGGGTCAAATTCAATGATTCCCTCTGCATTATCATTTTTCATTATGATGATTCGGACAATGGAGATGTTTCCTATTTCAGGAGGTTGGTCTATTTGAAGTCCGTTTTCTTGGATGGTAAAATCATACCCTCTTGCAAAGTCATAAAAAATAAAATAAAATAAACTGAGTACATAATTGCTTAGCATGAATTGAAGAAGGGTCCTACTAGCTCCTGTAATTGAGTCTTATGAAGCTCAACATGAAAATACTTTTCTTTTCTGAAATGATGTTTGAAATAGATTTCTGCACTGCTCTCAGTTATTACTGCCTGGATAAAATAAAAACTAATATACTGTCACTAAACATAGGCCATGGGAAGATAAAACTATAAAGAAATTGGGAAGAAGTTGGAAAATTAACTTCTAGGGCTACGAAGGTACCGCTGAACACACACTAAACCACTTTAGTCCTTCCTCCAATTTCCAAATTCTACCTAGTATTTTTAACCTACCTAGCTTTGAAAGCTCATTAATATGATTATGTATAAGGCAAAATTAGAAAACTGGGCATTAAAATATTAAAATAAACTGTTATCAATAGTCTGAGAAGGATTATGGCTTAGCTGCTTAACATAACTTAATATCAAGGCAATAAGTTTTCTAGAAACTAGGAAAATTGGGTTTATACTATCCTTTTCAGATCAAAGTAAGCCTGGAAATGTATCTGGAAGAAAAACATTACTTCCTTAGAATTAGGCTTAAGTAGGAATTGGGTTTTTTAAAAGGATAGTAATGGGACAAATGCTTCAAGCCCTACTTAGTCAAAAACACAGATATAATATCACACATAATGTGCTATGCTTATCAAAGTTCACTCAATTAATTAAAACTGACCAGCGCATGTTTTAATACATTTACTATAAGGACAAATTCATTCCCATCATCAAACACAGACTCATTTCTGGAAATTGAAGATTTGAAGGATTTGTCAGCTCACAGCTAATTCTTCCCAGGGGAATGATATACATTCTGCCTCCTTCAGGGAAATATTTTAGTTAGAAGAAAGCTTTAAAGATTGGCATTAATATCACCAGTGCAAAAACATTTTCACTGCACGCACAAGTAAACTTCCTCTAAGAACTATCTAAATGCAAACATGATTCCAGTTGAAGGTTACACGTGAGCCAGAGGTGTCCAGGTGCTCCGTACGCCACTCAAGCTCTGAGTATTCCATCCATTTCATCAGGGAACACGTGTTCCCCACCCTGTTAAGCAAGTCGTGCCCGCTAAATCAGAGAACAAGAGAGTCTCGACAGGGTTAATTCTTGATCTTCACTGAATCCCTGGTGCGCTACCCACCAACTATCTCTGACTCAAAAATTCTCCTGCTTTAAAAACGCCTTTGGGCAAATATCTACCTCATTCATCCACAAAGAAGACAATACAGTCTTCAAAGATACCAAGGAAAGAAATCTCTCAGTCCAGCCCGCTCCCTGGTGTACAGACAAGAGATGGGGGAACCAAAATCAGCCCCACCAGCTGACATTTGACCTAGAGAACAGCTCCTCTCTTTTCTCACCAATTACTACCAGCTTACACCGTGTTCAATTCTCTTGCTTACGCAGTGACTTCACACAATGAAAACGCATACTTTCAGGAGAAAAAAATTATATTTTACAACGTGGTATAATTAACACTGTTTGCCACCATGTCCTGTTCCAATGTCACACGAATGTGAGGAAAAGCCGGGGTAGACCATCTTAGAGCTTAGAATTAATCGCTGCACAGCCCAGCTCGACTCATCCTTTCTTTTTTCTATTTTTACCTTCCCAGGAGTTCCACGTCCATCATCACGAGGGAAAATTCCTCAGGACCTTCAGGAAGGCTGTCATCAAGGATTTCAATGTGCACGCTTTTCACCGTCTCTCTGGCTTCAAAGAGGAGCTGCACCGGTGGGGGCAGGAAGTCCACGCCGACCTCGGCTGTCCCGCTCACAGCCTCCAAGCAGAGCCTCACGCGGCCGAAAGACCCACCCGATCGGATGACCGTGAGGTTGACCTGTGCGAGAAGCAGTGTTTTTTCATTTGGTTTGGGTGAGTACTCTACCAGGCCAGACTTAATTTTGAGCGTCTCTAATTTTACTTACCAGGATTATCTGGAAGTTCTATGCAAATTGATAAAAAAAAGTATATAAAACCGACATTAAATGACAGCAAGAGCACATGGAATCAGCTGTGAAGGCTTGAGAATGTGAACGTAGAAACACATTTTAAAGATCGCTCATGATACAACAGATAAAAAGTGACATCTACGGCTTTAAGCATTTCACGCGCTACCTTTTGTACTTCCTCCATCACTCGCAGCTGCTCTTGCGAAAAGGCGAACCGGCCATAGGGAAAGTCACTAGCCACCATGGTGATGTTGGCGGTGGTGCTAGACTCACTCAACACTCCGCCCTCGCTGACCCCAGTGAGCTGAAACTCATAGAAACGCTTTTCCTCGGGGAGGTCATCGTTCAAAGCCTAGAGACAGACAGAAAGAGCCATTCGCAGCAGAATCTGAACATTTCAAGAAAAATATATATCACATAAGCAACGACAACAAGCTGTGATATTAAGCCTACCCCCCAGCCACACACGCACACTGACAGCAAAGGGCGTGACAGCAATCAGTAACCGAGATACCTGTATCACTACAATGGCCGCAGACTGTCCATCTCGCATCGTCAGCTTTCCTGATATTTCAGCAAATTCCTCCAAGGAAGGAGGGACTATCCTCCAGGACACTGTGACCTCCCCAGAAATCGCTGGGCCACGAATAAGGCTACAACAATGTAACGTGTATATTTCAATACATTTTTATTGAAAGAGCTTTTCCTAGATATTTGCTGTATCCTTCAACAATAAAAAATTTTCACTTATTTCCAGAACATTATGCATTTTTTTAAAACCTGGTATTAGAGTACAGTTCATTTATACTGTTGTATTAGTTTCAGCTATAAAGTGAATCAGTTATGTAAGTACATATATCCACTCTTTTTTAGATTCTTTTCCCACATAGGTCATTACAGAGAATGGAGAAGAGTTCCCTGTGTTATACAGTAGGTTCTTGTTAGTTATCTATCAAAGTAAAGTTAAAGCGTTAGTTGTTCAGTCCTGTCCTACTCTTCGCAACCCCATGGACTGTAGACCGCCATGCTCCTCTAGCCAAGGGATTCTCCAGGCAAGAACACTGGAATGGGTTACCATTCCCTTCTCCTGAGGATCTTCCAGACCCAGGGATCAAACCCAGGTCTCCTATATTGCAGGCAGATTCTTTGCCATCTGATCCACTGGCGAACCCCCCTTTTACATATAGTAGTGGGTATATATCGATCCCAATCTCCTCCTCCCCCACCCTACCCTCTGGTAATCGTAAAGTTTTGTTTTCTGCATCCATGGGTCTATTTCCATTCTGTAGATATGTTCATTTGTACCCTTTTTTTAGATTCCACAAATAAGCGACAGCATATGATATTTGTGTTTCTCTGCCTGACTTACTTCATTCAGTACCACAATCTCTAGATCCATCCATGTTGTTGCAACTTGCGTTATTTTATGAACATTCAGTTCAGTTCAGTCGCTTAGTCGTGTCTGACTCTTTGCGACCCCATGAATCCCAGCACGCCAGGCCTCCCTATCCATCACCAACTCCCGGAATTCACTCAGACTCACATTCTTTGCATTTAAATAACCTTATCTATCAGCTATAAAGCAAATGAAAGTTGGATAATCCCAAGACAACACCCAAAATACTGAGCTTGTGTAAATCTGCTTGACAAGAATACTGGCAAAAGCTGAACACTAAAAGTATAAGGTTGATTTGCATTTCTCTAATAATGAGTGATGTTGAGCATCTTTTCATGTGTTTGTTAGCCATCCGTATGTCTTCTTTGGAGAAATGTCTATTTAGTTCTTTGGCCCATTTTTTGATTGGGTCGTTTATTTTCTGGAGTTGAGCTGCATAAGTTGCTTGTATATTTTTGAGATTAGTTGTTTGTCAGTTGCTTCATTTGCTATTATTTTCTCCCATTCCGAAGGCTGTCTTTTCACCTTGCTTATATTTTCCTTTGTTGTGCAGAAGCTTTTAATTTTAATTAGATCCCATTTGTTTATTTTTGCTTTTATTTCCAGCATTCGGGGAGGTGGATCATAGAGGATCCTGCTGTGATTTATGTCTGAGAGTGTTTTGCCTATGTTCTCCTCTAGGAGTTTTATAGTTTCTGATCTTACATTTAGATCTTTAATCCATTTTGAGTTTATTTTTGTGTGCGGTGTTAGAAAGTGATCTAGTTTCATTCTTTTACAAGTGGTTGACCAGTTTTCCCAGCACCACTTGTTAAAGAGATTGTCTTTACTCCATTGTATATTCTTGCCTCCTTTGTCAAAGATAAGGTGTCCATATGTGTGTGGATTTATCTCTGGGCTTTCTATTTTGTTCCATTGATCTATATGTCTGTCTTTGTGCCAGTACCATACTGTCTTGATGACTGTGGCTTTGTAGTAGAGCCTGAAGTCAGGCAAGTTGATTCCTCCAGTTCCATTCTTCTTTCTCAAAACCACAATGAGGTACCACTTCACACCAGTCAGAATGGCTGCGATCCAAAAATCTGCAAGCAATAAATGCTGGAGAGGGTGTGGAGAAAAGGGAACCCTCCTACACTGTTGGTGGGAATGCAAACTAGTACAGCCACTATGGAGAACAGTGTGGAGATTCCTTAAAAATTGCAAATAGAACTACCTTATGACCCAGCAATCCCACTTCTGGGCATACACACCGAGGAAACCAGAAGTGAAAGAGACACATGTACCCCAATGTTCATCGCAGCACTGTTTATAATAGCCAGGACATGGAAACAACCTAGATGTCCATCAGCAGATGAATGGATAAGAAAGCTGTGGTACATATACACAATGGAGTATTACTCAGCCGTTAAAAAGAATTCATTTGAATCAGTTCTGTTGAGATGGATGAAACTGGAGCCGATTATACAGAGTGAAGTAAGCCAGAAAGAAAAACACCAATACAGTATACTAACACATATATATGGAATTTAGGAAGATGGCAATGACGACCCTGTATGCAAGACAGGGAAAGAGACACAGATGTGTATAACGGACTTTTGGACTCAGAGGGAGAGGGAGAGGGTGGGATGATTTGGGAGAATGCCATTCTAACATGTATACTATCATGTGAATTGAATCGCCAGTCTATGTCTGACACAGGATGCAGCATGCTTGGGGCTGGTGCATGGGGATGACCCAGAAAGATGTTATGGGGAGGGAGGTGGGAGGGGGTTCATGTTTGGGAATGCATGTAAGAATTAAAGATTTTAAAATTAAAAAAAAAAATAAAATTAAAAAATAAATAAATAAATAAAATTAAAAAAAATTAAAAAAAAAGTATAAGGTTGAAAGGAATTTTAAAAAAATGTATGTAGAGATTCTTCACGTACTACACAAAGGACAAAACTCAAATAGACTAAAGAACAGGAAACACTTCATACATGCAATACTACTGGAAAAACAACCAAAAAGATAAAAGTTTTAACATAAATCCAGCTACTTTATTGATCGTTGCTATTCCACCCCTCATGAGAGAATTTATAACAAACAAAATTGCCTATGATCATAATGTGGTTGTTTTGCTTAGTTGCCGATTTGTGTCCATATTTTTTGAGATCCCTTGGATATAGCCCACCAGGTTCCTCTGTTCCTGGGATTTTGCAGGCAAGAATACTGGAGTGGGTTGACATTTCCTTCTCCAGAGGATCTTCCAAACCCAGGGATCTAACCTGCATCTCCTGTGCCTCTTGCATTAGCATGCAGGATTCTTTACCACTGCACCAGCTGGGAATATCTTAGTTATAGAACAGATTCTAATTTTAGAACATCTTAAAATCTTTGATTCAGATTATTTTTTAAGGAATGATTTTGTAGCTCAGATACAAAAGTAGCTCCTATTTTATGGCAAAAGTGACAAAACAGGGCTGAGAGCTAGACGTTGCTGAGATCTCTTGATGTTGTTCAATGTGCTTTCCTCGTCATGGGCTCTGCAAACCATCTAAAAACCACAAAATCATCTAAAAACCTCAGATTTAACATCAAGACAGGTCAAAACATACCTTCAGTGTTTATCAAAAATGTGCTCTCGCCACAGGATTGTACCAGTTTATAAGAAGAATATGTCTGCACTGAGAACAATGTATTTAGGGCACAAAAATGCTAATTAAATGCAACTTCAAAATTTTCACCTGGGCAATAAAAATCATGAAGCCCTTACCTGATGATGGCAGTACCATTATATTTTGCTGAGGGTTCTCCAATGAGGACGTGCCTAGATGATGGAGCTATCCCAACTTCTCCAGATGCTCCCTTATCTCCTCGAATGATTATTGATGCGCTACCTGAGTTCAAGATGATACATAATACCGCTCATGTAGAAAACACATGTATTCACTTAATACATGCCTGGCAAAGTTCTAAGGGATTTACATACACAAATCCTGTGAGTGAATCTTCATGATAAGCATATAAGTTAGGTACTAATGTTATCCTCATTTTACCAATGAAGACATGTAAGCGCGGAGAGGCACTGAAGACACTACGGCAAATGACTTGCCCACGATCACGTTTTAATGAAAAGGATGAAGTGGGCGGTACTTCCAATACCACTCCCATGACAAGCGAGTATGGGACTGCATTCTACCCTATGCATTAATCCACTTCTACAGGAACCATTCTGCAGTTCACTATAATTGGCTATGTGGCTCTATCTGTTAGCTATGTAGCGAAAGCAAGAATTGTTGGGGACCCATTTTTTTTTAATTTTCTGACAATCATTTGCTTCTAAGTGTTTATAAAATGTGTCAAGTATTTCTATGAAAATGGAAATAAAAATCGTATCAAGTAATTTGAGTGTTCATATCATAATCTGGTAGTAACTTAAATGAGCTTGTTTCCAGAAGCACACATTAGAGTTTCAAGAAACAAAGGACTGGATTATTCCACTATCACTTTCTGTGGCAATGGATTAATAGCGCCAACAGTGGTTTGTCAAGTGTAAGTATGTCACAGTTAGGAATACATGATGCATTTTTTTATATTAACAAATGATTTACCTCGATCCACTGGTATACTTTTGTTCTTACATCTAATTAGTCCATAGAAACATCAACTCTGCTGCGTAACACAATGTAAATAACTGAGCTAACTGACTTACGATTTATGCAAGAATATAATGCAAAGATATGATTGACTCAAATGCCTGAAGCAAAGTACTCTAGATAAAAATGCAAAAAG
This sequence comes from Ovis aries, assembly GCF_016772045.2. Classification (NCBI taxonomy): domain Eukaryota; kingdom Metazoa; phylum Chordata; class Mammalia; order Artiodactyla; family Bovidae; genus Ovis; species Ovis aries. The sequence continues at coordinate 87,944,237 of NC_056058.1, read as the reverse complement.
ATTAACTACCCCAGGTGACATCTGGGGTGACAGTATATGATACTCTCTACAATTCTAAGTATTTCCTTGGCCACAGAATTCTGCTTCTTTGGCCACAAACCCTTGCACAGGATGAAGTTCTTAATTTCGAAATAGGACATGCAACAGGAACTAAGCTTTCATATCAACGTTGCTGTGCCATTTTTTATGGGCATTACATAATGAAACCATTTTAGCACCATTAATCTTCTTTTTCCAGATGTAAGAAACAAATTTTCACATGGACCTTGGGAAATGAGAACTATGATACCTGTTTCTGAAATGTTGAAATACCTAAGCAGTTATTTTATGATGAAAACAGGTATAGATAGGCTGAAAGAGACATAAATAACAGGCTAAGTTTTAAAACAACATTTTATTACAAAAGTAATGGTGGTCATTTTAAGTATGTGTAGAAAATACAGATACTCAAAAACCACTATCAACATTTCAAGTAAATAATTCCTAATGTTTATGACACGCACATGAAAAAGTGGGATTATACTGAACATGTTATAAAGCCAGTTTTATGAATGTAAAAATTATCCATGTAATTGAATGTTCTTAATTTTGATGCGAGTAAGACTTTTTCTGCCACATTTTTTGAATACCTGCAGAGTATTCTGTTAAATTTAACCAGTCCCCTGTTGTTGGGTCATTTAGGAAGCTTTCATATTTTACTTTATGAACATTACTAAAGTAAACATCTTTTTTTTAAAAAAAATCACACAGCTAAGTAGTATGAAAACCCTGGCATGTGACCCTACCAATACTGCATATTATAATTTTAGCTTTAAAAAGTCCTTGGCTGTCATACAAGTAGGAAATAACATCCTCATGTTTTAACAGACATTTTATGAATTATAAAAACAAACACTAACCATCATTATAGCTACTGATTATTTGGTCACATTTTTCCAAAAAACTACTTTTTAATTTCCAAAAATGTCGCTCTCTCTCACCTTTTACTGGAGATATTTCTACCTCATCAACTGAGAGCAGCTGAATGGTGAAATGCCTGTCCTCCTCCAACGTGGCGTCCTGAAGTGTGCGCAGCACAATGGTCTTCTGGGAATCAGTCTACACCACATGAGAGGAGAACACGTGTTTGCAGAGTGGCCAGACTTAAATTTTGAATGTTCTCATCAGCAGAATGACATTTAAGTTCATCAGCATTTTTTAAAGATACCCTTTCTTTAAACCCTTTAGAATTATGGGTTTCTTCCAGAGATAATTATTACATAAAAAGTAGCTCTGAGCAAAAATCCCATTAAAATTCTTAACAGGAAGAAAGGAAAAATTTTTAACCCAACTTTCAAATTTACTGAAAATGTTCACCCACTGAGAGTTGAATCACTTGAGTTAAATGGCCACAGCATGATGTAAATAAATCACAGTGAGAGGTTTAATACTTATAAGGGTTATCTACCTACGACCCCTTTTTGCTACTTGCTGTCTACCCACTCCTGCTTCCTTCCTATTCCTTCCCCAGGTGTTGATCTCAAGAGACCTCATATTATTCCTTCCCTCTCTGGTCTTAACACTTAGCTCAGTAATTTCTTGGAACATATGGTAAGTTTTCAGTACAGACTGGAAAAGAAAGAACAAGGAAAAGCAAATACACAGAAGACAACAAGCTTAATACTTTGCGATGTAACCATGACAGAAATCATTTTTATCTTTAAGGTCTCCTCCGATGCTGACTGAAAAAAGTCCAGTTTTTCCCATGCATCACTGAATGATTTTCCACAGTTTGAATTCTGCTGTTTATTTCTTCTTATCTCAGTATTGTAGGCTTCCCTGGTGGCTCAGTGGTAAAGAAGTCGCCTGCCAGTGCAGGAGCTGCAGGTTCGATCCCTGGGTTGTAAAGATCCCCTGGAGAAGGGAATGACAATCCACTCCAGTATTCTTGAGTGGAAAATCCCATGGACAGAGGAGCCTGGGGGCAGATACCGTCCAAGGGGTGGCAAAAGATTCGGACATGACTTAGAGACTAAACAGTAAGAATCTTAGTTCGGCAATCATCTTTTCTTTGAGATTTTTATGTATTAAAAGTATTATTTTAATCGCTTCACTCTAGCTGCTCTTCAGAGTTCTTTTTTTTCTATTTTATAGTGTCTATACTATAAGAGCTGCTAGGAAAATGCATAGTTCCTGCCCCAGACAGGAGTGCACTTATGGAAAAACTAAACTAAAATCTAAATCTAAACTTCCTGGAATACAGTAAACCACCCTCACCCCTCTACTTTGCACACACTGTCAACTAGCTGAACTGTGTGCCTAGCTACACAGCCATTTGTTAAAGTGGAGATATAGGTATGTCACAGCTGAATATCCAAGAACAACAAAGCTGTTATGCAGAAGTAAATGAAACGCACCAGGTTGAGAAGCAAAGAACAAGATGGAGGGAGTCAAATCCAGGGTCACCCACAAGCTTATCCCTCCTGGTGTTCAGTACTCTGAACAAGGATGGCCTTATTCCCTGGGGGAAAGATCAGACAATTTGCCACTTTGGCATGAATATCCTGCTAACATCAGACAACCTTTCTAATCATCTGGGAAGCAGATCTAGTGATTAGAATCCGGTAACTGAAAACTGCCTGCTCATTATTACTATGTGAAATCTCCAAAGAAATTTCAAAGTAATCTCTAAATTCTTCTCATGCCAAGTGAGGATTTTACAGAGGGCTAGGGCATGTAACTGAGAGGTCTCCTGGGCCATCACACATCAGAATCTAAGACGTGAGTGGTTGAAACATCTGTGACATCTGACATCCAATTCCATTAGAGAAACCAATACTTCAAAAAAGGCAGCAGAACGTCCCAAGTGGCAGATGGATTGCCAGAGGGCATCAGTGACTCCATGGACTATACAGTCCATGGAATTCTCCAGGCCAGAATACTGGAGTGGGTAGCCACTCCCTTCTCCCTTCCCAACCCAGGGATCAAACCCAGGTCTCCCACACTGCAGATGGATTCTTTACTAGCTGAGCCACCAGGGAAGCCCAATCACCAATTAGAAAATTGAAAGAAAAAAAAAGTATTTACTTCTGTGTTGCTTGGTGTTGAAAGCTCTCATAAAAGGCCACTAGGCTAAAAGAAAAAAATAGACTATGTTTCATTGGAATTATCTTATCTTTAAATGTATGGTCAGTTTTCTTTTAGAAAACCACCTCGGGGACCTTCTACTCTCTTATTTTTTATTTCGTTTACAGAAATTCACCTGCTTAGACTTTCTACATCTACTATATATTTATTAGAATCAATTTCATATACGCGTTTACATTTATTTGTCTAGATCTATACAAAGTAACAGAGAAGGCAATGGCACCCCACTCCAGTACTCTTACCTAGAAAATCCCATGGACAGAGGAGCCTGGTAGGCTGCAGTCTATGGGGTCAGTAAAAGTCAGACATGACTGAGTGACTTCACTTTCACGCATTGGAGAAGGAAATGGCAACCCACTCCAGTGTTCTTGCCTGGAGAATCTCAGGGACGGCGGAGCCTGGTGGGCTGCCGTCTATGGGGTCGCACAGAGTCAGACACGACTGCAGTGACTTAGCAGCAGCAGCAGCATACAAAATAATCTCTTAAAATTTTATGCTTTCTCTTTTAACAGTTCTTACTTGGTCTTATCCTGTGAGACTACTTTTTGTTGCTTTTTAAAAAATGTATCCACCAATTCTACAGTTTTTCTGGTTTTTAACTAATTCCCTTTTGTTTTCATTGTTATGAATTTAGGAACGATTTATGTGAACGGGAAAGTAAAAACCATGAAAGACTGATAAATCCAGACGCCCCAGTTTCTTTAGTCTTCTTGTCTACCCAAAAGCCAATCATACTATCGCATTTACCTTTGATACATACTATCTTAAATTTAGTTGGGGAAGGCCAGCCTCCATCCTTCTTTGTGAGCTTCTTGCTATTCTTGGTCTTTTACATCTCCATAAAGGTTTAAGAATCAGCCTGTCAATTCTCTTTCACTTTGCCATCCCTCCTTCCAGGACAAAAGACCTCAGAGTCTGGCTGATAACTACTAGTTGGCTCTAGTTAGAATGGATTCACTGAAACCCTGTGCTCAGATTAACTGGGAGGGAGGTACAGCCAGGATTCCTTCCGAGAGGCTCTGTGTTCCATGCTTTAGAGCCGAAAGTTCTACGGGTAAGAAGACATCATGGATCATTTTAAGCAGGAGATGGCAAAACAAGATCTTCCCTTCAGAAAGGCAGGAGGAGAAAGCACGAGAAGTTGGATGGCATCACCGACTCAAGAGACATGAGTTTGAGCAAGAAAGACAGGGAAAGCTGGCGTGCTGCTGTCCATGGGGTCACACAGAGTTGGACACGACTGACCAACTGAATGAAAAAAGTAAATCAGAGGCACAGCTAATGGACAGAAAAAAGATCTGGAGTGGGACCATCAGTTAAAAGATTACCCAAGGAGAGATGATGGAGGCATCGACTGTCACAACCATGACAGTGTAGGAGGATAGAAAGGGTATTTAAAAGGGAAAACTGACCAATCTTGGTTGTCAAATATATGCAAGAGTTACAGGACAGATGGAGATGGGGATGACAGCTGGATGTCCGGCTTGCTTGACTGGTTTTGCCCTCAATCAGGGGAGGCAATGTGGACAGCAGAGTAGTTTTAATGGTTGGATATAGGCAGTGTCAAAACTAAATTTCATTTCAGACATTTAGGGGTGTGTATGTGTGTAATTTTCCCACGGTGCATATGATTTCAAAAAATTCCATACATAGTGAATACTGTTAATATCAACTGAATTTATAAGCAATACTATGGAAAAGAACATCAAAGACAAATTAAAGAAAAACTGCAGGCATCCTGACAACGACTATACCTCATCAAAATGAAGCGTCCCACTTAAAGGACTGAGGTCATCCTTAGCCATCTCATCTATGGTCCACTGAAGTCGGACAGCTCCTTTACCTCCTGGGGACCGGACAACTGTCAATGCCACGTATGAATCAGGGTCATCAGACAAAAGGGATTCATCTACCATTACCTGGAAAAGAGAAAATCAACCGCAATTTCCGAATCTAGAGTTTTATTCTTGGCATGTTATAATACAATCACGTGGCAGAAAAAAAAAAAAAAAAAAGCGTCACCAAATCCCATTCTCTTTTTATCCTAGACACTCAGCTACTTGGCATTTCCTAACCTCTTTTGCAATTAGGTGGAGACTGTTACTGAATATCTGGCCCAAAAAATATAGGCAGAGCCTGCTAATCATAGTCTGGCCATCAGTTTCCCACACAATCTCCATATCCCCTCTGTCTCCGTTTGCTGGGTGACTAGAGGAGGCAGAGTCACAGATGGAGAGTCTAGTGCCTGAGATGCCAGTAGGAGAAGAGGTATTCATAAGATCCCAACTCGGAAGAGCAACGTAGGACTTTGGCATAAAGAAGAAATAAACTATTAAGGAACTGAGATTTGGGGATTCTTTTTATGGCAGTAACACTCCCCACATAATACAGACCTAATATGAATTATATATATTGACTCTGTGAAGCAAAGTCCAAGCTGAGCCTATTCCATGCATTTGCTATGTAAATACAAAAATATGGCACAACACCTTCAATTCTCAAGAAAGACACCTATTTGGTTTTGGTTTTTTTATGACATTTTGCATTGGTGCCAAGAGTATAGATTTGGAGCCAAATGATGTTTATTGGGACGTCCCCAATGGGGTACACTAAGGTTCAGACAGTAAAGCGTCCACCTACAATGTGAGACCCAGGTTTGATCCTTGCATCAGGAAGATCCCCTGGAGAAGGGCATGGCAACCCACTCCAGTACTATTGCCTGGAGAATCCCATGGATGGAGGAACCTTCTTACACATACTATGGGCCTCCCCAGTGGCTCAGACAGTAAAGAATCTGCCTGCAGGAGACCCAGGTTCAATCCCTGGATTCGGAGGAGCCCCTGGAGAAGGGAATGGCTACCCACTCCAGTATTCTTCCTTGGAGGATTCCATGGACAGAGGAGCCTGGGGGGCTACAGTCCATGGGGTTGCAAAGAGTCAGACACGACTGAGCAACTAACATTTTCACCTTACCTTATTTAAACCTCACAAAAACTAAGAAATCTGAGAGCCAAAGATATACATATATTTGGAGAAAAGGAATCTGGGATTTGGTTCTGATAATTTGATTCCACACTGACTGTTGTTCATACCAGTCCTCAGAGACCAAAAATATCAAATAAGAGTTGAGTAAGAAAAAAAATCCATTATTAGCAAACTGCATGTATAAGTCCTCTTTGTTTCTATAAATAGTAACATTCTAGTTTCAGCTTCACAAGTGTATGTCCATCAGTCTCTGCTTTATCCAGGGCTTTGGTGTGTTTAGCACATTGTCCCGGGAGCAGCTTATTAATTTTGACAGATTAATACCAATAATCGTGTCTCAGGGTTTTTTAGTTCTGAATCTAATCAGTATCACCAAATAATGCTACCAGAATATTCACTATGTGCACAAAATACTGTATCTTATAGATACACATTAAAATATAAATTCCATGTTATCAAGAGCGTCTGGCTGAAAAAAAAGATAAGATATAAGGAAAGGAGCCACAAAGGGTGAGCAACAAGCTACTGCTATTATTATCAACAAGTAAAATAGCAATTGACACCTATTGAGGGTAAAGCCCAATTATATATGCTTTACATATAACTCACTCCTCACAACAAGAGTTTGGTCATGTTAGATCCTACTTTTAGATGATAAGACAAGTTGGAAATCTGAGGCTATTATAGTAAGACACTAGTTCCCAGATCAAAGGTACACTAAGGTTTTGCGGTAAACTTTACAACTGCTGCTAAAATAAAATGAATAAATAAGACATTTTTTATAATAGTGGAACTTTTCATTTTCTCAAAAAGTGAGAGAAACTCGTAAATACACTCCCCAACAGCTAAGTCCAAAAGTGTGACAAAGTGAAAAGTAAAAACATTATTATAAGGCTTCATCAACTGGAGGCTGGACTACTTAAACCCTGAACATTTATAATCTAACCTCGGAAGCTAATAGAGAATATATTTTTAGCACACTGCATACATTTTATAAAAATAAATTGCATATTCATATATACCACTACTCTGCATATATGCAAAGAAGGCCTGGATGGAAATATAATCAATACTAATGATATCTACCTTAGAGCAGTAATATTATGGCTATTCTTTTCTTTATACCTTTTGTATTTCCCAGACTTCTTGGGCTGCCTGCAAAACACTCACGGATACTCTCGTGTGAATCTTCCACCCTTTACAAAACACTTACTTCCACTCATTCCTTTCTCAAGGAAGAGTGTCATGAGACTACAGCAACAGAAGTACTTTGTTCTTTTATAGTTTCCATTTTCTTATGAAGTTGAAATTTCAATGATCAAATAATTAGGCAGTTATTAGTGTCTATCTAAATTGTGGTGCAAGCTGTAGTTCTAGCCTTGCAGCCAAAGAACAGTAAAGATAATAAGCATTAGAACTATTTGCTATTATTGAAAATGATCTAAGGTGAATTACTGATTATCTATAAGTGACAAAATAAAGGGAATGGTGACATAGGAGCCAGAAAAGTTGTTGTACATAAAAATTATCTAAAGATTCACATGGCTGTTTCATCTCGAAACTTCCTTTGAAAGATAAAGTCATAGTAATTATGATGTAATCATTATGTCAATAATTATGATACACTTTATTTTATATTTAAGGTGTAGAGATAATTTAGTACTAGTCAAAGCTTTTCTCTCTCAGGGGCTGAACCAATAATAATTGGGCTCACTCTTGTAGGCCTTGAAAGCAGGCAGTTAAGGGGAAGTAAGAGGGGAGAGAGAAGAAATACAAGGAAACACATCAGTCAGGGGTGATTGTACTGTTTTGTTCAATATAAATCAAGATAGAAGACCCAAGAGGTGAGGAATATAAATCTCTCTGCATCCAAACCATCCTGGGGTCAGAATGTAACAGAATCTTTCCTTGTAACAAGGATGGCAGTCTGGTAGCAGAGCAGGTAGAGAACAGAATATCTAGACAAAAGTACCTCGTGGTCTGTCACACCCAATAATGGAAATGTGCTTTCCTTTTTAACTGCTTAATACTAAGAGCTTTCATTACTATGAAACTGCCTAGGTTAGAGGACTGGCCCCTAATTCAACAGTCAACTCAAAAGAGCCTTGAGAAAAGAAGCTTTAAGTAAAGAGTAGTGAAATCTAGAAAAAAAGAAAATTACCTTTCTACTATAAATGAAATGAAAAATGAGCCTAGAGGAAAGCACCCCGCACCCCCTGATATATTTCACTTACAGTCTTTTCTTCAAATCCAAATACTCCAAATGGAGAGTCATTTTGTGGAATAACAACAGTTACCACAACATCATCGCCAAGTCTGCCACCTCCAGCCACCTTGATTAAGGAAATATTGAATATCTCCATGAGCTCAAATTCATCATCATCAATTATGGTGATTTCTATCACTGCCATAACCTATAAAAGAAAAGAAGGAAGAAAGGAAAGAGGGAGGGAGAGAAAGAAGAAGGAGGGGGAGAGGCAGGAAAGGTAGAATGTGATACTAATTTTTGATGGCAAACACTTTTAGTTGCAATTTAGAAACACAGTACCAAAGAAAAAAGCAGGCATTTTTACCTGTTGTGTTCATAATATTAATTTAAAGTCATATATTTATAGTATTTCAAAGTCAAAAGGTTTCAGTTCACTGTTTCCAAAATAAAGGAAATTATATACATAATAAAATAGAGCTACAGATTCAAAAAAACAATGAAGTTTTATTCTTGAACAAAACCTATTTTAAATGTTATGCAGGTTGAAATAGCCATTGCACAAACATAAATTTTAGTATATTTAGTATTAATATGACCTGATATAAAACTGTACCTCATAAATTATTATTATCTTCTGCAACTAAAGTAAATCCCTTTGGTTTCAAATTATTGTTCTTGTAATATAGGGAAAAAGACAAGAAGGAGAAAATCCAAATTCTATTATTAGAAGTTTGTGATTAGGGGTTTATTCATCTGTCTGGCTCTATGTTAAAAGATTTTATAACTTATAATTTGATCCAGCTTGTAATATAACTATTGGTCACAAAAATACTCCAGCTTTATGTCCATATTTAAAATCCTTTTTTGTATCCCAGAGGGAAATGACATAGACATTTATCAAGAAATGGTTCTCCTACCTAAAACCACCTTTAATATAATGACAGAGAAAATGAAAAACCTGGATGTCATACTCAAGAAAACTGAGACTTGAACAAAATCAAATGCTAAAATACAAGCTGATCAAAATGCCTGTGCCTCGTCAATGCTGTGGAACACAGAATACTTGCCCTACAGGACATTAAATTTAAGAACAATGATGATCCGAAGGATGCTAAGTGATGGGACTTTAACTTTTCGAAAAGAATAAGCTACTGGTAAAAAAAGCTAGAAAGCCACCTCAACAAAAGTCCATTTGTTTCTACTTTTAATGTAAAATCTACATTTCCCTTCCTCTTAGTGGAAAATGTTTTATAGTCCAAAATTGCTAAAATCTCATGATTTCAAATATGAACAGCAGACCTTTATGTGTAGGAAACTCTAGATCTGCATGCTTATCTTTTAGCAATACTTACTATCCCCCAAGGGCAACTAGTAAGTTGATGTACACGACGCATATGTGTGTAGGCAAAATCGGACTGCACGTAAATCGATACTGCTCTTTGAAGTTACTAACGTTTTCATGATTGTTCACATGCTTTTTCCACTTACTGATTTAAAAATTTACGAAAACATCTTATGCTTATATATTGCAAAATGCCCAGTTCACAAGCTTACAAATCTTAAGGAATATTTTATAATTTTTAGCATTGGTTGACCCAAATCTAGAATACTGGTTTTTTCCAGTTTTAACTACTGTGCTCCTGTCCTATCACTTTAGTATTTTTTAATTGTTAAAAAAAAAAAAGTTGTTGGATAACAATAAATGTACATAATAAATAAATCTTTAGTAATAAATGTATACACTTTTGGTGCAAATCCTAAATAAATATTTATATTTATAAACATTAATAAACATAATAAAAAACCTAAAATTCATGGGAATAGTCTGGTTCATCAGGCAATATTTTATACATTCTTAGGTACCTCTAAGCCAATGATTATCCTTTTATAACTTTATTTCAAATAGAATACAAGGTGGGAAACCTCAGAAAGGGTGAGATTCTTGCTTATTTATATCCTCTCTCCATGTCCATTAATTAATTATACATTAACTAACAATATCTCTGTTAGCCTGACATGGGAATTTAGAATATTATACATTTAGCCATCACCACTGCACGTGCATTTGGTAGATGCCTATAAAATGTCTGAAGTACAATCAAAAAACGCTAATATATCTGTGACTAGCATACTTGTCGATCTGCAAATTCAAGAATCCCATGAGACGGCTTAAAGTCTTCCAGGCCAGCACTATCCACTGTTGCTTTCCAATAAACCTTTACTTCCCCAAAGCTTCCAGCCAGCCGAACTACAGGAACTTGAAGAACATTCATGGGTGGAGGCACCTCATAGGCAGTAATAACTGCAACATCCTTTAAGTAAAGAATATGTAAGTTAAAATGCAAGACAAAAGTAACTCTTACAATTCATCACTATCTAAATTTATTATCTCTACTACTAGTTCTTCTACTTTACTCTTCAAATTAATAGCTGGATATAAGCATGCATATTCAGTCTTCAGAACTCTTACATTTAAATGTACTGTAAATAAACTTGCTTAATCCCTTGGTCTAGCTCAAAGAGAGCTTAAGAATTAGTCTATAAGAAAAACTTTGAGATATTTATTAATATCTACAATAAAAGTCAATTATTTTTCAGAAAATATAGGACACTGGCCCAATCAGCAGGTACAAGCTTTTGTATTACTATAAATATGTTAAAGTTCATCTCACTCTGGTAATGTGGAACTTAAAAATTCCTCTGGGATCATCATTTTCTTCAATCATTATCTCAGCTATTTCCAGCCCCGGCCTTCGCACACTGGGCTGTCCTGCAGAGAAGTCAGAGTTCACCAGGCGCACCTCCGTGATGCTGACAATAAACCCTTCCTCCAGCTCAGGAACATCATCCTAGGTGCCAAGAACCAAGGGAGAAGAGAGAGAGATGGGGTTTTATTTTTTAAAATGCATTCAATTTGCATTAGAAATGCAATATTTTTCAGTAAAAAATGACATCCACAGGAGTAGGCTGCTCTACCACACACACACAAAAATATTCCTTTTTTATGTTTTAATACATTCCTATTGACAATCTCAGAATCTCAAGGGATATTCAAGCATATGGGTGATGTTACCCAATGGAAGCCATATACTCATCAGCAAGTAAAATAAATTAAAAAAAAAATCTATCCTACAATTTTGACCACATCCTATTGAATATGTTCTATATATATGACATTCCCTCAGTTTAGGAGAAGGTGGTAAATGCTTCATACATCTTAAAATCGAAAGTTCTACACTTTAAAAAATCTAATTATAATCTTATATTTTAATTAACTATTTAAAAATTGTTATCTTATTTTTCAATAGGCAATAAAAAATTTCAAAAGATAGAATACCTAGTGAAAATGAAAGGAAATCTCTGTTCTATCCCTCATGTCTTTCCAGAATGTCCTCTCCAGAAGTCACTATTATCTAATACCATGAATACCACTATTAATAACACTATATCATACAATATTATATTCACTCAACAATATGATTACAATTAATATTATATAGTACACAATATATAAAGATAATATTTAATTATATGTTGGTGATAACACTATTAACCAATTTCAGTTTCCTTTGCTTCATTACAGATGTATATATGAAGTGTATACACATTCTCCTTAGACAAAGGAGAGAAAGAGAATGATCTAATCCATCTGAAGACTAATCTTAATTCAAGTGATCATATGAAACCAATAATCAAAATAGCCAGATGAACTTGGGCATTTTATTCATTCAGTCATTAGTTGAAAACAACTAACAAACCAACAGAAGAGAGGATCTAACCAGACATATAATCAATCCAAATTCAATGCTTCAAAGTCCATTCCAACAATATTCCAGTTCAAAAATAAATATAAAAAATGAATACACTTGTTATTTTTACCTTTAAATTATAAAATATTCATTTATTATTAAATATTAGGGGCTTCCCTGGTGGCTCAGTGGTAAAGAATCCACCTGCCTGCAAAACAGGAGATGCTGGAGACATAGCTTCAATCCCTAAGTTGGGAAGATCCCCTGGAGAAGGAAATAACAACCAGCTCCAGTATTTCTGCCTGGAAAATTCCACAGACAGAGGAGCCTGGTGGACTATAGTGTTGCAAAGACCCAGACATGACTGAGTGACTTAGCACACATATTAAATATTAGGGTGAGTGGGAGCATTAGAGTACTTACATCTAATATTTTACAAGTATACTTTTTAAAGATTTTACCTTTAAGAGCATCACATGTTTATCTTTTATCTTCATTTTCCTTTATTATCATATCATACCCATTGAAGCCTAGACTCACCGGCAAAATGGCAACGTTGACGTAAGTTTCTTTTATGTTTTCTTTCATTATTATCATTGTTTCTTGTAGCACATAATCTTCATTCTCAGTGGCTCGATTATTGATGTGCAGTAAGAAATTGGGTTTAGCTACCAACTGAATGGCTATGTCTCCAAGTAATCCTTTATCTCGAACGATTTGTAACTGAAGAGCGGTGGCGTTCTCTATGAGACAGACGTGCCTCAAGTAAGTAAACTTTCTAATAGCTGTTGATGCTATTCTAAGCACTTAGGGTGGAGTGTTCTGACTCTATCTTCTGGACAGGTAAAGGAAGACAAACAAAGGCAATGTATACTCCCAAGGAATATTTCGTGCTTTTCCCAACCAGTCACCAGAGTTGTGCTAAAATCACCATAGACTGCTGGTATTAATTCCCAGTTTTAAACCCTCACTTCTGGCTCTCTCTCACTCTCCTATGCTGCACATGGCATGCCCATTAACAGAAATTGCTGAAAATACTAAGAAAGTGCATACCTGGAGGATGAGCAGAGGGGCTAATGACAAATGCTAAGAAGAGTCTTCAAAAATGAAAAATTAAACACACACAGTCATTTAATGACTCATTATTAAATGAGCAAGTTTGTTCTTAAAGGTGGCTATCACAGAGCTCAAAGTATCTCACAGCACCTATTTCACTTCTTAGATTTTTAAAATCTAATTTGCTAAAAATGAAAAAAAAAAAAAAAGCATGTCAATCTTCCCTACCAGTCTCTGAGTTTCTAATGACTGAATACCATGTCTTTTCTTCCAAAACATGTAGCATGATTTCTGGTACTTACTAGGTGCTATGGTTGCTGAATGGATAAGTGAACAGATCATTTTATTTTAAGGCTACTATTTCTGTTCCCATATATACAGACATATAAAGACCTATGTGAATAATTACATGTCATTTGTCTCCATCAGCTATTTAAATGAAAGGTCCTTTAAAGATGTCTGTTTCTACTTGAAAATTTTAGAACCTTCAGATAGCATATTAATACTGAGATGGCCAAAAGATTCATTCAGATTCTTCTGTACTGTCTTATGAAAAAACCCAAACAAACATTCTGACCAACCCAATACATGCATATTATATTTAACCTTTTATTTAAATAAGTCAAATGACCTTTATCTATAAAAATCTGTTTATTCTACAATTTATACAAATAGTCAGGCAAAGATGTCAACATGAAACTCAAAGGAAACAGGGAAATAGAAACTGATGACTCATACTTCACAGAAAAATATTATTCTAATTATTGCTTTGGGTTTAATAATTAACATCTCAAGTACCACATGAACTTCCCTGTACTGTTGATTGTTTTCTGTTAACTACTGAAAATCTATACAGGAGAAACTGAGCAAGAAAAGAGAACAGACAGATAAAAAATGAAAAAGAGAAAGTAAAATAAAAACCAAACATTTCTACTACAGCGATTTACTAAAACATTAATATTTCAATTATGACAGTAATATCTCAAAAGTAAAAGCATTTCATACAGCCATATCACTGACTGATGACATGACCAGACAATTTAATAAAGACAAATAAAAAGTAAAAAGGATTATGACCTGTCGAACTGAAAAATATCACACAAAGGGAAATTTATATCCCCAGTAAATATTAAACTAGTCAATAAAACTTATGAGAACCTGAAAATATCTAACAAGATTTACCTTTAGGCTCTGCTACTTTAATGAAGAGGGACTCAGCATGCCAGCCAACCAAGCCATAAGGTGAGTCATTGGGCAGAGTGGTTATCACAGACTGGTTTCTTTTCTGATCAATAGTAGCACCTTTTGATGGGTCCTCAACCCCTTCTGTGATAATACGGATGAGTGTTACAATGACAATCTCTGACAATTCTGGTAGATCGTCAGCAAGAACAGTCAGAGTAATTGTAGACAGTGCCTGGCCTTCAGAAAATGAAATCTAAAATTTTAAAGAAAGAGGATTTTATTTATATTTTAGTTATCACTGTGCAGGAAGAATATCAAAGGTTAGATTATCTTTTAATACTGACCATATCTTAAATAAGCAACAACATGTGATCCTACAAATCAATCAAATGCCTTTCACATGAGAAAGAGAAGATTTTTAGGAAAAAGAAAAAGTAAACCACTACTAAAACTTAAGCTAATAAATCATGTAGCCAAACTGTCCTGTCCTGGAACCTACATTCTTAATGAAACACTGATTTCATACTCTCTCTCTATGAAAATTTAGGTATAAAATCCTAGGTACCATATATAAAATCTATAAACATTAAATATCTTCCTCTACAAAATTTTTGCTAGGAATGCTACTTCCCTTGCTTAAACTCTGAATGTATTATTTAACAATGATTCAGTCAAAATAGACGTAGAAAGACAGAGATACAAATCAAAGAAGCTCTCTCCTGTGTCTCCATTATTTGAAGATTCAAAACTGAATTTGCTAAAAGGCACCTGAAGTCCTTTCTGATAGGGCTTCTGTCTGTTTCTTGAATGTCATTTCTCTTTGTTCCCCACCTCAGACTTTATTCTCTTGTAATAGGGACACAGGACTTCCCTGGTGGCTCAGATAGTAAAGAATCCACCTGCAGGGCAGGAGACTCAGGTTCAGTCCCTGAGTCGATAAGTTTCCCTGGAGAAGGAAATAGCATCCCAGTCCAGTATTCTTGCCAGGGAAATTCTATGGACAGAGGAGCCTGGCGGGCTAAAGTCCACAGGGTCCCAAAGAGTCAGACAAGACTGAGTGATTAACACTTACTTATTAATAGGGATACAAACTATTTACAACTATTTACAACTATTTAAACGAGCATTACAAGCCTATTTTGCTGGCACTCATCTCTCAACCTAGAGAAGGCTCTTCAGCACTTCAGGATATAAACTCAATAGCTTTATTAATAAAATCAGGAGTAAGAAAACTACTGCCCTTTGGTCAAATCCATTTTTTAGAAATCAAGTTTTACTGGCAAACAGAAAAGCTCATTTGATCACATATTGTCTATTGCTGCTGTTCTGCTACAAAGGCAAAGCTAACAGCTGGAGAAAAGACCATACAGACCCTAATGTCTAAAGTATTTACTATCTGACCCTTTACAGAATTCACTCTCCTTTGGATAAAATACTTCTCATCCAAACTACAGTCTACACTTAAAGACACTCTTTTAGGCATTTAAATTAGAAATCATCTTAATTATGCTTATATGAGAAATACTAATTGGGGAAATATAATTCAGAACCTGAGAAATACAACTTTAAGTTTTTGGTAGTTTGAATACATATTCACTGCAATAAAACTTGCCATAATATTCTTAAGACACTTTGCTCCAATCATCTTTCCAATGATACAGAAATCTAGAAATGATGAACCAGAATAAACACCTACCCTGTTTAGAGAAAATTCCATGAGAGGTCTTTTAAAAGCACTCTTCAGAGAAACACTTGGGCAAAATACACATGAGTAATCTATGAAACCCAAGACAAGTCAAGGAAACAAGCCATCCTCCAATGAGGAACCAAAAGCCCCTTGAACCCTCTCTTTGTGAGCTGCCTACTTCTTTGGCCCATTCTGAGTCCATCCTCAAACTTGTGTCATGAATGTCTACTACCCTCCAACAGTACATAACGTGATACTCACCCAGACCCCTTCCTATGACTTATGTACCTATCCCGCAGCTATTGGGAATAATATCCCGCAGCTTCTGTATTTCTCATGGGAACTGTCCTCAGCTGCAGCACACTATTGTACCCAAGGTTATCCCCCAAAGGGCTTCCCAGGTGGCTCGGCGGTCAAGAATTCACCTGCTAATGTAGGAGATGCAGGAGACACAGGTTTGATCACTGGGTTGGGAAGATCCCCTGGAGAAGGGAATGGAAACCCACTCCAGTATTATTGCTTGGGAAGTCCCATGGACAGAGAAGCCGCGCGAGCTACGGTCCAGGTGGTTGCAGGTAGTTAGATGCAACTGAACACACACGTATGCCCCCAAACAGAAGGTGATCTGAGACCAAGGATCGTTAAATCAGGGCTGCAGTATCACATCCCCTCCCTCAAGCTGGAAAATAGGAAACTCAACAACTACTGACCACACAACTCCGGTCTATTTTTCCATACACCTGGCTATTTCACACACACTTGTTCTCTATTTATAGCTTCTATTCTACCCACATCTCAAAACCACATTTCCAGCCCCAGATGCATTGGTTTTATCTTTCTGACAGTGTAAAACACCCATAATCTGGCTGACGAGTGGACTGAACTTCAAAAGGGATAGTGTTTTTAAGGATAGTTTTGATATTATGGGGGCAAAAAGGAAGAATCACTACAATAAAACTAACCTTAATGTGTAGCCCTCTCTATGATGATTAGGAGGAATCCAGTGGTGACATGGTCAAATTCAAATACTTCACCCACAGGGCAGGGTTTGGTCCCATGTATCAAGAGTAACCACAATTTAAAAGTGACTTTCCTGTAATGTTTTAAATTACATACCACTCCTGAGGTAGGAAATATATCACTAATACTTCCATCAGCTTCCCACGCTACGGTTATACGACCATATGTTCCTTTTAAGCGTTCCACATTCAAGGTTAGTAGGCTATCTTGCTCCATTTCTTCCACTTGCTTATATAATGAATTCTGGAAAATACACAGGAAGTCACAGAGAGCTATTTGAAATTATCTAAGCAGACTTTTATTTCATGATAGCATGCATTTGCAAAATTCACAGTACTAAGCAATATATTAAGTAAAAAAAACAATAATTTTAAAAATGGTAATGTAGAATGACCATGACTGTACTTTAAAACATGTGAGTTTGAATAAGTAAAAGACTAAGTTAATGAAAATGTTAATTTTATAGCTTTTTTCCCCAGCTCTATATTTTTCAAATTTTCTTCAAAACACATATATCATTTTTATACTCAGAAAGCATGCTCATTTTTATAAACAGTATACACAGCATGTAAGCGGCTTGTAGAACAGCAATGTCATAGGGAAGTCAGCAGAACAGAGAAGCCTTCTTCCTCCCCTACATTAAACTCTGGCAATCCTTCCAGGTCTTTGCTTCCTGATTGTAATAAGTGTTTGGTCTACGTGGTCTGCAAGGTCCTGTCCAAACGTAATGACATCATGAGAACCCAGGAGCTCCTTTCTGATCATTGACAAATGTCTCCTATCCTTACATTCATATCCTCTGAAACATTTCTACAGGCTGTGACATTCCCGCGGACGATGTTTCATTCTTAGCCCATGCTCTTTACAACTGTTTTTCCTGCCAGAACGATCCCTCTCCCTCCTGTTAGAACCCCTTACTCCTCAGCTCACCTATACTTCTGAGCCTCTTTCCTTTGTTCCAAACTGATTTCTGCATCTCTCTGACTGGAACTTTCTCTGCCCAAGGCCTGCAACTTCTATTGCGGCCATTTAACAAACTTTTCCTCAAAATTAATACTCCAAAAAATCTCTTCTTATAATAACCCTGCTTCCTCCATGGGCAATACAGACAGAATACAAAGACTTTTAAAAATCTTCCTAGTAAGGTTTTTCTTGTTTCTTTACTAAATCTGAAAAAAACACTACCCCATTAATTTCTCAAATGAAATTAAGAAATTTCATTTAAGCTTATGAAAGCTTCTAGTTAGAATGCTAATTTGAGAAGATATCCAACCCTATGGCAATATTTTACACAGCATCTCAACACACTGTTACAGATGTTACACAGTAATAAAATCCTGCTCAAGGCAATCAAACATTCCTACAGAAAGTGCTTTGATTTTGAAATATGCGTATAATTTCTTCACAAAAGACAATGCTTTTTTAAAAAAAATAAAGAAAGAAAATGCCGTTTCAAAAGAGAAGCCTCTCTCTGGTTTTACGCCGTCTATTAACAAGGATTGGTAAAATGAGGATTTAATATAGCCAGAAAATATTCAAGAAATTGTCAACATCTTCTTAAGTCCCATCTTGGAATGAGGTTGTCCAGACACAAGAGGCCTGTACTGAGGAACTTGACTGAGTGGACTGAAGAAACCTAGGATTCTGTCTGTTGGCAAGGATCATACCACAGTGATTTGATAGCTCTGAAAAAATTATGAAATAAGTTTCACAAACAGAGGTCTATGCTTAGGCAGTTGAGGAACACAATAGACTCCCCAGCTGCAGCATGACTTGGGGGGAGAGGATGAAGCTGAGCGGCAGAGCATGTGGGTTCCTGCCCCAGGAGCTACAGCTCCATCCTCCAAACTTGTATAAGACCCTGAGAAGCCCACAGGAGTCTTCTGTTTCCTCTCCCGCATAATGACAGGTTCACAGGAAGCACCGACTGTGTGCAGGCACTTCTCTGGTTCAGGGAAAGCTGCAGAGAAAGTGGTATGTGCTCTCTCATGCTCTTGCAGGTATGCCTGCTAAACGGCTTCAGTCATGTCCAACTCTGCGACCCCATGGACCGTAGCCTAGCAGGCTCCTCCATCCGTGGGATTCTCCAGGCAAGAATACTGGAGTGGGTTGCCATGCCCTCCTCCAGGGGATCTTCCCGGCCCAGGGATCGAACCCGTGTCTCTTATGCCTCCTGCATTGGCATGCAGGTTCTTGACCTCTAGCGCCACTTGGGGAGTCCCTCATGCTCTTAAATATTAGCAAAAAAAAAAAAAAAACAGACAAACTAGGCTGTTCTAAGTGCCGGAAAGTAGATTAAGGTGAAATAAAAAGCAATAGACTGCTGGTGGGAGTCGTATTTTTCAATCATAAAAGGCCTTTCCGGTAAGATGGCATTTCAGCAGAGAGGAAATAAAGAGAGGGAACAAGCCGAACAGTGCGAACACCTGGTGGGGAAGGAGGGCATCTTCTTTCTTTCTAACCCTCCCACAGCCCATGTCTTAGGGTTACTCTGTCCTACAAAGCAGCCACTCGCCACATGAAATGGCACCTTTCTTTAAGAATAAAAATGCCCACTGGATTTGAAGACAAAATATGAAAAAAGGATGTCAAATATTTCCTAAGTAATTTTATGTTGACAACATGTTGAAACAACAGTATTTCAAATATATTGGGTTAAATAAAACATGAAAACCGATTTCACCTGTTTCTTTTTACTTTTCTAATGGGGCTTCTAGAAAACTCAGAGTTACCCAGGGGCTAATATTACAATTCTGTTGGGCAGAGCTGCCTCAGAGGAAGCTGACCTGCCTTTGGCTTCAGAAATGGACAGGCAGGGTAACAGAGTGATCCCTATATGCCATGCTATGGAGAAGGCAATGGCACCCCACTCCAGTACTCTTGCCTGCAAAATCCCATGGATGGAGAAGCCTGGTAGGTTGCAGCCCATGGGGTTGCTAAGAGTCCGGCACGACTGAGCGACTTCACTTTCACTTTTCACTTTCATGTTTTGGAGAAGGACATGGCAACCCACTCCAGTGTTCTTGCCTGGAGAATCCCAGGGACACGGGAGCCTGGTGGGCTGCCATCTAAGGGGTCGCACAGAGTCGGACATGACTGAAGCGACTTAGCAGCTTTCCTCGGAAAGAGCATGTCCATATGTACAACACACATTGAATTATAAACATTTCTCTCTCCTTCTCTCATAAGGAAGCAACAAAGGCATAAATGGACAGTAATATATTTGCAGGCGATGAGTGTGACAAGACACAGTGTATAGGGCACTTGGGATCTGCTTCACCTTTACCCTCTGGGAACAAGGCTAACAGCAGAGCCGAACTCCTGCACTAAGGCCAGCTAGTACCGTTTCAAATTCAACCTTATAAAGAAGATCAGTAGCAAAACAAGGTCGAGTCAAGGTGACTCAGGGTCCATCGTGCAAGTCTATACATTTCAATCATCAGTAGAGTTCACCTTATAATGCAGAGTAGGTGGTGAAGAGGGAAAGGGAGAAAAAGAGGGGCTTAAGACACTCAAAATATGAATCACTGAGTGCTGATAGCAGCTAAGAAGTAATACCGTGAAAAAACCATTTGCCTTCTAAGTGTGGGATCTTTACCTGAGCAAATCCAACAACTCCATAGGCATCATCATTAGACAGAATAGTTATTTGTACGTAACCATTAATACCAATCTCTGCTCCTCCTTTGGGATTTTTAAGCTGAACTCTGAAGGATTCGTCTTCCTCCGGAACTGTATCATCGAGGACATTTACCGCTATTATAACTTCTTTGTCTCCAGGCTCAAATATCAATTCACCTGAACTAGCATAAGAAGTACATATAAAATAAGTCCACTGCAACAAATTAAAAGCATATAAATGGTAATCATAAAATTCTCAGAACCTTGATTACTACTAAAAGTGTGCAGAAATCACATTTCATTAGTAAAATTGTAATCCAAAACATAGTTAATACTAATTAACTAGAAGAATAGATATTAGAAATATGGATAATAAGTAAACTTCTGGTTTATAAATAGCTTGTATTATTTTGTGTATTTTTCCATCACTACATAAAAACTTAAAAATGAGTGCCATATAAAATCATGGTGAGATAAAGACAGTCAACATAAAATGTTGGACCTACCTAGGAATAAAGTCAGACTGGCTTGAGACGTAGGCTAGCTCATATATATGTGAGTGGGTGGCTCCTGCAAGAGCAATTAAATTTTTGCTTGAATTAAGGGACTTCACTGTAACAAAGGCTGCATCAGAAGCAGATGGTGCTTCAAGAATAAGAGAGAAGTGATTCAGCTCTGAATTCCAGCAGTAAAGCGCAGACACAGCTTGGCCAAGAAGAAGTAAGTGGACTGTAGGAAGGAAAGAAAAGGGAACCAGAATGAAAAATGAATGTCAACTCACAGGCTCCCAACACTGGTATAGCAACAAAATTCTCCCACCTACCAAAGCTACATTTAGATTGCTGAAGTAACTAAATATGGTACAATTTCTGAAACAACTGGATATAAACAATAATTTAAAAATACTGTGAAACAACCGAGTCAGTCTGACAATGTACCCACAACCCACTTAATTTGTTTAAAAAATCAAAAGCTAATAAAATCCAAATGGATTTTAAACTCTTGCATTCACCGTAATATGTATTTATTGAATAGCACTGAAAGATCCTTTCTAAAGTGAACAAGATCGGTAATTATACCACTGAATGTTTCATTTTTGTATTTTCCTTTCCACTGAATCCATATGAATTTACAATTGACAAATTATAAATAGTCTAAATGTGAGAAAACTTAAACAGCTTAATGCTATATTTATAATATAGCAATCCAGATTTATAATTTTATATACAGATACTAGACTACTAATATTAAAATATATTTAATTATTCCCCTCCTTTGGATGTTTACTTTTGTTTTCTGTTTGTCAATAATAACTAGAGACAGGGGTAATCATTTTATTTTCATCTGATAAATTCTTAAAGGTGTCCTAAGGATATTAGCAACTTTATGATCTTTGATTATATTCTGTATTCAATATAGGCCAATATATTCAGTATATTCTGCCAATGCTTTTTGAAATGCTGGTAGGAAAGCATGCTCTTAATAGTTCAAAGCAATGGCATATAATTATATCTACAAAAGTTAGGAGCAGAAGGGGGCTCACTACACTGTATATACCATTTAGCAATCTTCAGACTTAAAACTGGGACGAAAAGTCAGAAACACGCACAAATGCCAATACTTGGAAAAACACACTGGAATAAGAAGATATCATTTGAGATCGACTATGCATTAAAATAGCGCACAGAACCAAAAGCATGGGTCTTTCTACAGTTGTAGCCAATAGGTTAAAACAGAAAACCCCATATCCTCATTATTAAATATCAAGAACTATTGATCATGTTTATCTATGGTAATTAAATTAAGCTTCCCTGGTGGCTCAGAGGTTAAGGGTCTGCCTGTAAGGCGGGAGACCCAGGTTCAATCCCTGGGTCAGGAAGATCCCCTGGAGAAGGAAATGGGAACTCACTCCAGTATTCTTGCCTGGAGAATCCCATGGATGGAGGAGCCTGGTAGGTCACAGCCCACGGGGTCGCAGAGTTGACACGACTGAGCGACTTCCCTTTCTTTCACTATTTCAGTTTAGCAAATGTTACATAGTAAAGATCAAGAAAGGTTATTAATAAACTTGCATTTTAAACTCATCAAATATTTTTCATAAAGCTTTGTAAAATGGTACACAGTCAGTAAAGAGCTTTGTAAAATGGTACACAGTCAGTAAAGAGCAAACTCCTCAGATGAATCACAACATCTCTCAAGTTTAACTGATTTTATAGTCTAACCAGAATCATAAACTGAAGTGTTCTGAATATCACTGATTATGTAGCTTAACCCTTAGAGATATACCCTATTCAAATCCTTGCAATCTCATTAGAATGACAAGGCAGCAAATAGATAATCAGACATTCAGAGCAGGAAACATACAGGCTCAAATCTACATATATGTATGCAGGGAGTACTTTCTCAGAAAATAGACATGCATATTTGTTCAAGATTATGATATTGGACAGAGAATTTATAAAGGAAAAAAAATTCCTAAATCTCTACCTACTCCAGGGAACAGAATTTTAACTAGTACTGATTACAGAATTCTCTTCCATAAGAAAGAAAAAATATCCTAAAGGAAGGCAATTAGATGAAATTATTTAAAAAGTGCATGTGGAAAAAGAGAAGTTCCATGACTAAAGGCAACAGGAACTAAAGGGTCTCTTAATGAAAGTGAAAGAGAAGAGTGGAAAAGCTTAAAACTCAACATTCAGAAAACTAAGATCATGGCATCCAGTCCCATCACTTCATGGCAAACACATGGGCAAACAATGGAAACAGGGACAGACTTTATTTTCTTGGGCTCTAAAATCACTGCAGATGGTGACTGCAGCCACAAAATTAAAAGACGCTTGCTCCTTGGAAGAAAAGCTATGACCAAACTAGACAGCATATTGAAAAGCAGAGACATTACTTTACTGGCAAAGGTTCGTAGAATCAAAGCTGTGATTTTTCCAGTAGTCATGTATGGATGTGAGAGTTGGACTATAAAGAAAGCTGAGCGCCAAAGAATTGATGCTTTTAAACCATGGTGTTGAGAAGACTCTAGAGAGTCCCTTGGACTGCAAGGAGATCAAACCAGTCAATCCTAAAGGAAATCACTCCTGAATATTCACTGGAAGGACTGATGCTGAAACTGAAACTCCAATACTTTGGCCACCTGATGCGAAGAACTGACACATTATAAAAGACCCTGATGCTGGGAAAGATTGAAGGCAGGATGAGATGGTTGGATAGCATCACCAACTCGATGGACATGAGTTTGAGCAAGCTCTGGGAGTTGGTGATGGAAGGGAAAGCCTGGCGTGCTACAGCCAATGGGGTCGCAAAGGGTCGGACATAACTGAGCAAATGAACTAAGGGCTCATTCTTGGTGTTCACGACCTTACCTACCCCCGTATCTACTCAACCGTCAGCTCCTACAACTTGTGAGACAGCTTCTGAATTAATCTACTTCTCTGACTTTGACCTGGATCACCTACCGCTTTCCAAGCTCCAACATTCAACATCTTTAGCCTGAAATGTGATGAGAGCCCCCAGCTTGTCTACTGACATCTCTTACCAGCCTCTAAGCTTTCTCCCACTGGCAATCCACACTCTATTTTGAAAACACACACACAAACACTCATTCACTCTCACACACAATCTCTGCCTCATTGTCTGTCTTCCTCTTTCTCTCTGCACCCTTCTCTTTTTCATCTCACCGCATTCTCAGAAAGGCACCCTAATACTTACCGGATAGAAACAATAACCCTTTAAGTCCCTATGGCCTATCTGATTTCATCCTCAGTTACACCCTGGACCACTCTCCCCTCACTGCCACACTGCCGTCTTCCTGGTCCTTTCCCAGACACTGACCATTTTACCCACACTGCTCCTTTGGTCTAGAGCTTGCCTTATGCTCAAATCTTTGTCTCATCAACCCCTACTCATCCTATAAGTAAGTAAGTGTAGTCAGTTGCTCAATCATGTCCAACTCTTTGCGACCCCATGGACTATAGCCCATCAGGCTCCTCTGTCCATGGGATTCTCCAGGCAAGAATACTGGAGTGGGTTGCCATTTCCTTCTCCAGGGGATCTTCCTGACCCAGGGATCGAACCTGGGTCTTCCGCATCACAGGAAGATGCTTTACCCTCTGAGCCACCAGGGAAGCCCTTTAGTTCACAAGTAAATGTTTCTTCCTTAAGAAAGCATCCTGGGCATCCCTTAGAAGAGGTCATTCATCTTCGTATTATGCAAGTTATTTTTTTAATGGCGATTATCTGTTTGTAGCCAAAAACTTAACTTGTGTGATTATATATAATGGCCCTTCTTCCCTATTAGATGTTAAAACTTCTTCAGGGCAAGAATTATACCTGATTTTGCTTATCCCTGTCTTCTCGGGGTTTACCACTGTGCTGGGCACATAATTGGCACTAAGAAATATCTATTAAATAATGAAGGAAAACAGGGAGAAGGGGAAGTCAGGTTTATATGTCTTGGCAGTCTTTGTTATACTCATTCTTCCTCTTTCATTTAAAGAATTCAGTCACTAATCTCTGTCAAGTCATTAACCAGAATAAATATGTAATCCTCCGAGTCATGGCTCCAATCTAATACTTTTAATAAAACATTTGACACATTCAAAATAAGAAAGTCCTTGTATATTATTTAATGCATAATTTCAGCTTTCAGGAGATCTATAATAAGCCATTCTAAATAATTACCTATAATCTTTTCATATTCTGCATCCTCAAGTCACAGAAACAAAAGAAATAGAGAGACCTCACAATGGTCCCTTAACAAGCCTCTGGCAGAATTTTTCACAAGTTCTTTTAGAAAGTGTGCCTATTCTATTTTTTTAAGTCTTTAAAGGGAATTCTATAACTTCAATTAAAGGCCCATTCAGGCAGCACTCTTCATCCTTAAACACATTCATTAGGCAACTATTTTGAATCATAATAAGTAGCTCAAGTAGATGGAGTTAGTCCACTTGAAATCTTGAGGTCTAAGAAAAGTAAAAAAAAAAAAAAAAAAGATAAAGGCACAAACTTAAAGGACAAGCAGACAAAAACTAAACAAATACATGATGGAAGATACGGAATTTATTCAGTTAGTCGATTGTTGAGTGAGTAAGAAGAAAGTCAGAGGTGGCTGTCACAGAATAGCTTCCTAGACCGACAGGCTGTCAGAGGCTGACAGTGTAAAGGGAAGGTATTTAAGAAAAGCGTGAGCAGAGCAGAGACAGACAGGGGGCTGGCAGCAGACATAGGACTGGTGCGGAGGCAGGAGACTGACAGAAGAGTCCAGAGCGAGGGGAGCACACAGCGTGGGCACCTGCGAGGACGCGGGCCGAGGAGCGGGGAGCAGCACCCACGGAAGCTCAGTGCCACCAGGCAAGCGTCCACCACGGAAGTGAGGCACACAGGCCCCGAGTCCTGGGCAGTGGCTGCGGTGGCTGAAGGTGGCCATGCCTAAAGGTTCTATCAGCTTCCCGAGAAAGCAGCGGCCGGGCCCCAGGAGGAAAGCCCACAAATAGACTCCTGCATTTGTGCAAGATTCTCTCCTCTTCTCAACAGCATTTTCTCTGTCAATTTTTAACTCCTGAATTCAACGACCCCCATAGGTCAACAGGTCCTCCTACTGATGTCCTCCTGATTCAGTCCCTCACCTCTAAACCACCCACTAAGGATTC
Organism: Ovis aries; assembly: GCF_016772045.2. Classification (NCBI taxonomy): domain Eukaryota; kingdom Metazoa; phylum Chordata; class Mammalia; order Artiodactyla; family Bovidae; genus Ovis; species Ovis aries. The sequence continues at coordinate 87,917,939 of NC_056058.1, read as the reverse complement.
TCCGTTCCCCTGGCCTGGGCGGCTGCGCACAGCACAATATGTCCTACAGAGCGAAGACAGCTGGGAGTCGTAAAACACACCTCGGGTCGTCATCTGCCTTTGAAACGCGTGTGAGGATTTCTCCACCTCAGTAACATTCAGAGTGAGTCCAGGGACCCCTAACAGTCCTTGAGACCCTCTAAGAGGTTCTATGACGGCAAAACAGCTTCCCTAGTAATACCAAGATGCTGTCTGTCTACTTCACTCACGTTCTCTTGTGAGGGCCCAGTGGGATCTCCCATAGGCCAGATGACTGATATTATTGCAAAAGGCTAAATTACAGATGCAGACATGAGAATCCAGCTATTAAACCAGACAGGAAAGAGATCTACCAAAAAAAAAAGCCAGTGCCACTCTTATAAAGGTTTTGTTTTTAAAATTAAAAGGTATACTATTTATGTTGACAGGTAATGAGTTTATTGCTGTCATTTTTCAATGAATATGGAGAAGGGAACAGCTACCCACTCTGGTATTCTGGCCTGGAGAATTCCACAGACAGTACGACGGTCAGTCCATGGGGTCGCAGAGTCAGACACAACTGAAAGACTTTCACTTTTCACTTTTAAATGAATTAGTATCTTCTACATTTCTCAATTTTAATTTCTAATATAATATATCAATAAATATAATCCACACAAACCAAAGCTCTTCAGGGTCCTCAAAATTTTTAAGAGGGTGAGAAGTTTCTAAGAACAAAACATTCAGGAACGGCTGGACTACCCCTGGGCACAGTTCAACCCCCGGGGCCTGACATTCCAGACCTTCTTGCACAGGCTCTAGCCTGCCTGTCCTCAACCCTACCACCACCGATTCTGAGTCCAAGCCTCCGTCCTCTGCACTCCAGCCTCTTCACTGTGCCCTCAACGTCACAGACACTTCTGCCTCTCTCTTTCACTCCCAACTCTGCCCCTGCCCACAGTATTTCCTACCAGTGCACCCAGGCACAGCTCAAGCTCCCCTCTTGGACCTTTTAACCACTCCAATGCCATATCATTCACACAGCAACCAGTATCGGTACTCTATGTCGAATATTTCTCTTCATACTTTTCTTGCTTCTCCACTCAGACATTAAGCCTTTGAAGGTGAGGGATTCTTCACAACTTTAAACACTGACTTACATATGGCTATTTAACAAATGATGCTATTTAATTCATACTGAATCGCTGTGTCTCAGTTTGCAAGTGGGACCCAGATTTATTCAGACTCGCCTGCTGAGTCGCTCGCGGTTGGCCTCTAAGTTCCACGGGGCACCTCACAGGAGACACACTGTCTCCTGCACTCGCCTTCTGAGCTGTTCACACCTGCTCTGGGAGGCAGCCTCCAACCTCACGAGGTCAACTGTCCTGGGCTTCTTCACCTCATGGCCACTAGGCGCCCCTCAGCTCAAGTGCTTTCTTAGCAACTCTGAAAATAATCCTACAGCCTCCAGATAGCATTAACCCCCTGGGTTCTCACTAACAGACTTGGAGAAACCACTGAGATTATAAGACTGCTTTTATTTCTGATGTGGATTTAAGGTACAGAGGACCCAGAAAGGATTTTGACTGAAGGAAAAAGTTTGGAGAGTGAAGGAGGAAAGCAGAATTCTCATAATCATTTTCTGACTTTAAACAAACTCTTAAATGTCGATATTTGCTATCTCACTTATCAATATTTTCATATTTAAAAAAGTTCGTGGAATGTTACTCTGCATTTTCTCTAGACAAAAGAAATACATTATCTTTATTTATCCTTCACTAATAATTTTCCCCTTAAAATTGATGCTTTTGAACTGTGGTGTTGGAGAAGACTCTTGAGAGTCCCTTGGACTGCAAGGAGATCCACCCAGTCCATCCTAAAGGAAATCAGTCCTGAATATTCACTGGAAGGACTGATGCTGAAGCTGAAATTCCAATACTTTGGCCACCTGATGCGAAGAACTGACTCATTAGAAATACCCTAATGCTGGGAAAGATTGAAGGCGGGAGCAGAAGCAGATGACAGAGGATGAGATGGTTGGATGGCATCACCGACTCTATGGATATGAGTTTGAACAAGCTCCAAGAGTTGGTGATGGACAGGGAAGCCTGGCGTGCTGCAGTCCGTGGGGTCACAAATGACCAACTGAACTATTTTAGTCATTCTGATTCTTCTCAAGCACAGGGTCCATTCCTTTTGAAATTCTAAGAATTCTGGAAATATTATTGAAGAGATCTTAATTTTACATCCATATCAACCCACTCCAGTGTTCTTGCCTGCAGAATCCCAGGGACGGGGGAGCCTGGCGGGCTGCCGTCTATGGGGTCGCACAGAGTCGGACATGACTGAAGCAACTTAGCAGCAGAGTGATACTACTTTTAATTCAGTAAGACTGAAACCATTCCAGCTTTTCACACTTCCTTTAGGATCTGTTAACATCTGAAATGCTTTACCTATTCCTGAAGCTGGTGTGAAAGAGTGGATCTTATTAACAGCTGCAAAATCCAGGGATTGAAAATATCTGAAAGAAGACTGTCCTGCCTCCCAGATGAAAATGTCAACTGAATTCTGATCTCCTACAATAACAGAATAAAAGACCAATCTGAAGGCAAAAGTTACAGAAAAAAACAAGACAAAATTACACAATAAAACTATAATAAAAATGTTAGATTTAATTAAAGAAACAAAGAGTATGACATTTCTTCAGAATTCATTCAATTAAACAAAAATACAACTTGGAAACACTTCAAAAGTCTTTTTGCATTCACCACAAGAAGTATAAGCATGGTTTAGCCACTAATTATGATCTGATATCAAAAAAATAATATTGAAGTTTTACTTTTTAGGAATGTTGAAATTTTACCTATGAAACTACCGCTAAGCAGAAAAAAAGCATATCTGTATTCAGAGAGTATTTTTAAATGGTCTTATCAAAAGTCACTTGGCACTATTTATTACCACTTCAGGTTATCCATAGCATCCTAAGCACAGTCATATAAAAAGTTACCTGTTTGCACATATAGTGTAAAATCTTCATAATTCTTTCTACTTTACCCACCCAACACAGTTTTATTTTAGTATCTTTAATACAGTGGTTCAGAAAACCTACAGGTTATGAACATAACACTTCAAATGTTTTTCTTTGTTCCCCAAATCCATCTTTACCTGACAGTCAATAGATCCAAAAAGAAATATTCTATGGATTAGCCAAAAAAAATTATTACAAGAGTATTTTCATACGAACATAATATGAATGCAAGGTACTTCTGATAACAACTGTATATGCCTTGCAAACACTCTATGGTCTTACCTAGAAAGATAGTTTTGACAAAAATTAAGTAAATATCATCGCCTGAAGTCAAGGCTTCCACTTGTGTTGTTCCACTGATGGGAACTTCCTGGAAGTTAGTAAACTCATTGCTGGACCACCTGAGTAAAAGGGAGTTTGACCTGGCATTAGCCTGGGCAATGGCTAAAAACACAGCGCCGCCTCTGGTGAACAAGGCCATGCTCAGCACACCTCGGACAGAGAGGGTCTGATGCCACACAAAGCTTCCTCCATTCCACCTGAAGACCTGCAGGGAATGAGCAAATGCAAAATGCTCGTGACTAGGGATTTAGCACTTGTAAGAATGGAGCCAATATCGTATGTTACTCTCTAGGACTCTTTAGTTAGGAAGATACTTTCATAAATGAGGAAATATCAAAACATGCTTTCTCATTGCTCTCTCCCTCTTCTTATCTCTGTGTGTGTCTCTGCATACACAGAGATTTGAAGAGAAGTTATTTGAAAATAAATAAATTTCAAATATACATCTGGGCAGGGGTGGGTGACAGAAAGAGAAGAGAAATTCAACAACAGAAAAAAAATTGTTTAAATACTAAAACTTCAGAACTGGAAAAGTAACTTCCCAACACTGCATTATCATAACTCACTGCTCAAGCAATAAAATATAAAGATAAACCATCTAAACTTTTTACTCCTGAAGGTGGCAACGCATACAAGGTTTCAAGTGACTGTTCATGAACTTAAAACTAAAAGAAAACCCTGAACCCACCTGATTTCTTATGCCATCTGGTTAATTTCACAAAGAATTACATATAAGCCAAACATTATGCAAGAAGTTACAGACAGAGTTGCTTCTCCCTTTATGGATCTTATTAACTAGTAGAAAAAGGCAAACAATAAACACATACATAATTATATAAATGTATGATTATTAATCTGAGACAAGTGCTGAACATAACAGTTAGGAAGGTGTGACAGAGAATTATGACTGTCCTAGGAAATAAAATGAGAAAGAATGGCATGACAGATTTTCTAAGGTAGAAAATGTTCATCACAAGCTGAACAAAGACTGGCCCCGCTGGAATGGAGTTGACAGCACTGGGGCAGTGAAGATCAGACAGGACAGGTAAGATCATGAGGTTCCTTTTGTTGGGTGACCATACAATTTATCACAGGGTGAAAGAGACAATCATTGTAGGAAGGGTGAAAGAGACGATCTTAATCATTGCAGGACAACAGGCATGACCCAGCACTGTGCTGTGGAAAGAAGATGATACAATTATACTATTAACTATCTGTATTAAATAATCTAGAATTTATTTCAAACATAATTGGAAATCACTGAATAATTTTAAAATGAGGAGCAACATGAATTAGTATTTTTTAAAGATTACTCCAGCTACTTGGCACATGCATCTGAGGAGGTCAGAGAAGTCTGGAGAACCAGCTAGGAGGCTACTTTACTAGCGTGCTGAGAAGTGACGAGGACCTGGATTAGGGGATAAAGAGGCAGAGATGAAAAGAACTGCCCATACTCAAAAAACATCTGGGGAGATATAGTAAAAAACACTTTATAATAAATTAGATGGGAATGAATAACTAGGAAAAAATCAAGAAAGTTATAACCCAGCATTCTATCTTGAGCAATCGTATTTATGAGGGTACTATCTCCCAAGATGAAAGCAAACACTTGAAACAAGTTTCATAGAGAAAATCTACAGTTTAGTTTGCGCTATGTTAAATCTTAGCTACATAACATATATATAAGTGGACATGCCAACATGCAGTTAGACAGGAGGTCTAGAATACAGAGAAAAGGCTACTGGTAAATTTGGAAGATAGCCTATAGTTGATATTCAGAGTAATAGGACTGGTAAAAATAGTCAGAGTGAGTGGAGAGGGGAAAAAAAAAAAAAAGAATTGTGAACCAAAACTGAATCTGATATCTGCAGGGCAGCAATGGAAACACGGACATAGAGAGGAGACTTGTGGACACAGCACAGGAAGGAGAGGGTGCGATGAACTGAGAGAGTAGCACTGAAACTCATACGTTACCAGCTGGAAAATAGACAGCCAGTGGGAATTTGCTGTATGATGCAGGGGGCTCAACCTCATGCTCTCTAACAATCTAGGAGGGTGGGGCGGGGTGGGAGGTGGGAAGGGAGGTTCAAGAGGAAGGGGACATACGTATACTTATGGCTGATTCATGTTGATGTATGGCAGAAACCAACACAATATTGTAAAGCAACTGTCCTCCAATTAAAAATAAATTTAAAACAATTTTCACAAATAATAACTGAGAAAAAAAACTGAACCTGAAAAACTCCAAGATATCTATGTTCAGAATATGTTCAGAAACAGGAGAAGGAAGCAGCACCGGAGACCAAGAAAGATGACGCAGACAAACAGAACAAAAATCTGTGTGGTATCCCAAAATCAAGAGAAGAGATGCTTTAAGTTTGAGGATGAGGTGGCTGTCAAATGCTAATGGGAAGTAATGCAAAATAATGACAGACAAAAGCATCCACTGTATTTGCAAGCCAAGTGTCATCAGGAATCATGAAGAAGTTTACAAAGCAAGTAGATGATTCTTTCAAGGTGTCTTACTACAGAGGGGAGAAAAGAAATGAAACAAGAAGTAAAGGGGGATGAGATCAGGAGAAAAATCACTTTCTAAATGTGAAGATCATTACACAGATTGGAAAAAATTGGCTTAAGGCTCAACATTCAAAAAACTAAGATCATGGCATCCGGTCCCATCATTTCACGGCAAATAGATGGGGAAACAGTGGAAACAGTGGCTGACTATTTTTCTGGGCTCCAAAATCACTGTGGATGGTGATTGCAGCCATGAAATTAAAAGACGCTTGCTCCTTGGAAGGAAAGTTATGACTAACCTAGACAGCATATTAAAAAGCAGAGACGTTACTTTGCCAACAAAGGTCCGTCTAGTCAAGGCTATGGTTTTTCCAGTGGTCACGTATGGATGTAAGAGTTGGACTATAAAGAAAGCTGAGCACCGAAGAATTGATGCTTTTGAACTATGGTGTTGGAGAAGACTCTTGAGAGTCCCTCGGACTGCAAGGAGATCCAACCAGTCCATCCTAAAGGAGATCAGTCCTGGGTGTTCATTGGAGGAACTGATGCTGAGGCTGAAACTCCAATACTTTGGCCACCTGATGTGGAGAGCTGATTCATGTGAAAAGACTCTGAAGCTGGGAAAGATTGAGGGCAGGAGGAGAAGCGGACGACAGAGGATGAGATGGCTGGATGGTATCACCGACACAATGGACATGGGTTTGGGTGGACTCCAGGAGTTGGTGATGGACAGAGAGGACTGGTGTGCTGCGGTTCATGGGGTCACAAAGAGTCGGACACAACCGAGTGACTGAACTGAACTGAACTGATAATAATCTGAGAATGATGCTAGTGGCACAGTAAAGGGAACACTAACCGTAAGGAAGGCAAGAGGGACCCCTATGTGAGGAGCCTGGTTTTTATAGAAGAAACACTTCTGCCATTGCAGCAGGAGGGGGAATAAGACTGGGTACCGGGAGCTTTCTAAATCTGGGGTTGGGAAGATGAGCAATCTCCACCTTGTAGCTCTCCTTTCAACAAAGTCATAAACTGAATGTGAAGAGATGAGAAGCAGGTATGGAAGTTGGAAGAGTGAGAAAAATTATCAAGTAAATATTTATTAAGACACTGTGATACAACTTATTAGACACATATGGGATTTCTGGGGTGATATGTGCCCCATTAGCAATGTTAAGATGAAGCTCTGTGAAACCAGTTGTGTGATTTTTCTCCATATTTTCCAATGCAATTAAATTCTAATTAAATAGTCATGCCTATTTTTACACTTGGCTCCTGAAGACTGTATCATTTAAAAATTAACTGTGACTAATCAATATCTATATTCATCTTTACTACTTTATCATAATCAAATTATGGTTTTCTTTTATACCAAACCTACAGACTAAACCTTTGATGTGTTTCAATGATTATATTTAAAAATTCAGTTTAAAAGAATCAAACCTGAGTTAATTGAGAATCATCACTTTGACTTGCAACAATCAAATAATCTTGACTGTCTGAAGTAAAATATCTTACTTGAGAACTTTCTGAAATATTGATTGTTTGTACCTGCAAAGAACACAGAATAGTGACGATAAAAATTTAAAGGAAATTTTACGCAGAAAACCCCTGAATACGGCAAAGCTGAGTAAATATTTGAACCTCAAAACTTGAAAAATCATTCTGATCCCTAGGTAAGCTTATCTATGTGTCATTTCAAGAAAGATAAAAATATCCCTGGATTAAGACAACTTGCTAAATGTGTGTTAACTTACAAAAGCCCCTTATCATTTTAACATAGAATATATAGTATTTTCTATTTAGCTCAGTCTCACAAATCTGATTTTTCTTTTAAATAAAGCAACCTACAAAAAAAGTGAAGTTTTTTCTTTACCAGGAATAATTTGAATCCAGATGTGAACATATACACACTATTAACAGAAGACGTTTCTTTATTTCTCTCTTCATGAGTAATCACAAAGTAGGAGGAAAGACCAATATTAAAAGCTTCACATGTTTTAGGATTTTCTATACTTAAATCCTGGGAAACAAGGAATAATAGGAAATCAGGAGGCATCCAAAATCTACATGTACATTTTAGTCTGTGTACCATAACGTAAGTGATGCTTACCTCAAATGGGACAAAAATCCCTTGCCATCGGTAAATAGTAGAAGACAATTTTCTTAACATTAAACCATGTACCGAGTCTTCCAAAGTAAAGAAACACCAGCCAGAAGCTGATGCATCCAGAAAGCTTTGAAACGTAGAAAACGTAACATCCCTTCCCCCTGAAAAACATGAACCATGGTTTCCTTGTGTAAAATCCTCTCCAGACTCCACCTAGTCAAAGTTTATTTAAACAATGAAACCAGTGAGTTTGTTACTAGAAATGGAAATATTTCCATGGTAAGGAAGTGCACACATGCCTGTGTGTATATAAGAAAGAAAAGAGACAAACTAGAGTATTTCAAACCAGTAACAGTGTCAACTTACAAAAACAAGAAAATTTTTAATATCTAAACCCACAAAGACATTTCTGGAGTATATTTATAAATAAATATTAAATGTATATTTTAAAGGGAAATATGTTCAGTATGATTTTTATCAGCTTCCATAAAGATAATGAAAATACAACTGAGAAATTTAAAAGTAGTAAACACCTTTTATGGAAACATGCTAAATGCTGGGTTTTAAAAGCTTAACACTATTAATTTGAAACTACCCCTATCCAATAATTTCTAACTTCACGTGTTTCATATTTTAAGAATGCCAAAGCAGACTCCCTACCAGTGGCTATCAAATTTGATCAGCCTGCGTCTCCTAAAATTCTGTGCAGTAATTACATTTCATACATGTCCTAAAAGTCTGAGCTACAATTAAACAAAGACAAGAACAAAAAAACTCCACCTAATGGAGTTTTTACCTTTAAAAAACCCTCTCATGTTCTATTATCATGACAGTTTCCCATAGAAGATCGGTTCTTTTTAAACTTTAGTTAATGGTTCAAACATAACATACCAAGAACAAATGTCAAGGTTGAAACCTAGGCTCTCTGTAAATTACTGATCACTTTTTAGATAATCAGTTCAAGAAGTCATAATGCCAATGCCTTTTATGTACTATCCATTGGTGATTTCCTCTCTTAGAAATCCAATATTTTATTAGAGTCTTGCCTTGCTACTTTTGAAACACCACAGCTTTGACCTTCAGAGAGTGAATATTTTGCACTGAAATCTTAACGATACGGTTAAATCCTTCCCTACCATAATTCAGGAAGAGGGTGGATGAAGAATAAAAAAATGCCTGTTGAGATTTAAGAAACTCCAACATATACTCTCACAAGTACATCCACAAAACACATGCAGAGCCCAAACCATGTAGAGGTTTAACTCTGAATTAGAAACCATAATCTTTCTTTTTTTGGCTCTCATCTTTTCATGGCTTCCGGGCAACTATGAAAGTGAAAGTCACTCAGTCGTGTCCAACTCTTTGTGACCCTATGGACTGGAGCCTGCCAGGCTCCTCTGTCCATTGAATTCTCCAGGCCAGAATACTGGGATGGGTAGCCTTTCTCTCCCTCAGGGGATCTTCCTAACCCAGGGATTGAACTCAGGCCTCCCACATTGCAGGTGGGTTCTTTACTGTCTGAGCCACCAGGGAAGCCCAAGGCAATTGTACTACTATTAATTATTCCCTTTCTCGTCTAAATAATCAATCCTTTTCTACTCACTATGTCTTTTTCATCAGCATTTATATGTACTTGCTGCTACTGCTAAGTCGCTTCAGTCCTGTCCGACTCTGTGCAACCCCATAGATGGCAGCCCACCAGGCTCCCCCGTCCCTGGGATTCTCCAAGCAAGAACACTGGAGTGGGTTGTCATTTCCTTCTCCAATGCATGAAAGTGAAAAGTGAAAGGGAAGTCGCTCAGTCATGTCCAACTCTTTGCGACCCCATGGACTACAGCCTACCAGGCTCCCCCATCCATGGAATTTTCCAGGCAAGAGTACTGGAGTGGGGTGCCATTGCCTTCTCCGTTATACGTACTCAGGTCTCTTCAAACCAAAGAAATAAACAAAAACCCTGAATCCTACTCCCCTCCCCACCACCGCCACTAGTCTTGCTAGGTTCTACCTTCTCAGCCAAACTTCTTGTGCTAGCTACATATATTTGAGGTCTGCATTCTCTCACTTCGATTCAAAATGTTACTTGGGTTGCATCCCTCTAAACAAACAGCTCTTGCTAATGACAACGAGTATTTTTTCAGTTCTCGACTTACTTCTCATGAGCAGCTGGCACAATTTACCATTCCTCCCTTTTTAAAAAGCTCTTTTGCCGCAGTCTGCAATCTTGCATTCCCCTGGGTTTCTCACCAGGTCTTCTAAGTCTCCTTCCCCTCTCCCTACTCCTTCCATTTGACTCAGTCTGGATCCTCTTCCCTTCTCTGTCTCCATTCTCACTGGCCAGTGTTTTACATCAATTTCCATGACTTTTAGCAACATGCACGCTGAACATTCCCAAATTTCTCTCTCCGACAGAGACCTTTTATTGAGTCTAAAGAAATGTCTTCTAAAATTTAACTCAAATTCAAATATTTTACTCCCCTCACCAAAGTAACATTTTGTTTCCATTCAGTACTCCCCTTCTAACTGAAGACATGACTCTCCAACCAACTGCACAAGCTAGAAACCTAGGAGTCACAGCCAGCACCTTCTCCACATCCAGTCTATCACCTAGTCCAAGCTACCACCATCTGTTGCCCTTATGTTTGTCCCTTTATCTCCTCATTTCTCCTGTGCCAATCCATTCTTTCCATGGCACCAAGAATGATGCCTTCAAAATATAAATGTGATCATACCACCCCACCTGTTATACATGGGAGCCCTCCCTCATGCCTAGATCACGAGACTTTCCATAACCCTAAAATAAAGACTAATGCATGTGATAATATCCTTCAAGTTCTGGAATGATTTGGTCTTACCTAGCTCTCCAAACTCAACACTCTCGCTTATTTCTAAACCCAGTGCCCACTCCAGTTTTTCACTTATATGTTCTATACCTCTGCCTTGGCTTCCTGCTTTCTCTTGTATGTTCCTCTAACTCAGGTCTTTGCATAAACCCCACTCATCCTCAAGTCTTAGTTCAAACCCTGACACCCCCTGGGAAGCACTGTCTTATGTTCTCACACTTAGAACTTCACCTTTAAAAAACATTTATTGTACTATTGTACTTCAAACTACAAGCTGATTTTTACTTATTTATTTCTTCCTCTCCCTAAACTCTGAGCCCCACAAGTTCAGTATCATGCCGGGCACAGGACACACTCAATAAACATTTGTGAGTGCAATCAAAGAATTAAATATTTATAATCCATTTTCAGTAGAGCCATAAGATCCAACTCATAATGGAAAATGTAAATCTTAAACATGCAATCTTTCTTGGTTATAGAATTTTGTTCTTACAAGAAACTAAACGTACTCATGCCAAAGGCTGTTTCAGAAACTGTCTCCCACTCCACACTCACGGCTAAATCAATGCCATTAGTACGTGACACACTTAAATACACAGTCCTGTTGGCTTCTTCAATGTTTACAGAGGTGCCTCTGAAAGAAACAAATGGTTGCAGAAAGGAGAAAAAGTATATCATTTCTACATATTAAATATCTATATCACATTGCTAATATATATTTAATATACTTTTAAACTTATACAAATCAAGATGAGATCCATGCACAAATTTTACACAGCAGGGAGGCTAGAATCTACAGCTCAAAACATTCATTTATGAGGATTTTCAAAAGCACAATGATCTCATACTATGAAAGTAAGAAACTGCTAAGAGTCAGTAACTTCACACTACATATTCCAAAATAAAGCCCTGTCATTCCTAAGTTTCTTTTTTCACATAAATCAAAACCACTTAACAGAGAAAAAAACAAATCAGAAAACTCTTAACATGGTAATAAAACTAGATCTGGAATATTTGTAAGAAATTAAAAATATATACATTTGTTAGCTTCTAGATGGAATTTCTGAAGCCCAATCATGTTAATATATGACTGAAAAGTCATATAAAAAAAGTCATTCATTTAATTTGAGCACCTAAACATAATTTATATTGTTCCTCATTTTTTATTATTATTGAAAACACAAAATAGTGCTCTTGACTGAGAGTGTTGATTCCGAGCAAACAAGAACTCTAACACCACCATTAAATAGGGCATCATTACGTTTTTGACGCTTCCTGTTATGACAACATGTGGCCTCTTTGGATCTATCAGTTAGAGCTCATTTTAAACGTTCCCACTATAACAGAGATCAGTTTTCCTCTGCATTTTCTTTATATCACATTTCCAACTTAGCTTCAGAAATGACAGTTTTCTTATGAATACGCTATACCTATTTGCAACTGCAGAGATACTGAATAGCCCCAAAGGGGCCTGGTTCTGCAAAATGGTTATCAGGGTTTGAACATGTGCCCCTAGTCTAGCACCTCCAGTTGGATTAAACAAGGTGCAAACAAAATGCTCATCCATCTCTGGTTCTGTGTCCAGTATGGCAGATATGTGTAGGGCCTGAAAACATAAGCAAAAAATTATTACTAGAATTCAGTATTTTTGCCACATATATATAGAGTAATTTGACATTTTTTGACAACAAAATAATACTTTTGGAAAATATCACCTCTTTTTTATTTTAATACTGAGTCTTAAAATGTAATATTAACAACTCTCTCAAGTTACAGCTTTCAAGATTATCAACACTGTGACTTAGTCCACTGAAAAGTCTAAAAGTAAATATGTATAGTATTTGAAAATATCACTGAGATTTAAAAACTAAATTTAGGTCTTCATTTTTTGCTACTTCTTTATCCTGCCCTAGCTATATAACTACATTAGTCTCATTTCAGCCTAGGACTCACACTTAAAAAGCACAAATTAGAAACAACCCAATATGTTTATCAACAGGAGAATGGATAAACAAACAGCCATCTATTCAATGAAATGCTACCAGGCAATTTAAAAAAGCATCAACTACTCATGTGTGCAATCAAAAATTGTGTTGACCAAAACAAGCTAGACACAAAAAGAATTCATACTGTATGACTCTATTTATAAGAAGTTCAAGAATCAGCAAAATGAATCTTTCATGACAGAAACCAGAAAGCCTTTTCGTCTGGGGAGGGTAAGGGACAAGAAGGAAACTTCTGTCTGATGGTAATGTTTAACACATTAATCTAAGCGGTTGTTACATTGATGTATACATATTTTTAAAGTCATCGACCATGCGCCTAAGATTTTTGTATTTTACTGTTTATATCTCAGAAAATAAAAATATGTGGGGAAAAAAGTAGTTATAGAGGTAAGAGAAAAACCTGTTTAGTCCAATTTGTTCAAACATTTAATTTGCCTAATGAATAGAAAGTTCTTTAAATACACTATGAAAAAGTCTTTGAAGAAAAAAAACACATAATAAGTTTAAAATATACAAAAAGTTATATGGATAAAATTTAAAACTTTTTTTAAAAAAGGAAAGCATGTGAATGTAAAGAAACAGAAAATTCATAAAATACTTCAAATTTAAATTATTTTCATCTATATCAAGATGTAAGTGTCCCTGAACAAATCAATTAAATGTTCTAAATTTCCAAAACACACACAAAAAACTGGACATGTAAATAAATATGAATTCAAAAGTGTGATGGTTACACAAATTGATCATAAATAGAACTATTTAATTATTAGATGGATTGTTGTCCAGTGAAATATTTTAAAATGTATTATTTTAGATATTATACTTTATATACTTGGCTTAAACATATCTTAAGCTAACATAATCAGCTGTTTTAAACCTCAACTGTGTTTAAAAATAAAGTTTAGTAGCAGGAGCAGAAAATTATTACTATATAGAAAAGAAGTTTCGGAAAATGAACTTCTGCAAACATAGTTCAATTTATGATTAATCCTAAATATAGCATTCCTCCTCCAACAAGCTATTCTTGTTTTCATAAGATACTTGCTTCTCAAACAAGCTGTCTGAAGGAAACAGCTGTACTTTGTTCAATGACAATGTGGCGAAAAGAATGACTACCTACTGCTTATGACTGCAATGAAGGGCCTGGAGTTTCTTGTAGTTTATGATTTAAAGGCAATATAACGTGAAGCATGCCATTTAAATATACTTAACATTCAAAGCACCAATATGCATATTTTCTTTGTTATTTGCACATTCCACAACTCTGTTAATGGAGCAAATTTCTCCAGCTGCATTCTATACAGACAACACAGTAGTAATCTAGTCATTATCTTCACCTATCCCCTAACCTGGATTTTTTTTCTAAGATCAAGGGGGCTCCTCGAAGAGAAAATTATTTTGTAAATATTAATCATTCATTCTCATTAAACGTTCATCCTGTACCTTGAAACGAACACCTTCTTCTAAAACAACATAGCCTTTGGAAGGAGCCAGGTCTTTCGACTCCACTGAAGAATTCACTTCTGTCACAATGAACTGAACGGTCACAGTTCCAAACAGTCCTTGGGCAGGTTCCCGAACAATATACAACACTGCCATACTCTCCTGGATGTAGACAGCTGTCGGTTCTCGTAGGAAAAAGTGCTCACTGTTGTTAAACGACAGAACTCCAGGGCCATCGTCATTAGCAAGGATGGTAATGAAGGCTGTCAGCATAAAAATATTAAAACAATAAATTAAAATAGAATGGGTTATAAGTGGTGGGAAGTATGTGGATACTTCATTGTAAACTAGGCCAATGCTTTTCTAGATCATCTTAAAAATAAATGTTAAAAGGCATTTAATGAAATTCTACTCTCACTCATGATATAAATAAAAAGACTCAGTAATCTTGAGACAAAAGGCAGCTTCTTCAACATGATAAAGTAATATCTCTCAGAAGCCAACAGAAAGTACTAAAGTTTAATGTTGAAACATAAGAAGACAGTGATGCCTCTCATCACTGCTACTGTTCAGCACTGCCCTGGAGCTACCAGCCAGGTAACAGTATAAAAGCAATGGAAAGGAAGCATCAGCATGCCACTATTTCTAGACATCGTGATTATCTTCTTCAAAAAGGCAAGAGAAAAAACATTAGCACTATTACAAGAGTTCAAAATATAAGCTAACTAAAGGAGACCAGTCCTGAGTGTTCATTGGAAGGACTGATGCTGAGGCTGAAACTCCAATACTTTGGCCACCTCATGCGAAGAGTTGACTCATTGGAAAAGACCCTGATGCTGGGAGGGATTGAGGGCAGGAGGAGAAGGGGACTACAGAGGATGAGATGGCTGGACGGCATCACCGACTCAGTGCACATGAGTTTGGGTGAACTCCGGGAGTTGGTGATGGACAGGGAGGCCTGGCGTGCTGTGATTCATGGGGTCGCAGAGAGTCGGACACGACTGAGCGACTGAACTGAACTGACTGAACCTTCAGAAATCAAGAGCTTTCTATCTTCTACTACCACTACTAATAATGTTAGTAACAGCCAAAACAACAACTACTACTACTGAGAACTTACAAATTGCTTAACCGACATTCTTAACTCATTTAATGCTCACAGTATCCCTGTGCAATTGATTCTATTATTATTCTCATTTCACAGAACAAATGACTGAAGCACAGACAGGCAATGTGTGGGACATTCACAAGCCTAGATGTGGCAGGAATAGCTGTCAAAGCTAGGAAATCTGCTTCAGCGCATGCATTCTAAAAGATTATTATAATACCTCTGCATAATCTAAAAGATTATTATAATACCTCTAAATAATCTAAAAGATTATTATAATATCTCTAAATAACCTAGAAGATTTTTATAATATATGCTGTGCTGTGCTTAGTTGCTCAGTCATGTCTAACTCTTTGTGACCCCATGGACTGCAGCCTGCCAGGCTCCTCTGTCCATGGGGATTGTCCAGGCAAGAATACTAGAGTGGGTTGTCATGCCCTCCTCCAGGGGGATCTTCCCAACCCAGGGATCGAACTCAGGCTTCCCACATTACAGGCGGATTCTTTACCCTCTGAGCCACCGGGAAGGCCCAAGAATACTGAAGTGGGTCGTCTATCTCTTTTCCAGGGGATTTTCCTCACCCAGGAATCAAACCAGGGTCTCCTGCATTGTAGATGGATATATAATCACTTAAAAATATAATTACAAGGGACCTAGTTCATAATAGTACCAATACCTAGGAATCAAAGTCAAAAGACTTACATGAAAAAACCGCACAATGTTAATGTGCGACTGTGGCAGATGCTGTCAATGCCCCGCCATACCCCAGGGCTCACTCAGGAGTGAAGAGAGGTGAGAGGGAGCTGTGTATAAATCATCAATTACCTACTATATTTTCTCCCAGCTCCAGTCCAGAAGAAGGATTTGTTAAAATCAGCTGAAATGCTTCATCTCCTTCTGGAATGTCATCATCAAGAATCATGATGTCAACGTTTTTATACCTTTCTCCATTAGCGAAATGAAGAATCTGGTCCAAGAGGTAGAAGTAGGCAGTATTATATTTTAATACGCTGAGTCATTTTTAAATGTTTGGAGAAAAATACAAAATACTGCTGAATGTGAAATAAGCTATTTTCAGGACTTTTTCCTTACTTTTTCATGACCTTTTTTTTTTTTTTCAATTAAGTTTAAAAAGCAGTAGGAAGAAAGGAAACATTTGACTAAGCAGTAAAAGGCAACAAGAGACAAGACAAAAAATATTTTCAAACACTAAAGGTGTTTCAGTAAAGTAAAACAAAGAAATGAAAGCAGTAACGTTTTCAAGAAGCATAAGAAGCACTCTGGTATGGTCATCAATTATATAAACTCTTTTAACACAATAATGTATGTCCTCCAGTATCAAATATTACAATTAGATAGCAAATGAATAAAAGAAAAGTGAGTATCAAATATTATAATAAAATAATGAATGAAGTAAAATACAGAATAATCTTTGAAACAGTACTGAAAATTCAATCTGTATAATTTACCAAAACAGTGAAGAGAGCTATTCCACCAGGTGGAACTCTGTGGCTCTAACTGACTGTGGAATACAGAGTAGTTTATTATTTTAAGGTTAACTGATGTACAGGCCCTAAATCACTGTAACTGTCAATGAATTCACCATTGGTGTAAAGGCGTAATCCACTCCCAGCTGTGCTTCCAAATTCTGGGCATACACAAACAGGGAAACAGGGCCAAGAGCCCCTGTCCTCCTCTGGGCTACCAATGTTAGACTTCCTTGGGTTTCATTTACTTCAAACCTATGATAAAGAGAAAACATTCATTTTTCCCTTACAAGCTTCTATCCACTAGACAGTAAGAATCTGAAACTCCGTTAAGAGCTCTCACACAGCCTTGGCTTTACCTGCTCAGCTGCCACTCGATTACGCCTCGAGCACCATCATTTGCATCAATGATGATTTGGGCAGTCAAGCCCTCTGAATCTGAAAGAGCATAGAAACATACCTTTAAATAAGCAATCAAAAAGAGAACTATTTGATACAGAATTTAAAGACCATATCTTTGGTATACAGAGGTATTGTCAACACTAATCAAAAGATGCTAATATACAAATACTTGTATAAGTAAGCAAGCTTTTGCTAACAAACACCACTAACTCATAGAAATCTAATCAACTGAGAACAAGATAAAATAAGCAATTGGAGCTATGGTTTTATTTCTATTATTTTAAGCCATTTCAAGAGGAAAGGAAAATAAGGGATAGTTGCAAGAAGGAGAAAGAAGAAGGAAAAACTGGGGATAGAAGGAGACGAAGTGCTGCAGAGAAAAATACAGGCATCAAAGAGGCAGAGAGAGACAGGGGTACAAACAGAAGTTGGGATGGATGGGAAAGAAGGGGAAAGGTTAAGTGGAATAAAAACTAAGCTTAACGTAAATTTTCTAATCCCTTTTTATTCTGTATTCTGTTCACCAAGCTCAGTATGTTACCAATATCTATTATTCAGTCTGGAAATAGTAACTAAACCAGTTACTGTTTTGCTCTGTTTTTTAATATGTTTGACTTTTATTTTTTAAGTTTCAGAAGCTCTGCCTTACTCTCGGATCCTTATGACAGCTGTCTAGGTGAAGAAGGGTAAGGAGAGTGGCATTCTCTATGAGTCAGGAGATCAATAACGTCGAGGAAGCATACATCAGGATTTGTGACTAGAAGCTACAGGGCAGAGGCCCAGTCCCACCATTTCCTAGCTGCGTGACTGCAGCATGATTCCCAGTTTCTCTTAGCCTCAGTTCCCTCATCTGTAAAACGGGCAAATATAACAGACAATAAAGAATCTGCCTGCAGTGCAGGAGACCCGGGTTCGATCCCTGGGTCGGGAAGATCCCCTGGAGAAGGAAATGGCAACCCACTCCAGTGTTCTTGCCTGAAGAATCCCATGGACAGAGAAGCCTGGCGGGCTACAATCCATGGAGTTGCAAAGTCGGACATGACTGGGTGACCAACACTACTACGACTACTACTACTAAGGAATGATGGTCCTAATATACAAAACACTTGGAAATAAGAGCATCCGAAAGCACTAACCCAAAGCTAAATTGTTCAAATTATCCCTGAGTACAGGGAAGATGATGTACTCTGCAAGTTTTCTTAGTGTGAACAGTAATAACCTTGTAGTAACTGCTCAATATAAACAACCTAGTCACTGCGATCATGTATTCCTTTTGCATAAAAATGGAAACTTTCCAAATAATAAATTAAAAACTGATTATTCCCTTCTGCTACTTTCAAAGCTGTCACACTGAGCCTCAGAAGTGAGTGAGGAAGTCCCACTCCTCAGGCCCCAGTACGGCCACGCTTCTCCCCCTTTAACCCAGACTCATCTCCCCTCTGCCCAGAACACCTTCTAACCAAGGGACAGGGAGCAGGCTACCTCAGTGCTACTCATCACCAGCCCCCCAACCAGGCCATCACATATGAAAGTTTCAAAAAAACTTTCCAATATCGAATGTCCAAATTGTGAACAGGAGTTTGTGTTTTAATAGGAAGAATTTCTCTTTTTAAAGTAATCTACATAAATTTGTACTGAGGTTCGAGTTTTACCTTTCAGTCTGTAACGAATTAACTGAGTCTTTTCTAAAGCATGAAAGGAAAGAGATAAAAAGTCAAAACAGAAGCAGAGAACACAACAAACAAACAAATGCTGTTCTTAATCTACGAGAAAATAAAAACATCTGATAATCTGGAGATCTAATGAAAACAGCAAATTAAATTTTGAAAGGAAAATGACTTCATAAGAACTAATTCTATTTTGAAGATTACAAATTTGTTTATAAAATAATTGCAATGTTTAAAGAAGCATCACACAGGAATTCTTAAATGTCTTTATGCTGTCCAATGCACACAATTACAATATATGAGGGTCTTACAACTAAAACTAAAAGCTCACCATATTTTCACATATAGCTGACATTAGCAAACTTCACAATGATCATTTCTGATTAAAAACTGAAGAAATTTTATTTCATTTGCAGCGACAAACAAACAAAAAAGGCCACCATACCTAATCTAGGAGGAAATGAAGTGAAAGGAGCCATGATAAGTTCCACATGAGTTAAATTCACAAGGAAACATTCTTCTAGTTCTGGTATATCGTCCTGCAAAAATTCACCCATTAAATTCTCTACAATTACGCTCTCAAAGTAATTACGTCTCACAAGCTGCTGTTTGAAATTATCTTTTAAATATATATATTTAAAAGGTATACAGAAAATATAAAAGTTCAAACACAGAGTAGAAAAGATTTAAGTCAGAAAAAAAAACATGTCTTAGCAATGATTTTTTTGGATTTAACACCAAAAACAAAAGCAATAAAAGCAAAAATAAAAAGTGGAACTACATCAAACTGAAAAGCTTCCTCATAGCAGAAGAAAACATCAGCAAAAGAAAAGGCAACCTATCGAATGGGAGAAAATATTTGCAAATCACAAAGATCCAAAATATATTTTAACACTAGAATAAGTCAATAGCAAAACAACAAATAATCTGATTTAAAATGCAGAGGAATGGAATAGAAATTTTTCTAAGGACGATATACAAATGGCCAACCTGTACATGAAAATGCACTCAATGTCACTAACCATCATAGAAATGCAAGTCAAAACCACAATGAGACATCACTTCACACCTGTTAGAACGGCTATTATCAAAAAGATATCAGTGTTGGTGAGAATGTGGAGAAAGGGGACCCCTTTACACTGTTGGTGAGAATGTAAACTGGTGCTGTCACTCTGCAAAACAATATGAAGGTTCCTGAGAAACTTAAAAATAGAACCACCAGCAATCGTATACCTGGGTATTTATCCAAAGGAAATGAAAACAGAATAATGAGGAGGTATATGCACTCCCATATTCATTACAGCATTATTCACAATGGCCAAGTTACAGAAACAGCCTAAGTGTCCATCGACAGATGAAGGGGTAAGATGTGGTGTATAAGATGGAACATTACTCAGCCACAAGAAAGAAGGAAATCATTTGTTTTGACAACCAAGATGGATCTTGAAGGCATTACGCTAAGTGAAGTAAGCCAGACAAAGACATACTGTATGGTAGAACTTATATGTGTAATCTAAAAAGAAAAAAGAGTCATACTCATAAAACAGAGAATAGAAAACCAGTTGTCAGGGGCTAGGTGGGGAAGTTGGGGGTGGGGCAGGGAAGGAATTGTTAAAAGAGTACAAACTCAGCTACAGATGACAGATCTGAGGATCTAAAGTAAAACACGGTGATTCTAGCTGACAACACCTTACTGTGTAACTGATATTTGCTGGTAGAGTAGAACGTGCATGTTCATACACACACAAAAAGATAAACACATGAGGGGACGGAGGTGTTAACTAGATATGCAAAATCCTTTCACAATGTAAATATAAATCAAATCAACACAATATATGCTTTAACTATCTTCCAATTTTATATACTTTTTAAGATTTTACATAAGTTTACCATGCAGCATGGGCTAACTGTACTTCAATAAAGCTGAATTAAAAAAATAATAAAAAAACTATTAAACTTTTATACCTGATTATATGTTATTATGTGGAACCACATGAAAGCATTTTATATTGATTTCAGTTTTTACCTGGACTAATATGTAAACCAATTTTATAAATATACAAGCTTAATATTATTTTAAATATAATAAAAGATGTTAAATTGCTTTCATATCCAATTAAGAGTGAAGAATAGAATAACACGGTGGGAAAAACACAGGCTTTGTAGTCAAAGAGACCTAGTACATTTCTGTAATTTTAGTTGAGTTGTTAAAACTTGCAGCCCTTAATTCTGCCATCTTTTTTTTTTTTTTTTTTTTTTTGGCCACACTGGGTCTTCGTTGCTGTGCGTGGGCTTTCTGTAGCTGCGGTGAGCAGCAGCCACCCTCTAGTTGCTGTGCACAGGCTTCTCATTGCAGAGGCTTCTCTTGCTGGAGAGCACAGGTTCTAGGGCGGGTGGGCTTCAGCCATAGCGGCTCCTGGGCTCTAGAGCACAGACTCAGCTACTGTGGCGCACAGGTTCAGTTGTCCTGCAGCACGTGGGGTCTTCCTGGAGCAGGGATCGAACCCATGTCCCCTGCATCAGCAGGCAGACGCTTAACCACTGGACCACCAGGGAAATCCAATTCCAACTTATAATGAGGGAAACAGCTACTTTGGGGACTTGCCTGGTGGCTCAGATGGTAAAGCGTCTGCCTACAATGCGGGAGACCCAGGTTCAATCCCTGGGTCAGGAAGATCCCCTGGAGAAGGAAATGACACCCCACTCTAGTACTCTTGCCTGGAAAATCCCATGGACGGAGGAGCCTGGTAGGCTACAGTTCACGGGGTCGCAAAGAGTCGGACACAACTGAGCAACTTCACTTTCACTTTCTTTTTTGGGGGATATTGATTAAAAATATGTAAAATTGATTAAACATAATGCATAGCAGATGCTTAACCACTGGACCACCAGGGGAAGTCCAATTCCAGTTTATAATGAGGGAAATAACAGCTGCTTTGGGGATATTGACTAAAAATATGTAAAACTGGTTATACATAATGCATATGGAGTACCTGGCCCTAGAGTGAGTCCCCACAGAGTGATAGATACTAGTGATGGTTAATTTTCATACAATACTATGATTAATGACTAACAAGGCAGGTGCTCAAAACAGGAGGACTAGCAAAACCACATCGTCAGTAACTAGACAGACAGCAATATCTACACAGAAATCCAGTATATATATATATGAATATATAATATCAGTGTATATACCTCTCTCTTCATTTTATTTAATGGAGATATGTGGCCACATGAAAAATTAAGAAAATACAAGTCACTGGCTCTGTCTTCTATAATACACAGACCAATGAATTACGGAAGCAGCGATGCACAGGGACTGTCTCCCACCTACCCCCACCATACCCCATCCCCACAGAACAACTCTCCTCAGCCTGTATATTCTGTACATATCCCCCCGGCCTGGCTTATTTCTGCACATACAGACTTGTGGTCTTTTAATCTTGTGCTAATAATCTAAGAACCAAAAAGGTTACAAAGACCTAGGGAGAAACAAAGGAAACTTTGAAATTCTGTGTTCATAGAATAAGACTCTGTAAACTAGACCCCTGAAAGGTGACTTTCTGCTTTAAAAACTAACATATCTGAGGAATAACTTATTTTTATTGTTACACTAACAGATACTATGTTTGAAAGAAGATCACCTTCAAGTTTCATCAAATCTTGTGTCGTATGTCACAGACTGAAATAATATTACCTTTCATCTTACAGCTTCAGAATTCTCAAATTATTGTATTAGGTCACAGTGTCATGGTAATCAACAAAACAAGAATTACTGACTTCAGATGGTAGATGGTTTAGCACTTATAATTTTGTAAATGTAAAAAGCTTCTGAGAAAATAAGAATTTTCAAGAAACAGAACCCCCAAAATACACAGTAATTGAAAATTCATTTTCTAAGGCAATATTACTCTCTCCCTTCCTCCACCCTCTGCCTCACAGTCATCTCCTACCCTCTCCATAGGTATTATTTTCATAAACCTCTTGGAAGTGAATTTAGGTAGTTGAAACACCAGGTCCCAAAACAGCACAAGATTCTGCAATGCGAAAAATCATTTAAAACACAATTTCAGTCACCAATGATTACTTTAAGCTTGACCATAATCACATCTTATATCATCAGCCTCTAGTGAGTTTCTTGCTATCTCTAATTTAACCAGTCTTAACAACTAAGACGCTGACCTACATGGCTTCACTGCTCCAATGATTCCTTCAGAGTAATCAAAATGCTCCTCTGGAATCTCTCAGGCCATTGCCATCTTAAAGGGGATTGCTCTAAAGAAATTTTCTTTATCAAAAGTTGTTTCTATAATAAAATACACTACAACAGATGACCCTATCTAGACAAGAACAGAATCCCTGTGTGGTTAAAAAAAAGAAATCACAAAAAGAAATAAGCTGATTTAAAGGCACCAGAGCATTTAATCGATTTCTACTTGTTACCTGGCTATTCACGTTTAGTGCAGCAACAGCGAAATAAGTGTTTTACCTCAAGGATAGTAATGTCGATGGCTCCTGCTGTTTCCCCTTCTTCTAAAATCAGAAAGCCAACGACCGGGACGAAGTCCACATCTGGCTCAGCGAGGTTTCCTTCTGTTTGGTTCTTTCGGCTCAACATTCCAGGAACTGTGGCATACGTGACATTAATTGCTCCTAAGTGAATTGGATGGGAAAAGATTTTATAATTAAATTAAAAGAAAAAAAAAAAGGAGGTTCAAGAGGGAGGGAACAAAGGTATACCTATGGCCGGTTCATGTTGATGTATGACAGAAACCAACACAATATTGTAAGGCAAATATCCTTCAATTAAAAATAAATAAATTTTTAAAAATAACATTACAAACTTTTTGACTTTCGTAAAAGCACCTCAGTAGCTGCACTGTTGGCCCCCAATTCTTCACTCCTTCCTATGTTTCTGGCCTTTATCATGTAACGGCTCAGTGATACTGCACTGTGGGCAAGGTAGACTGTCCCGCCTCTAGACTTTGGGTTGACTGTGTGACTTATTTTGGCTGCTAGCACAGAGACAAAGTGATTGTGTGCTAGTTCTGAGCCTAGACCTGATGGAGTCTGCATATTTTTGCTCGTCCTCAGGGCCTCTACTGGTGGCAGGAGAAGAATGACAGGCATATTGGAACAGAGTCACCCTGGGCCAAGTCCAGCTCAGTTAGTGGACCCAGAGCCCACCCGCTATCATATGCTGCTGAGACTGTATGACTATTTATTGTACCGCATTTTGTGACACTAGATAGTACAATATTCATTTTTTCCCCATTCCTGGTTTATTTTAGCAATAGCTTTCATCCACCCTAGTAGAATACTTAAAAAGCACCTGCCTGGAAATTCCATTCATTCTAGAGTAACACAAACCTAGAGATCCGAATTCTCTGTTGATGAAAAGCTTAATTGTTGTGTTAGCCTCCTGCAGCAAAACAAATCTTGATGAAAGAGCAAAATTTAACACTCCGTGTGGTTCATCACTGGCTTCTACGGTCAGAACAGCTGCATATCCTTGAGCGTCGAGCAGAGCAGCACCTGCTGGTGAAACTCCTAAGAAAGTCAGGGACCACAAGAAATCGAACGGTGATTTGGCATTAACTGCTAAACACTTAAAATACAATCTCACTCTCTGAAACATAGTAAAGTAAGCAGAAAGTGGTTACTGTTACTTCTCTAACAGAAATCTTTAGATTGACAAACAGAAGCTACCTTTTACTGTTCTTCTTAGGTAGTAAACATGATTCCTTTTTGCTTGACCAATTATTGTTATTAGTTGCTGTACTGGTCATCTAAATTACAGAAAGTGATCAGAAACTGAGGAAAATACCCAGATAACTTCCACAAATTACTAAATCTAATTTATCCCATATAACTGATCCAGAATCCAAACTGGGAGCTGGTGATGGACAGGGAGGCCGATGTGCTATGGTACATGAGGTTGCAAAGAGTCGGACACAACTGAGTGACTGAAGTGAACTGAGTATAAAGTTAATTTCATCAAATTCTACCTTTGGAGATGTATTTTATTCCATAGGAAATACTTGGCAAAAATTCTACAGTTTTTAACTGAATCTATAAAGATAAGTATTTTCATGCTGAGCTGATTTGTTTGGATCTAAACTGTTACAGGGCAGATGATATTTAAAGTAACATTTTTAAAATCGGTATCCACCTAATCGTTAAATATAGATAGCAACTATTATTTTTTCTGAAAATAACATACCAGAAAAATAACAATAAAATTCTGCATTACCTTGTGTCCTGACATCATACAGAATGACCTGGTATACTTCTTTCTCCTCAGGAATATTGTCATCCAACAAATGCACAGATATTATTTTATTCAATGACCCCTGTATCAAACACAAAGAAATTCATCCCTCTAGTGTCACTGAGCACAAACTATCTTCTACTTTCATTGTCTTTATAAACCGTGCACCCAAACATAATTTCACTTAAACTGTTCTGTGGCTTAAAAAATAAATTATATATTAAAAAAAAAAAAAAACACTGACTCCTAGGAAAATAGGCTTAAAGTAGATAGGGAACAAACTGGAAGATTTTGAGTGCTGAGTTAATGTATGTCGATCTTATCTAATAAGCAAAGTAGCACTACTAAAAATTCCAGACAATGCAATAAGCTGGAGAGATTTCTACGGCAGCGGTGAACGGGAATAACTGGAGTATGGAAAACAAGACTTGCGTTGGAGGGAAACCAGTTAACAGAAGTCAAATGTAATAAAGTAATCAAGGCAGAAGGTTATAAAGGTTTGGCTTAATATTTAGGCAGTGGAAATGACGAGAAAAAGAATTAAACATGTCAGCAAACGAGAATTCCTATCAAGTGAGTGTGGAAAAGAGAAGATGAAGAGCAATAACAAAGTAGTACTAACTTAGTACCCAAGAACTGTTTTTACATAGTTATCTTTCACCAATCATCTTCTTTCCAAATATCAGAAAGAACACCTAAATGCAAGCTCAAAGACAATGTGTGAACAAGACATAAAAAGACATTTGTTTCTAGGGCTATATTAGCTGTTTCATAGCGGTGAAACATTTAAGTTCCAAGGGCAATTAAAGTTCCAAGAGAGTGAGGAGTAAGCAAAAAGGGACAAGAGTATCCATCATCTGCAGAAGGACACAGCTGACACCAACACTGGGAGGGAAGGAGACCCAGAGGGCTCGCCCCAGATACGAAGTCAGCATTTTCTGTTTGCTTAAAGGAGGTCTACTCATACAAGCACAAATACAAAAGCAAACCTCCTCCGGAAGTCTTAGAAATCCTTTGAGTTCCTAAGGAAGTAGCTCCCTCATCAATCTCTGTTAATCCTTGTATCACATCTTCATAATTTTCCCATTTCCCTCACAAAACACAGTTTCCTCCAAGCAGTTCAGTACAGTTTTTCTTGGTGCTATTACCTCAGGAAAGAAGAGTTGACCAGTAGAGTTAGCAAAATTGAGTTCTAGGTTTTGCCCAATAATTTTCCAGTTAACAGTAACATTTCCTCGACCAGGGGGTGTTCTTATCACATGGAACTGTAAAGTTTCTCCTGCAAGTCAAATGTACAGATTGATGAATGTTTAATGTAAAATGAACTTATTCACATTTGAAGTCAACAAAACCCAAATCCCAAACATGCAACTGCTACAATGCCTTTTCTAAGAACATTACAAACCTGTTCTGTTTGCAATTTTCTAGAAGCTTTATACATGCTTAGCGTTTGTTAACACATTACTGCTGATTCCACTTCTAAATACTTCCATGTAGTAGAACTTCAGGAAGTTTAATGGGTAAAAGTTAAAAAGCACATGCTAAAATGGAAAACACAAACTTTTTATACACTCCAAAACATGCACCAGAACAGAAATGTTCTGTAAATTTAATAATTAAGTCCTCATGGTCAAAACTAGCAATAATACAAGTAAATTCTTTCTTCACTTCTCAAAAGGACACAAATTCCTTACACTGGTATGCAATGTGATTTTACACAATGCATGCATAAAAATGCTTGCAAATACCTGAAAATCACATTTCTTTAAATTGTAACTTACATATACCATCAATGATTTTGTTTTATAAAAAGAAATACAAAGGAAAAGTGTCAAATCTGTATATCATCCTCTGTAACTTCACCAAAGTTACAGTTATCCTTCCTGGATAATTGAGGCATTTTAGATACTTTCCATTCCTGGCTTTTATCCTCATATAATACTTTATAAAACTGAAGAAAATCAAAACAGACATCTCTTCTAAATTACTTAAAGTGAAAAGTAAGTTCCTAAGGAAACTGGTGATGGCTTGCTGAAAATATGCTGCATTCAAGATTTTGATAATGATGAACATGTTATATTAATGAAGCATATTACTAAAATGTAATAATAATTTTACAGATAAGTGAATTAATGTTTAAAAAGCTTTAAAAGAACACATTCTTATTCAAATTTTATAGCATAGATATATAGTTGAAATCCATGCATATTCATTTAAAAAATAACTTTTATTTAGTTATCTAAACAAGTTAAATACTTCCGACCTTTCTTAAAGGAGAATAGCAATAAAAATATGAACAGCTTTTCCAAATATATGTTAACTACCACAGCTTTTTTACTCTTGAAAATAAAAAAATTAAATAATTACTTCTAACAGGTTTCTTAAAATATCATAAATTAATTAATTTAGAGATTATCTTAATTTCAATTTGTTGTTGTTCAGTCGCTAAGTCATGTCTGACTCTTTGCAACCCCATGAACTGCAGCAAGCCAGGCTTCTCCATCCATCACTATCTCCCTGAATTTCCTCAAACTCATGTCCATTAGTCAGTGATGCCATCCAACCATCTCATCCTCTGTCACCCCTTTCTCCTCTTACCCTCAATTTTTTAATACTAATAAACAAAAAATTTTCATACTAAATTTGAGCACACATAACTTTAATGCAATAAATTATTTGGGGACAGCAGAAAATATAAGAAAGCATAAACATCAGAAAGACCTCTAAATAAAATTTCCCAAAACAATTCAATATTTAATGTACACATTTTAAAATATTTCTATATGAAAAAAAATTTTTAACTGTATCATGTTAGTAGGCTATGACTTGGATTTTTTTGAAACATAAAGGAAACACTATTAGAATGTCCAAAGGTTAGGATATAACTGAAAGAATGGGTACAATCAGCAATAATTGCCATACCATCCAAAACATTTATACTTGTATAACTCAGAGGAATAAAACAAAGACACTATCATGAAACCCTAGAGCAGCTCTCTTGTATACCATGCAGAATTCCACAGGGGTGTATTATTGAAAGACATGGAGCGACCTTTGGAGTTATTAAGCCATTTCACCTACAGTGTTGTCTGGTGACACAAATAAAAAGTTATATAGAGTATGGATTTCAAGGAAACATAGTAATATTTAAAAATAAAAATTATGTAAGTTTGAAAAACTACTAAAGATGTAATAAAAATACTAATGGCAAAAAAAATGTAGATCAATGAAAACCCATGTTGAAGGGGAACCTGTAAATGTCATAATAAAAAATTACAGTTCTAAGATGGTACATAGAGATTTGGGAATAAATGCACCATTAAAGGTGAAACTAAAAATGAAATGCTAAGAAGAAAGATGTAAAATCCTCCTATGAACTTATTACATGTAAAAATACTCAGTCTAATACCAATTTTAAGACCACTTTTGAAAATTTAACGATACCACGCAAGTAACTTGCAAGAAAATATGACAAGAAACACAATTTAAAGCACAACACACACTCATAAAAGGTAAATCAAGCATTCCTTAAGCACATAATTGTCTAAAGCTACTGAAAATCATATCAATAGTATAAATGATGTGAAGATTTTCTATTAATCAAAAAACTCTGCCTCTTTAAGGCAGACTGCTAAGAATCAGGTCCATTTGAAATGCTTCCTAGGAAAAATTACTGGAAAGCTATCTTCTACCTAAAGAAGGAGTCAAAGAATATAGGAAAAGAAAAAAATTAGAAATAGGTGCTCAGTCTTCTAAATATAAGGGAAGGACAGAAGACAAGGCCTAGAGAGGGAAAGTCAAATTTTCAGATAACAAATGTCTCAACATACTGCTTATAATTTTTTCCCAGGATGAAGCCCTAGGGAGGGCCCTCCCCTACTGAAGAATCTAACTCCTGAAAGATCATCTTGATATGAAATCAAGAGTCTAGCAAAAGTCAGTGATACATTTCAACTCTAAGCAGATGATCTATCATATGCACTCTTGGCCTAGCCTAACACAAATAAGAACTAGGCATAAAATTCGTTTTAATAACCCAGAGTGTTTCATCTGCTTGTTGCAAAACAAATCAAGATTCTTCTCACAAAGATAAACATCAACTACAATGTGTATAACAATAATGGAAAACTAAAATATGGGAAACGTGTTTTAATAGATTCATGTATACACGGTATACAGGTACCATCCAAATTGACCGTGCTCTACGATGGAAAATGATTTAAAACAATTACAGAAATACAAATAGTACGAAACACATACTGTCAATAAGAACAGTTAAGATAGAAAGTTGAAAGCTTCTAATATAGCAGTTTGATAAATATTTTTTTAAAGAATCACATCTTTTGTTCAAATATTTGCCTACAAAAGATATATGCTGTCTCTAAGAAAAGGACATATTTTAAATCTATTGAACATGACATAATGATTCTGGTGCTGCAGAGCTGTGTGAAGTGAACCATCTCACACAGATTTATAAAGAGTGCATTTATACACAGCATGTGATAAAAACCTACTCTCCCATATTTCTCAATTCTGCCCATTACATTTGAAAGAAAGTAATATTTACCACTGGGCATCTATCCAATTGCCTTAGGACAAAAATGTAGAAGTAGGACTTTACAGAATTCAATATATGGTTAAACACTAGGGCAATTCCTCCCCATGAACTGAAAATGTATCCTAAAGCCAGAAGTTCAGCAGAGTCCACATTTTAAAACCAGTCACATAAATGAAACTCCAACACTAGGTCAAAAGCAATGTTAACACTGCCAAAAGCACATATGGCATTTTTATAATTTCATTTCCTTGGCAGTTATCTTTGAAGAATCACTAAGAAGTTTTCATTTTTGTAAACTTCTGCGTGATATATATTTCTCTATGCAATTTTGCAGTAACATAAAGAATACACATACAAAATGCTGAATTCTTGAGGCCGAACATAATGCTTTCAAAAAAAAGAAAATTAACTTAGACTCTAAGAAAAGGTTCAAGAGGAAAGGGAAAGAAAAGTAAACGAAAAAAAAACAGAAATTTCTTCCATCTTTTATTTGGAAACTGTAAAAAGTCTAGGGAGTACTAATAAATGAAAGCAATTCATCTTTCTGCTTCCTGTACCAAACTCACGCTCACAAGTTGATATGATAAAGCAGCTATTTAACCAATAACACACATGGACCATGTGTTTTAAGAATCAATCATTTTTCCTGTTTGCATCCTCCTGCAGATATTTAGCTGCTGGAAACTGTAGAGACCACAATCTGGCTTTCAGGCTAAGTTCGGTCAGGTGAAAGAGAACACCGATGTCAGAATGTGCAGTTTCTCCAAGACAAGTAGGAGCTCAGCAGAGAGCCTAAGCTTCTTCAGGGCCCCCAGCTCACCACTACCGCCACCATCCAGATTTCCTTAAGATGAACGTTGCGACACTAGCCTCCTTTACAGTTCTAATCCCCTTAAAGTGATCCAGGACACCCACATACTTTTGTACTCCTAGAAAAAATATCCCAGCATATTGCTGAAAATCATATACCTAGAGCAGCTCTTAAGTCCTCCAATAAATCTAATCTTTCTGGTTACTGAATTTATACCCTCCATGAAACTAACACTTTTATTCTCTTTGTCTACATTACCTTCTTCTCTGTATTTCTTCAACAAAATAAAAACAAGTCCAAAATACTCTATGCTTTACTGTCTACAATGTAAAAAGTCTAGGGAGTACTAACTGATGAACGGAATCCATTGTCCTGTTTCCTGTACCAAACTCATGCTCACAGGTTGATATGATAAAGCAGATTTATTATATCTACTTTATTATATTAGATATGATACAATAATCATATCAGCTTTCTTCAGTTTTTCTCCTTTCCTTGCTCTCAGAGCCCATAAGCTGAATACCCCCTAAGGCAGTGCTTCTCACCCCTAAAGCAGTGAAAGACAAGGGGTTTTTGCTTTGTTTTCCTTGATCTATCGCAGACTGACACTTTTGTAAAACAGGAAAAAAAAAAAATGAGTCGGTAAGTTAAATGTCAAAAGGACACACATACAAAGTATAAGCCCAAAGATATCACTTTTGGATTTCCCAGCAAAATGAGATTATAAAAGTCTCTAGAAAAGATTATTTTCATTTTTGAATTTATCTTGTCACAAACCAGAAGCAAAAAACACTGTGTGAAGACATCAACTTGAGGACCAGACTTTGAGTGGCTAACTGCCCCCAGGGCATCTACATCCTGTCTTTTATCCTCAGTAATTTGCTGTCCATCCCAAGTTCTCCTCTAAAATTCCTCTGCAGTTACTACTGTTTCCTATGGTCCATTTGGGAATCTAATCTCACTGGTTGTCCAGCACAGACACAAGGCTTACTTTTTTCTGATAACTAATGAGAACACACTCTTATTTTGGTCTCTTCCCACTCCTCTGGCAGAGTGTTCTCTCCCCTCTCTCCTTTGCCTTTTGCCTTTCCTGGACCCTTGCCTGGTATTTCACACAGCTCCATCCTTGACAACTTGCCTTTCTTCCTCTGACCACCAAAATCTTAGTAATTTTCCTGATTCCAACTATTATCTCTAAAAATCTAATTCGTCTAACTCAAGATAGAGTCAGCTTCTCTCACCCATTTCCTCCTCTCACATGGACAGTGTTACTCAAATTCATCATTCTTTCAACTCAAATATTTACCCGACATTCCTGCATAGCCAAGATCTGCAGTAGACGTAAGTCCAAGCAAAACAAAGCTTCTTCTCACAAGGTGCCCTACAGCATAAACTCTGGATTCAGACAGCACTAGGTTTAAGCTCCACCATGAATAACTATGTGTTGGGTAGTCCCTCAAACATTGTTTCCTTGTCTGAAAACCTGGTGTATATCATCATACCCACTTCATAGCCCTATTGTTAAAATTAAACAAAATAATTGATGTAAAATGTCTGGCAGGCAGAAAACACTCAATAAATGTTATTGTTGTTGTCATTATTATCAAGATTAACTTATCCTGTGGTGACTTTTAACTCGTATTATACTACAAATAATTTTTTGAGAGTTGATGATCGGTCTTTAGATTTACAGCAATTCGTTAGTCACTTTTACTCACTGTTGCTATGACAATATGAGATTCTAAACCGTTAATAAGAGGGAAGAGTGTTGGAAAATGTCTCAGATATTTGCATTAAGTTGAATAAACCTGCAAGTTGGGAATATGGTAAGGTAAAAGACGACGCACACTAAAAGGCCCTCAGTTTCCAGACAGCCACACCACCAGCTACAGGATTCTGTCCAGTCACTTAACCTGTGTGCCAGTTTTCTCATCGTAAAAATCAAAGTCCAAATGAACGGTCTATATTCTTTTCATTTCTTAAATCTTTGAGATACAATTATTTTTAAACACAAATTACAGTGAAACACAATCTATAAATACCAGTTTTATCTCAAACAGACTTATTCAAAGACAAAAACATTGTCATGATGCTTTAAACAAACAAAAAGCAGCCTATAAATGTAAACCCTATAAATGATGTAAAATATTAAGTTTCAAAGAAATTACTGTTTTTTATGGGAAAAGGGGATACTTTGTAAATTTTCTAATTTGGCACTTAGTTCATAAATATACTGCCATACAAATGCAAAATCCAGGCTAAAATAGTCACTGATTAGAAACTACTATTTGTTTGGAACAGTCAATATTTCACCATTTAATATCAACAGTTAACCCTTAGCATACATATGCTATGTGCCTAAAGCTAGGCTAAGCACTTAGCATTTAGAGCTAATTTAATCCTCACACAGAAACCAATGAAGGAAATGGTATTTCCCGTAGTTTAACAGATGAGAAAGCTGAGCATCCCAGGTTTGACCAATTTCCTTAAAATCACTCTAGTGGAGAGTGGCAAGCTAGAACACAATACCAATCTGTGAGGCTTCCGAATCAAGTTAAACAGATTACACAGCCCTCTCCCAAATAAGCTCCACATACATTAACAGACCCAGCTGTACAAAATAATGAAAGAATTTGTAAAAATGGGAAACTTTAAAAGACAAGACAAAAAATTACCTCCATGGAAAAGAGAGTGAATGTGCTCAACAATAAAAAGAACCCACCTTCATGACCTATGACAGATCTGGAAGCAGTCTGAAAGCTAACAATGCCCGCCACATTGTCATTGGCCAAAATGTTCACTCTGATGGTGTCGGAACTGGGCAAAATTCTACTTCCACCTTCCGTGTACACCAAACTAACTACGATGATTTCATCATCCTCTGGCTCGGAGTCATCCAAAATGGTCAAAATAGCAACCTTTTTGGTTTCACCTGTAAAGAATTAATGGGATAAAACTTAAGTAAGAAAATCATCAGCAGAGAATTCACAAAGGCCCAAAATAACTTCCTTCAAAACCTGTTAAGGTAAAATGTGTGGGTGCTTAGTTGCTCAGTCATGTCGGACTTTCTGCAACCTCATGGACTGTAGCCTGCCAAACTCCTTCCTCTGTTTGTGGCATTTCCCAGGCAAGGATACTGGAGTGGGTTGCCAATTTCTCCTCCAAGGACTCTTCCCCACCCAGGGATAGAACCTGTGTCTCCTGCATTGGCAGGTGGATTCTTTACCATTGTGCCACCTGGTAAGTCCTTTAAGTAAAAATATATGAGTGAATTACAACAGTTCAATATCTTGAGCAACATTAGTGTCACTGTAAGCAAATGTACTGCAGCCATGAAATTATAAGATGCTTGCTCCTTGGAAGAAAAGTTATGATCAACCTAGTATGGACGTGAGAGTTGGACTGTGAAGAAGGCTGAGTGCCGAAGAATTTTGATGCTTTTGAACTGTGGTGTTGGAGAAGACTCTTGAGCATCCTTTGGACTGCACAGAGATCCAACCAGTCCATTCTGAAGGAGATCAGCCCTGGGATTTCTTTGGAAGGAATGATGCTAAAGCTGAAACTCCAATACTTTCGCCACCTCATGCGAAGAGTTGACTCATTGGAAAAGACTTTGATGCTGAGAGGGATTGGGGGCAGGAGGAGAAGGGGACGACAGAGGATGAGATGGCTGGATGGCATCACTGACTCGAACGCGAGTCTGAGTGGACTCTGGGAGTTGGTGATAGACAGGGAGGCCTGGCGTGCTGCAATTCATGGGGTCGCAAAGAGTCGGACACGACTGAGTGACTGAACTGAACTGAACTGAGACAGCATATTAAAAAGCAGAGACGTTACTTTACCAACAAAGGTCCCTCAAGTCAAAGCTATGGTTTTTCCAGCAGTCATGTATGGATGTGAGAATTGGACTATAAAAAAAGCTGAGCACTTAAGAATTGATGCTTTTGAACTGTGGTGTTGGAGAAGACTTGAGAGTCTCTTGGACTGCAAGGAGATCCAACCAGTCAAACCTAAAGGAAATCAGTCCTGAATATTCACTGGAAGGACTGATGCTGAAGCTGAAACTCAGATACTTTGGCCAGTTGATGCAAAGAACTGACTCATTAGAAAAAGACCCTGATGCTGGGAAAGATTGAAAGCTGGGGGAGAAGGTGACAACAGAGGATGAGATGCTTGGATGGCATCACCGACTCAATGGACATGAGTTTGAGTAAGCTCTGGAAGTTGGTGTTGGACAGGGAAGCCTGGTGTGCTGCAGTCCATGGGGTCGCAAAGAGTCAGACACAACTGAGCGACTGAACTGATATGTTAACCTGTATACCCTTTTCACTTATAAAGCACTGTAAAATTCCATTAATATGGACAGACTGTGGAAAGGACATTTTGAATTCGGAAAGTTAAAGGGTAGAATTATTTCAAGGAATCATGGTTTTATTCCTGGTGTCTAGCCTAGAACCGTGACCTAGCTAGGGGAAGAGACGCTGAAGCAACTACGGTTTAGAAATAGTTCCTCCTGGAAAGGTGGATCTCATTCTCATCCTGGTGTTACTATGAATGATTTTCAGATAACCAACCCAAAACTTCCCTGAAAGACCAAGGACACTTAGGGAATAGTGGTCAAAATGAGAAACAGAAAAGGATGGTAAATTCTGAGGCAAAGAGCCCACCTAAATGGGATAAGTCTTAGGGGAGCCAGATAAGATGACAACATCAAATACTAGTTCCCAGGATGTGGACAATAGGGGAAGGAGGCAGAAGAGGACTTCAAAGCGATCTGTGACAGCAGCAGGGCCAAGAATTTACTCTGCGATTTAGTTTAGGACCCCACTTGTAGACAGACCACTGAATACCCCCAAACCCAACACTGCTTCTGCTGTTCAGCCGACAGTGGTCCCCATCTAATTCACTGTTTTGAAAGAGACTGAAATGGTGAGAAAAAACAGGAAAAAGGAAAAAGTAGGTGTGAATGCATGTTCTCTGTTTCATGACGCTGGCATGCAAGTGTGTGTGCTCAGCCATGTCCGACTCTTTGCAGTCCCATGGACTGTAGCCTGCCAGGCTCCTCTGTCCATGGAATTTTCCAGGCAATAATACTGGAGTGAGTTGCCATTTCCTACTCTAGGGGATCTTCCCAACCCACGGACTGAACCTGCATCTGTCTGTCTCCTGCACTGGCAGGCGGATTCCTTACCACTTCCCACTTACCTGGGAATCCCGATGACCCTGGTATGTTTTATCAATTCGGTGTTAAGACTGCTTCAAGAGAATATATATTATCTGAGAATACAGGTCAACTACAAAATATAGTCCATTTTGCATGATGCTAAAGTTACAACTCAAGGTTAATATTAACTGTTGTAATGGTACTATATTACATGATAAATTCTTTATAGTTACCAAAGCCACTAAAACATCTAATCTTAAATTTTCATCTCCACTCCCTCCTCAAATTTTCATTACTTTCCTTGAACTACAGGAAAATGTTACCAATTGCTAACCTATGCACATACATACCTCCCACATCAAGTATATCAGTATTCTATTGTTCCCAAAATCAATTACTGGGAAATAACCATTATAGAGGGCTTCCCTGATGGCTCAGCAGGTAATGAATCCATCTACAATGTAGGAGACACAGGTTCAATTCCTAGGTCAGGAAGATATCCCCTGGAAAAGAAAATGGCAACCCACTACAGTATCCCTGCCTGGAAAATTCCATAGACAGAGGAGCCTGGCAGGCTTGCAGGGTTGCAAAGAGTCAGACATGACTGACTGACTAAGCACAAGCCCAGCCATTATAGACAAGTTTTAAACTATCTTAAAAAGTTACTCTAAAATGTAATGCTTATTAGATGTTTTAAAAGTATACCCTATATGCATCATAACCCCTAATTACTGTTTCCAAAAAAAGTATATGCATTAAAGGATAAAATATGCAATGAATTGCTCTAAGATACAAAATTGCAAATAACATTTACTTCCTTCATTTTATTGTATAACCTGAAGCTTTTAGGAGTATAATTACTTTCAATCAGAAAAAAAAAAACTATGTTAAGAAGCCATATGGAATTTATAAGTGCCCAAATCATGAGTTAAATAATGATTTCAGGAAAGATATCTTTCTTTCACCCAAAGAAAACTATTTTAAATATATGAATGTTCAAAATTTTCAAATACTTGGTGATTCAATCAACCCTGGAAAAGAACTGGTAAATCTGCACTAATCCTAATCATTGTCCAAGTTCTCTATAATTTCACTGTTCATGAAAATTTAAAAAAGTGATCCCATTCAAGTCTAGGACCAGTATTACAAGCTCATCTATCACTAGGTCACTACACTTAATATAACATGAATACAGTCACCCAATGAAGTGAAAGTTGCTCAGTGGTGTGACTCTCTGTGATCCCACGGACTGTAGCCTGCCAGGCTCCTCTGTCCATGGAATGCTCCAGGCCAGAATACTGGAGTGGAGTGGGGTCAAACCCAGGTCTCCTCCTTGCAGGCAAATTCTTTACCGTCCGAGCCACCAGGGAAGCCCAAGTTTATACTATTTATGCTATTGCTGTTGTTTAGTTGCTAAGTCATATCCAACTCTTTGTGACCCCATGAACTATAGCACACCAGTTCCCCCTGTCCATGGGATTTCCCAGGCAAGAATACAGGACTGAATTGCCATTTCTTTCTCCAAGAGATCTTCCCAAGCCAGGGACCAAACCTGTGTCTCCTGCATTGGCAGGCAGATTCTTTACCACTGAGCCACTAGGGAAGCCCTTATACTATTCATACTTGTTATTTTCTTTGGAGGTTTATCCTGATTTGTCAGTGCATGTGAAAAAGCTTCCCATTTCTTGGCTATCAACGCTTTTTACTCGCATGTTTAATTGTGGATATATGGCTCGTTCTTATAACTTCCTTTACAAAATTAAAACTGGCTTTAGATATGCTTCTCCATTTCCTTAAAGGCTCTGCTATCACACATAAAAGGGATAAAATCCTCACATTCCCTCTTCTCTTTTTATTCAACTAAAAAGATACACGCGTAGGGCCCCATCAGCCCTCTATATGTCAGGTCAACCATTAACAAGCCAACTACTACTTTTTTCATTCACTTTTACATATTAGCAAGAAAGTACATAGTAAGAAGGCATATGAACACTATCATAAAAATGGACTGTAATGACTTTCCCAGGGGGAACTGAAATCCATTGAGAACCATCACTCACCTTCAGCAAAAGTCAGAATGTCTCCAGCACCTACAAAATCTAAACCTTCAGTGGCTGTTCCACCAACGACACGCCATTCAACTGTCACCTGACCTAAGCTGCCCCCTGTCCTGTGGATCACCATCTCCACTGTGCTTTGAGGCTGCTCCTGAACTTCGACATATAAGCCATCTTCGGAGGTGTTGGGACTAATACTGTAGATCATAAACACTCCAAAGGCATCACCATTTAATGCTATGACGACTGTAGAAGTGTTTGGCTGTCCTATGGTTGGCTGGTTTTTAAAACTGGCTGTGATGTTCATGAGACGAACTTCGAGGAGAGAAATCAGGAAACTCTCATCCATCTCCGGGAAATCGTCGGGAAGAATAGAAACGGTGAGATTTGCAAATTCATCGCCTTCCCGCATGATGGCCCACTGCCTCGTCACAGGCTCATAGTCACTACCAGCCACAGCCTGACCGCTAAAAAGAGATGCTACTCTGGTCACGTTCTTCTTATAGGTCCAGAAGTCTGAGTTGTTAGCAGTTGGGCTGGTCCAGGAAGTCATCCAAAAACACTGGGGGCCTTCAGAAGCACTGAGAAAGGAAAACGCTGAGCACGCGTGTTCTTTGAGGCACAAAGTGGCACAAGTATCCTGGGGCTCCCCCATCGCAGAGACATTCACCCAAGTTCTCCAAAGTGGGTCCAGTACCCCTTGAATTGGCGATTCATAGAAGGACAGTAAGTCTTGACCCTCCTCAACTGCAAGAGCCACTACATCAATATCAGAAGTGCCGTAGAACAACAACAGCCGGCCAAAGTGCCCTCCGCTAAAACGTGGAGCGACAAAAGACGGGTTAGGCATTACACGCAGAGGCGAGAACACTGACTGTGGCTTCCACTTTTTTTAAGCGGATAAGGTACTAGCACAGACACAACCATGCTTCTTAATTAGCTTTCTATGTCTCATTGAGTTTTCTCATGTAAGGAAACTTGGTTCATTTTCATTCAGATAATACTTATTTTTAACCCAGTTATGAAAATATCTTGCAAGATATGCAACCATTCCAGAATTTTCAAGCAGAGTTAGAAAATGAATCTTCACTACTAACTTTGACTGAAACTAACAATGAATGATACCGACATGGGTACATTTTAAGGAAATGTAAATGTAATTACTTGCCACAAGGTTGCAAGACCACCTATTTTTCTATTTCTGAAGGAGCTCAGTGAACAGTATACTGCCTCACAAAAGAAAGGCAGGCGAAGATAAGAACCTGAAAACCAACTACTTCATATGGCATCTGAATGATCTTCAATTTAGAAACCAGTTGTTTTTAAGTTCTAATTCAAACAAATCACCAATTAAAGCAATAACTGGGGTTAGAAAGCCAAATGATGTATAACCCATTTCAATAATAAAAGGTATGGGAAAAATCATCAGTACTTTATAGTGATAAGCATTATTTAATTAACAAATTATAATAACCTGTAAAATATTTTACATTATATAAAAACTATCATAATTAAATTATTGGATTGTGCAAGAGATCCTCTTCCACCACCCACAAGTCCCAAGCAGCCATCTCATATACCTTCTCCTGACAGTTATGTTAGCACAGGAACTTCTCTCCAGGGGCTCTTGAACACGAGAAACCGACTGAACAAAGGCTACTGTACCATAAGGATTATCATTGGCAGGAATAATAATATTTGCCACTCGATCTAACCCAACAGTACCTCCACCAGAGGCATCAGTTAGTTGCACTTGGATAACCTAAAAATACAGTGAAAACTTCCTTAACAGAATCCCGGTTCTGAAATTAGAATAAACATGATGCAAGAAAAAAAAATCAAAGCTATCCAAACAAGAACACAGTAAAGTGTAACACGAATGAACATAAAGAAACTC
Source organism: Ovis aries (assembly GCF_016772045.2). Taxonomy (NCBI): domain Eukaryota; kingdom Metazoa; phylum Chordata; class Mammalia; order Artiodactyla; family Bovidae; genus Ovis; species Ovis aries. Next base: position 87,878,237 of record NC_056058.1, on the reverse strand, counting down.
CTCCACCACATTTACAAACTCAGCATGTAACAGAACAACCCCTCACCAACTTTAACACTAGAGCATGACTGCTCGTAAGAAATACAGGCTGTTTAAGTTCCTTAATATTCTGTTATACAATCGTGTGAATCAATGTTAAGATGTCCCTTTATGTTTACCCCTTCAATAATATACTTGTAATCCCTATACACTTTGTTACGAAGGGAGAATATTGCATATGTGTCTTATGAATAGTTCATTTATTATGCTTTATTTCCCACATTCTCATAAGTGGAAATTCTCTGATAAAATTTGAAACAAAAATATATCATGATGTCACCAAATTTAGAGGAAAGGAAAGAGAAATGTTTTATATGTATTAACTAATAACTAATATTTAAGAAGTGAGTAATGACACAATTAGCACTCAACTGAAATTTTATGGACTTCCCTTCTACAAAAAGTTGACACTATTAAAGAATAAATGCTGTTAAATCTAATTTTATGAGCTCTAGGTTTTAATAATACTTGAATTTCATAAAATAAAATTATCTTCAGCCAATATATGTCAGTGATGAATCAACTTCCCCACTGAGACGCTATCTTTATTTGCCACTTCACTTCTTTTTATCATGAAAAATAAATATCAGGCAAATAAATCTCACATGGAATTTGTCACAGAGTAAATCCTAAAGAATAAATGAATGAGCAGAAAAATCAAAATCCACATATAATTAAGATTGATTGGCTCACACTCAAGCCAAGAGATTATGAATACAAAGTGTTCATGTGAAACAATATAGCAAACTTTCTGCCAGATTATATATTTTTAATCACTTAACCAAAACATAGAAAAATATAATTGTACAAAAAAAAACTTATACTAGTAAACTAGTATGTGAACAAGTATGAGACCTATTTCTAATGTTTTTGTCTTCTGTAAGGATCACTTTCACACTACCAAATTTTGAACATTCTCACAGAAATAATAATTTATCAGACACCTCTATAAATGTCACAACAACAGGCATCTGTTCTAGTCACTATAAGACAAGATACGGTTTACAGTGTCATTCTAGACTAGCCATTCCTCTCACCTCTTCAATCTCCGGAACGTCGTCAGTCAGGACCTCTAACAACAAGGTTTGAATGGTTTCCCCAGGGGCAAAGGTCACATTACCTGAGACAACTCGCAGGTCGCCAGTAGCAAGCTGTCCATTAATAGTGGCAACCCACTGAACAGTAACATTGCCGAGTGTCCCAGAATTTCGAATTATTGGCAGGTTTACCTTCACTGAGTTAAACTCAGGTTCCTCTACAGTAAGTTTAGTAATCTGAAAACCTAAAGGGCAAAGCAGAGATAATTTCAAATACAAAGTGAAACTAAGTCAGCATAGAGCGAACCAACTGCCACCCTATAGTTATTTATTTTTCCCCCCTTGAGCAATCTAAGAGGCTAAACTCCACAAAATCAGAGAAATATGCTATGATACAAATTGCTCAGGCCTTCCTGCCAAATTTTCCAAATTGTTTTTCATTACGATAGAACCAGAAATCATAAACTCAGATGCCCACAGAGGTCAGACATGTATCAGCATGAGTGAAGTGGGTCCCGTGACTTCTGGGGTGAATGGCGTGGTACAAGCCTGGCAGTTGGTATTTTGCTTCAAAGACTGACGCTATGCAAAAAGGGGAGCTTGATGTCACCATACCTTTTTTTTTACTATAAAGAAACCTCAGAAATTCAGATTTTTGTACAAATTTCTGTAAAAAAGTTCTTTTAACAATTGGTCTAAGAGTCACAAAATACATCCAGGAGCCAGATCTGACATAAAAGCATAAAGGTGTATGATCTCTAGGTTTATGCTAAGAGGTTGATTTCTAACCACAGGTGGTGAATATACATAGATGTCCTTATATATCAGTAATAGCAGGTTAAAAGGAAACAAGATTAAATCAATTTTGAGGCTCTAAAAATAAAGAAAGGCATGAATCTATACAAATAAGTAAGAGACACAGACTAGTCTCATTACCAAATAATCCATAGGGATCATCAGAGGCCTCAATAATAATGATTGCCTCTGTTAACGCCCCGAGTTTCGCCCCTCCTGTTGTTTCATTCAGCAGTTGCACAAGAAAAGATTCTTCCAGCTCAGGGTAGATGTCATTAATGATATATATTGGCACAGCTTTACTGGTTTCCCCTTCTAGTAAGACCACATCCGATGAAGCTACACTATAATCTTCACCTACAAAGACAAAAAAAAAAAATGCTAAAACTTCTTCTAGGACATGATAATAAACTCCCCATATACTAGGGAAATACTATGACATATCACAATTCATGGACACACTTTGCAAGACGTTTCTGAGGACAGGGATTGCATTTATTTTAAACAGAAGATTTCACCTCTCTTGCAAGAAGAAAATGGGTTTGATACAACACAATAATGAAAAACCATCCTGGCTATTCAAGTTCATGTCTTCATTTTTAGAAATACATATACATAGTGTTCTAGTGGCCAAATACATATATAGATGACACAAACATACACAGACATGTAGATATGGATATGCACATGAATCATTCACTACCACAAGATGACCTCTTATTTACAAAAATAAAAAAATATGTAGGGTACTTTCAAAATGAACAAAACAAGAATTCTGATCTCGCTGGGAAGACCAATTACACTGCTGCACAGAGATGGGTACGTCAATATCATCAATCTCACAGCTGGAAAACAAGAATTTTTCTATAGAGTTGGATTAAAAGCTGCTAATGTATACCCTATATGGATCACAGCCTTGTCATGGGGAAGGGGTGTGTGTAATGCAACGAAGCTATGAGCCATGCTGTGTAGGGCCACCCAAGACGGATGTGTCATAGCAAAGAGTTCTCACAAAATGCTGTCCACTGGAGAAGAAAATGGCAAATTACTCTAGTACTCTTGCCTTGAAAACCTCATTGACAGTATGAAAAGGAAAAAAGATATGATATCAGAAGATGAACCCTAGAGGTCAGAAGCTGTCCTATATGCTCCTGGGGAAGAGACGAGGACAATTACTAATAGCTCCAATAAGAATGAAGTGGCTGGGCCAAAGCAGGAACTTCTTTCTCGACACTTAGCTGTGGATGTATCTGGTGGTGAAAGCAAAGTCTGATGCTCTAAAGAACAATATTGCATAGGAACCTGGAATGTTAGGTCCGTGAACCAAGATAAATTGGACATGGTCAAGCAAGAGATGGCAAGATTGAATATTAACAACTTAGGAGTCAGTGAACTAAAATGGATGGGAATGGGCAAATTTAATTCAGAACAATTATACCTACTACTGTGGGCAAGAAAACACTTAGAAGAAATACAGTAGCCCTCATAGTCGGCAGAATAGTCCAAAATGCAGTACTTGGGTGCAATCTCAAAAATGATGGAACAATCTCAGTTTGTTTCCAAGAAAAACCATTCAAAATCACAGTAATCAAGTCTCTGCCCCAACCACTGATGTCAAAGAAGCCAAAGCTGAATGGTTCTATGAAGACCTACAACACCTACTAGAATTCACACCAAAAAAGATTTCCTTTTCATCATAGGGGATTGAAATGTGAAAGTAGGAAATCAAGAGACACCCAGAGTAAGCGGCAGGTTTGGCCTTGGAGTAGAAAATGAAGCCAGGCAAACACTAACAGTTTTGTCAAGAGAACATGCTGGTCATAATAAACATCTTTTTCCAACAACAAAAGAGATGAATTTACACATAAACATCACCAGATGGTCAATATGAAATCAGACTGACTATGTTCTTTGTCAGAGATGGAGAAGCTCTATTCAGTCAGCAAAAACAAGACCTGGAGCTGACTGTGGCTCAGACCATGAGCTCCTCATTGCAAAATTCAGGCTTAAGAAGAAAGTAGGGAAAACTACTAGACTATTCATGTATGACCTAAATCAAATTCCTTAGGATTATACCATGGAAGTGACAAATAGATTCAAGGGATTAGATCTGATAGACAGAGTGCCTGAAGAACTATGGACAGAGGTTCAACACATTACACAGGAGATGATGGCCAAACCCCAAAGAAGAAGAAATGCAAGAAGCCAAAGTGGGTGTCTGAGGAGGCTTTTCAAATAGCTGAGAAAAGAAAAGAAGTGAAAGGCAAGGGAGAAAGGAAAAGATACACCCAACTGAACGTAGAGTCCCAGAGAAGAGCAAGGAGAGACAGGAAGATCATCTTAAAAAAAAAAAAAAAAAAACAGTGCTAAGAAGTAGAGGAAAACAATAGAATGGGAAAGACTAGAGATCTCTTCAAGAAAACTGGAGATATCAAGGGAACATTTCATGCAAGAATGGACACAATAAAGGACTGAAACAGTAAGGACCTAACAGAACCAAATGAGATTAGGAAGAGGTGGCAATAACACAAAAAAGAACTACAGAAGAAAGGTCTTAATGACCTGGATAAGCAGGATGGTGTGGTCACTCACCTACAGCTGGATATCCTGGTGTGTGAAGTCAAGAGGGCCTTAGCAAGAATCACTATGAACAAAGCTAGTGGGTGTGACAGAATCCCAGCTGAGCTATTTCAAATCCTAAAAGATGATGCTGTGAAAGTGCTGTACTGAATACGGCAGCAAATTTAGAAAGCAGCAGTGGTCACAGGACTGGAAAAGACCTAGTTTTCATTCAGAATCAAAAAAAGAGCAAAGCAAAAGAATGTTCAGACTACCATACAATTGCCCTCATTTCAGATGCTAGCAAGGTAATGCTCAAAATCCTTCAAACCAGGCTTCAGCAGTTCATGAACCAAGAACTTCCAGATGTAAAAGCAAAGTTCAGAGAGGCAGAGGAAATAGAGATCAAATTGCCAACATCCGTTGGATCATAGAAAAAGCAAGGGGAGTCCAGAAAACATCTACTTCAGCTTCACTGACTATGCTAAAGCCATTGACTATGCATCACAACAAACTGTGGAAAATTCCTTCAGAGATGGGAATACCAGACCACCTAACCTGCTTCCTGAGAAATCTGTATGTGGGTCAAGAAGCAACAGTTGGAATGGAACAGGAACAATGGACTGGTTCCAAATTGGGAAAGGAGTATGACAAGGCTACATGTTGTCATCTCTCTTATTTAAATTCTAAGCAGAGTGCCATTAATTCATGCAAAATGCCAGGCTGGATGAATCACAAGCTGGAATCAAGACTGTCAGGAGAAATATCAATAACCTCAGAAATGCAGATGATACCACTTTAATGGCAGAAAGTGAAGAGGAACTAAAGAGTCTCTTGATGAGGGTGAAAGAAGACAACGAAAAAGCTGGCTTAAAATTCAACACTCAAAAAACTAACATCATGGCATCCGGTCCTATCACTTCATGCAAATAGATGGGCAAACAGTGGAAACAGTGACAGACTATTTTCTTGGGCTCCAAAATCACTGCAGACAGTGACTGCAGCCATGAAATTAAAAGACCCTTGCTCCTTAGAAGAAAAGGTAAGACAAACCTAGAGAGCATATTAAAAACTAGAGACATCACTTTAACCAAAGTCCATCTAGTCAAAGCTATGGTTTTTCCAGTTTAGTCATGTATGGATGTGAGATTTGGACTATAAAGGATGAGCACAGAAGAATTGATGCTTTTGAATTGTGGTGTTGGAGAAGACTCTTGACAGTCCCTTGGACAGTAAGGTGATCAAACCAGTCAATCCTAATGGAAATCAGTCCTGAACATTCACTGAATGGATGATGCTGAAGCTGAAGCTCCAATACTTTGGCCATCTGATGTGAAGGGTTGACTCACTAAAAAGGACCCTGATGCTGGAGAAGATTAAGGGCAAGAGGAGAAGAGGGTGACACAGGATGTGATGGTTGGATGGCATCAGTGACTCAATGGACATGAATTTGAGCAAACTCCTGGAGATAATAAAGGACAGGGAAACTTGGCGTGCTTCAGTCCATGGGGTCACAAAGGGTCAGGCATGACTTAGCGACTGACCATCAACACCACCAGGAGACAGTGGAGGACAGAGGAGCGTGGCGTGCTACCGTTCATGGGGGTCACAAAGAGTCGGACATGACTGAACAACAACGGCAAAAGCATATCACTCAGGGTGGCTTTGCCTCTGGTCAAACAGCAAATGAGGAAAAGAGAGAGGTAGAGATGCAGGTTCAGTCCCTGGGGTCAGGAAGATTCCCTAGAGAAGCACGGCAGCCCCCTCCGGTATTCTTGCCTGGAGAATCCCAGGGAAAGACGGGAGTCTGGTAGGCTACAGGCCATCAGGGTCCCAAAGAGTCGGACATGACTGAAGTGACTTAGCATGCACGCACTTATGGACTTTATAGGCTAATTTCCTAGAACACGGATCAATCCTTACAAACTGTCAAAGTGTAATGCTCTCTGTTTATAGGCATTCCTCTGGGCTATACTCCCCCATACACATACACACTCACTCACACACACACACACTCACACATACACACACTCACGTCATTCATACACACAGCAGGGACTAGGTAAGCCTGCTTTATTTTCTTTTCAAGCAGCGTCACATCCAAATGATTTATTTCAAAATATCAATCGGGTTATCCTATCCATTCACACTCATGACCGCTGCTGCTGCTGCTGCTGCTGCTGCTGCTGCTGCTAAGTCGCTCAGTTGTGTCCAACTCTTTGCGACCCCATGGACTGCAGCCTACCAGGCTCCTCCGTCCATGGGATTTTCCACGCAAGAGTACTGGAGTGGGGTGCCACTGCCTCCTCCGCATGACTTTTGAGTGCACACTAAAAAGGTTCTAACTGAATAGCTCGTAGGCAAAACTCCCTAAGAGGCCATAACTGAACTACGAAAGAAGACTGTCTCCTAATGTTTGCATTTGGCAATAAAATCCTTCTGCTTATACATAAAATAGTTAATGTTAATAACTGTCTCTACCATGTTTTTCATAAATAAACAAACAATAGAATAAATGAGTTGAGAGACATAACTGTTGGCAATACTGCAATTATACAGCTGCACGTTTTATCCTGCATTCCTCATTATTATTTACACATGAATCCCTTCCAAAAACCTAAAAGCACTCAGGGAGAAAGCCTAACAATGCCTTCCTTGGTTTACTTTTTATTGGTTTGTACATATTAACCTTTTAAATTCATATACAATTTGCCAGCTGTTTTCATAAATTCTGCAAAATCAATGTCATAAATACATAATAAAAAGTCTAGATTTGTGCCTTAAAAAGATGCAAAGGTATTATTGCTTTCTGGTTGATTTTTCTCACTACATCTTTGACTGGCTTTGTTAATCAAGGATACAATTTCCCTCAAAACACTTTACTGCTCCTTAGATGTCTTTTCTCACCGGCTACTGCAGTTATTGGCACAGCTTTAAACTTCACAGAAACATCTGCAAATGCTCCTCCTGTTCTTGTCACGTTAATAATGGGTCCAACATGATTTTCTGCTACTCGAACAACTGGTGCTGAGAGCTGAAGAATTCCGAAGGCATCATCATTGGCAATGATAATTAACTGAGCAATAGCTTCTACCTTAGACCCCAGGCGTGGAGAGTTTGGAACTGAAAGAAAGAAAAACTAATACATCAAAAATCTAACAACTCGTCAAACGTCATCAAGAAGCCTCAGCCAATTTATAGAATGGATAAACAACAGATCCTACTATATAACAGAGAGAACTATGATTAACATCCTGTTATAAACCATAATGGAAAAGAATATGAAAAAGAATGTATGTGTGGGGTGTGTGTGTATCACTTTGCTATACAGCAGTAATGAACAGAACACTATAAATCCACTATACTTCAATAAAAAGATTTTTTTAAAGAAGCCGCAGCAAGATCCGTGAAACAAATGGGGTTATCATTTTGTGTTTTCTACTATTTATATCAAAAATGTTTATCGATTACTATGTACCAGCATGAATTTAGATGTTGGGGATACAAAAATAAACAGAAAGTTCCTACTTCCCTGTAACTTCTAGGGTGACTTTTATTATAGCAAAGGAATAATTACCCTACAAGGATTATTTTAATAGGTATTAGAAATTTCTCAAAAGAAAACATGATTAGAAGATAATTAATCATCACTTCACATAAAATTATAACAGATCACGATGAAACTTACAGAATTATGCTCTTCCAATTAGTTACCAGCATGCTATAAATTTTTTTAAGCCACTACAGTTACAAAGTTGAGCAGGAAAGTCATTTAGTTCCTTGTCCTCGAAGAGGAGCTGAGTATCATCACACTCCAATTCAATTACTGCCTCTCTCCGTCCTTCCCCACAAACCTATTCCGCCTGTGCCATCTCAATTAATAGTCATGCCAAAGCTGGTATAGAAAGAGTGTGCTTACCTATGCTTTTACTGCTATACTTCTAAGCCTATCTTTAAGACTCTCGTCTTACTTGCCACTGATTTGGGGGAGCACAAAACTTATTTTGAAGGCATTTAAGACCCTCCACAAACTCTCCCTGACTTGCCTTCTAGATTCAATTCTGACTTAGCACCCTTGCCAAAACAATTCTTATGAACTTTGACACAAATGAAGCATCAGCAGGCTCATATTACAAGTAAACAATTTTGAGTTCATATTTAGAACATTTCCAACTGTGGTGGTATTTGAAAGCATGTGACAATAAAATTCAGTATTTTCAGACAACGTAATCTAAAACAAGTAATGACTTGTTTATCATTTAATTTCAATGATAAACAGTTCCAGGTCACACTAAATTATATAGTTAAAATCACAAACTGTAAATCGATATAATTAAATTCAACTACATTGGGGGAAAACAGCAGTAACCCAGGGCTGCAGCAGCAGATGACATTTTATGCATGTGCACTACTTGACAGGCATTGTTCAAGCACTTTCCTAACATCCAGTAATTTAATTCCCATACCATCTCTGTGTGGTGGGTAACACTGTCCATGTCTTACAGATAAGGAATCAGACGTGCAAAGAGGATGAGGCAGTCAGCTAAGGCATTAGACTAGAACCTGCTGGACACATTTTAGAGACATCATGTAAGGGTTTGGCAAGCTGCAGCTCCCTTTCTGCAATTCCTCAGCAAACCAGGTAGATAACCTTCCTCCACCCACGACTGTTCGTCCTGCCCTCTGCCAGGTCATCACCGCTCCTCTCACACTGTTTCCTCAAAGTGCGTGATTCTACCTATTAAAACTGAGACTGTATCACATAGATTTGCACTGAATTATTCTTTCTCTTCATTTTTAATGACATTTACTGTTTCCTTTCTAATGCACTTAATTGTTTTTTAACTGTTTCACTTCACAGCTTATGCTGAGTCTGAGTTTCCCCAAGTATGCTGCGTGGTTCCAGGAACATATCCAGCATAAACAAACACATGTTGACTGTTTCTTCCAATCCATAGCACAGTGATATCCTGCATATACCACTTTATTAATAATTGTTCACATTTATTTAATGCTTACCATATGCCAGACCCTATGTTCATTTTCACCTGTATTATCATATTTAATCTCCATAATAAGTCTGAACTATAGATAAGGAAACTTAGGCTTTAAAAGTTTTGGGGCAACAATTTATTATGATACGCTTGGACCTAAGTTATCCGACACCAGCATCCACAGCTCCTAGCTAGCCACTGGCTACATGTGATCCTTCTATCCGGTTTTACTTCTAGCTCACTTAGTAAACTGCAGTTCCTTGGAAAGTGGGCTCTACCATATAATTCTTGTAGTCAGTCGCTCAGTCGTGTCCAGCGCTTTGTGACCCCAGAGACTGTAGTCCACCAGGCTTCTCTGTCCATGGAATTTTTCAGGCAAGAATACTGGAGTGGGTTGCCATTTCCTCCTCCAGGGGATCTTCCTGACCCAGGGATTCAACTGGCATCTCCTGGGTGTCCTGCATTGGCAGGCGGATTCTTTACCACTGCACCACCTGGAAAGCCCCTTTATAATTCTTACTAAGACTACTTACTGGGTTTTAGGGCAATGTATTGCTATGGTAATTGATGCTAAATCATGCTAACAAAACAAGGGATAGGTTACTGTGTGAGAATTTTAACCCTGACTGTAATCTAAAAATTCAATGATAGCAGTTAACCTAAAAAAGCAACTTTCCTTTTACAGTTCTGGACTACAATTACAATGTGGGCAAGAATGGTGCTCACTACACAATGTATCAGTAAGGTGACAAAATATACTTGTAAGAAATCTTAATCTAAATGGTAGAACATAGCCAACATGTAGATCTCAACTCTTTCGACTATTTAATTCCAATTTTCTTAAGATAGTTTTATTATATTTTAAAAGATATCTACTTAATATCATATTTACAAATGTTATCCTAAAACTGACATTAAATTGATATTAAATTAATATCACCGATCTTCTTTCCTTTTCTTACTGCCTTATTCTAGGAAATCTAGATTCTTCTCTTTATATAAAATCCCCTATCTAAAGTTATAGGTCTTCAGAGAGAGATGTGACTAACAAACAAGCTACTGTGAGCCCCTAGCTCAGGCCGGCTCTGTGACAGCAGCCCCCACTCCCTCCAAAGTTACTGAGCCATGACCCCAGGGGGAGAGGCTGCTCTATCCAAATAGAAGCTGCAGAGCCAGATCCTCTGCCCAACACAGGTCATCACTCACCCCTCATTCCTCATTCTTATCCCCAACCAGGGCCTTCATCTCAACTCTCAGGATGACCCCCAAAGTCTTCTCACTACTACACAGCCCTCTCCCCCTTCCCTCACGCAGTTGCCAGATCCACCATCTCTCTGTACTGCTTCCCACGGATACAAAGAGACTCTGCTGGTTAAGGAACCATCTAGGGTGGATCAAGGTGAAAGAGACTCAGGATCTTGCTACCAGGACTGTCCTTGGAACCCCAGATTGATTTCAGAAGGTTCCAGAAGCTACAATATCTAGTACAAATAGTATGAGATATCAGTCATACCAGATTCCATAAGCATTTCTAAAAATTTAGTCTGGGCAAGCAATAAATGCTGGAGAGGGTGTGGAGAAAAGGGAACCCTCCTACACTGTTGGTGGGAATGCAAACTAGTACAGCCACTATGGAGAACAGTGTGGAGATTCCTTAAAAAATTGCAAATAGAACTACCTTATGACCCAGCAATCCCACTTCTGGGCATACACACCGAGGAAACCAGAATTGAAAGAGACACATGTACCCCAATGTTCATCGCAGCACTGTTTATAATAGCCAGGACATGGAAACAACCTAGATGTCCATCAGCAGATGAATGGATAAGAAAGCTGTGGTACATATACACAATGGAGTATTACTCAGCCGTTAAAAAGAATTCATTTGAATCAGTTCTGATGAGATGGATGAAACTGGAGCCGATTATACAGAGTGAAGTAAGCCAGAAAGAAAAACACCAATACAGTATACTAACACATATATATGGAATTTAGGAAGATGGCAATGACGACCCTGTATGCAAGACAGGGAAAGAGACACAGATGTGTATAACGGACTTTTGGACTCAGAGGGAGAGGGAGAGGGTGGGATGATTTGGGAGAATGACATTCTAACATGTATACTATCATGTGAATTGAATCGCCAGTCTATGTCTGACGCAGGATGCAGCATGCTTGGGGCTGTTGCATGGGGATGACCCAGAGAGACGTTATGGGGAGGGAGGTGGGAGGGGGTTCATGTTTGGGAATGCATGTAAGAATTAAAGATTTTAAAATTAAAAAAAAAAATAAAAATAAAAATAAAAATAACACCTTAAAAAAATTAAAAAAATAAAAATTTAGTCTGGGACTATAACAGTTTTAAAACACGACAGCACATTTTCACACGTCTTGCTTCTATTTGCCTTATAAACTTTTGTAAGAGGATGCTAGTAAAGTTAGAGCTTACTATTTTTACAGAATATTTTTACTATACCAAATTCTTAATTTGTTTCAGAATTCTTACCTCTAATAATAAAAACAACACACTAATGGTTACTTACTTGGGCGATTCTGCACTTTCTCTGTTAAAGTAGAGTTGAGTAGTTCAACAAACAAAGACTCCGACCTTTCTGGCTCATCATCATCCAAGACTGAAACAGTTATTGTTGCCTCACTCTGATTGGCTCTAAAAACAGCAAATCCAGAAGCTGGTATATAGTCTTTCCCTTCAGTTGCTCTGGCTAAATTAGGTGGAAAATGAGGTGGCTTTTCCATATCATCCAGTGTTGCATATGTGACTTTAACTTTTCCCAAGAGGCCTTTTAACCTTATTATTGACAACGTGATGTTCTGGGTTGCTTCCTCCACTTTAATAGGTCTATTTTTCTCAGAAAAGATGAAGACCCCGTAAGGATCATCACTAGCCAAAACAATTAGTGTGGCGTTAGTACGAACGCCTAGAGAGCCACTGGAGACGCTGAGGATGGTCACAGAGAATGTTTTATCCAGTTCTGGATCTTCATCAGGCAATATTTCCACTGTGATGTTGGCGCTCTTCTGTCCAATCTCAAATGTGACATTGCCAGAGGTGAAGGCCAGATCGCCGTCAGGGTCAGAGTCTATGCTCCAAAGCAAAATCACTCGAGACAGAGCCCCATGACTTCTCATAATCTTTAAAATATTTAATATTAAAATATGTTAAAACAGGCATGAAATCCACCAACTTAGAGGTTTGGATATACAAAACAACAGGTTATTAATTTGTAATTTTATTTTATATAGCTGTTCTGAAGAATATAAGGTTCCTGAAGGCAATGCACTACCCATCTTTGAAGACCCTCAGGGAGTCCCACTTAAAATGACTATTGTATGAAATGACAGATTGAAGGAACATGCTTATCTTCTAACTAAACTGCAGCTGTATCATTTCTGCAACTACAACATATATCAGTAATAAAGCAAATGCAATTAACAGTGTATTATATTGTACATTCAGGAAAATGTTTACATTTCCTGCAAAGATGGTATACACTTTATTGTAAGGAATAGATGACTGATAATTTTTCTGAAAAGTTAGCCATAAGACTCATCTTTTAAAACGGACTATATTTAATTTCAATATACTATGGAAAACAAAAATTCACCAAAAAATGCACTCGACCCAAGGTTATATATTTAAGAAGCAAGAAATGCTTTTGTCAATAGTATGTTAAAAAGAATGAAAAATCTTTTTAAAAAAAAATCACTTTAATTTACTGTAGTGTTAGTTGCTCAGTCTTATCCAACTCTGCAACCTCATGGACTGAAGCCTGCCAGGCTCCTCTGTCCATGGAATTCCCCAGGCAAGAATACTGGAGTGGGCTGCCATTTCCTTCTCCAGATCTTCCCAACCCAGGGATCAAACCCAGGTCTCCTGCATTGCAGGCAGATTCTGTACTGTCTGAGCCACCAGGAAAGCCAGACTTCAAGTTAAGTCCCAACTAAAAGTAATTTTTATACTTAAAATAAAAATGCTGATTCAATTAGAGACAGGAATTTTTATTTAAAAATTTCTTTATAAACTTGATGCTTTCCCTGAATCCTTTTTCCTTTCTTTCTTGAGGATTTAATTATCCTTTCTAAAGCTGTTTAATTTATTCCACAACAGTTTACTGCAGATCTGCCATAGAATACAGAAAAGATATATTTTGAGTGATCTTTCTTCATCCTTTGAATAAAATCTGAAGACACTGACCAAGCTTTTGGCTCCTCTAAATTATCTAACAAAAGAAGCCTTAACTCCTACTGGATGAATGTAGAGTAGAAACACATATACATACCCCCCCCACACACACACATACACAGACCACATAGAGATGGTATTATTATTGCTATTCACAAATGTTTTGCATTTTCTTTCCTTTTGGGAAAGATACAAGCCAGGATTACACTTCTCTACCCAACTACTTTCACGTTGTCATGTGACATGCTTTGACCAAAGAAGTTAAATGGAAATGCTGTGAATGACCTCCAGAAAGAAGCTGAAAAGCCAAGTGTGCAGTTTCCCCCAACCACATCTCCCCAGTCAGTGGAGACAGAAGTATCTATTGAGTTACAGCCTTTGCAACTCTTAGTCCTAAGTGATTGATGACAGCCAACTTCAGATGGGACATAAAACATGAGTGAAAAACAGATCTTTGTTGTAGTAAGTCAATTAGAATTTGGAGATGTTGCCACAGTCCATCTGAATTAAGATAGAAAACTATACTTTATTAATAGATACTTCTTAAAGAGTCAGGAATCCTCAGAATCACAATGCATGCAAAATGAAATACAAAGACAAAAGACAAATCACTGTTTAATTATTAATTTGAATTGTCTGTGCTACTAGATTTGTTAGGGGAAGCACACTGATTGAAACCGCCCACTCTGGCCAGGTACCATAGTAACCATTTGCATGAGTTGTTTTATGACAGGAGATCCCAGTAAGGAATACGGAACTAATAAGCCACCACCAACCGGAAGAGTTCAGGAAAGGTCTAAAGGAGACACCACGTGTCCGTCCACTTCCCAGAATCCCTCTCGCTAGCATCCATCTTGGCTGAGCAATGCGTGCACCACCAGGAAAGACTCTGAATTAGAATGACTGGCCAAAGACCACCCGGAAACTAATCCCATCACCATAAAACCGGAGACTGCGAGCCACCAGCAGAGCAATTCTCCTGGGTTCCCTTACCCTACTGCTCTCCACCAGGGTGCCCTTTCCCAATAAAATCTCTTGCTTTGTCAGCACGTGTGTCTCCTTGGAAGAATTCACTTCTGGGTGTTAGACAAGAGCCCAGTTTCGGGCCCTGGAAGGGGTCCCTATTCCTGCAACAGATTCAATCCCCTCCACTTCCATAGAAAAAAATTAACATAAAGTATGCCTTAATAATACAATAAAACAGTGTTTTAAAAAAAAAAACAGAAAAGGTCTACGACTGGAGGAAAGAATGTACTCACATTGAATATAACAGTACTGTATCCATCTTCTGGTTCAGTTCCACTGACAGCAAGTGACTCAGGGCTAAATTCAAATACACCATGAGCATGGTCAGAGGCTGCAATTGTCACTAGAACTTGGGAAGCCACTCCTAGACTGGCTGCATGAATAAGTTCCAACAAACAGAAGAAAATGTTAATCAGTAATTTACAAACCAAAGGGAAAAGCAAGGAACAACTTTTTGAAAAGAGTTGCACCATTCACTGAGTGTGTTCTAATTTGCTTTAGAAAGAAAGGCAGACACAAATGGCTGCCACAATATTCGTGCTTTTATGACCTTCCTCTGTTTGGGCTCCAACGTGACATACAAGTGCTGTATAAGCACTTGAAGATGAATAAGGAAAACTTGTTTTTCTTTTTCTTCTCTATGAAAGAGAACATTCTTCCACACAGAGCATAGGAGGAAAGTCTCTCACGACATTTGCTGACCTTGGAAGAACATGAGCCAAAATGACTTCTACTTTTATAAAACAGTAGTTTTTCTATGATTTTCACCAGACTGACTGCACAGATTCTTGGCTTCCAAATGTGCAGTAATTCTACTCCTATTTTCATCATATTACGATATAACAGGTCTATCTTTCCTGGTCTCACAGAGTCCAGTCCTATAACTAAAAAGATGCCAAAGTCTAAACAAAGAAGTACTTTTGTCCTAGGAAGTATGTTCCGCTTTTATGTTGAACATTAAATATGTGGACAAGACATTAAGGAATCCCAAAATTAGGACAGTAATTAAATATAGAAGTTACAGGAGACATTGGCAGAAGTTAGGAATGAGAGGGGTGGTAACAACTTCTGAAACGAAAATATAAAACCTGACACTGTGAAAAAGGAATGTTTTGTGCGTTCTTCAAAAGGAATCTTTTTGAGGGTTAGAAAGAGTTCCCCCTAAAGAAAAACAAATAGTCTATGTATTGTCTCTTTATATGAAAATATATTTGAGGTAAAAAAGCTGAACTATATTTATATATATAACATCTAATTCAAAAGGCATCCTCTTTTCAATATTTCCTTCAGTAAATTGGCAATTTATTCTCCCCATTTATTTTCTTCTTAATTTCTCTTTCCCATGTGTTTTATTAAATGCAGCATATAATAACTTACTTGCTGTTATAAAGAAACTCAGTATGACACATTTTACATGAAAATATAAATATTCTATTTATCTGTTTTTTAGGTATTCAAAGCTATGTAAAAGCTTTTTCAATAATCACTTTTGTAAATGGTACCAAGCAAAATTTCTGTTATAATTAGAATCAGGAAACTGCATTAGGTTCACAAAGAGAGGAGGAGAGTCTGAGTTTCAGAGGCAGACAGGATTTGATTCTGACTTGATCACTCTCCAGCTGACTTGTAACAGCGTGGAGCAAATAACACTTGCTAAAGCTGTGCTGCTTAATGAGACAAACTATACAAAGGACCTGCATATAGCGGATATCGATAAACAGTTAGTATTGTGGTCTCTAAAAAGAAAAGTTACAATGCAGAATAGTAAAGGGCCTTGGAATAGCTGCTTACCACGTTTGTGATTAGCTGGAAGGAAGAATTCCATGTCCCCATCACCACTACCACTGCCATCAACCCTAAAGAGTTCAGTCACTTCACAAGGAGAAACACAGAGTCACGACCCACACAACATACATTGAGAAAGGAGAAAATTGAGAGTTCTTAAAACATATCCAGCAAAGAGGAAAATTCAGAAATACTAGACATGCATTCTTTCAAATAAAACAGATTAGGTGGTAATGGTATAACACTAGTCAAGCTACCAAGTTATAAAACGTTCATTCATAGCTTCAGGAAAATATTCTACATAGGCTGCAACTGGCACTTCCCATTTCTGCCAATTTAACTAGTTTTATTTTTAAATTTTCCCTTTATAGCAGTGTAAATTGTTTTCATCATTTATATAAACATTTTTAAATATTTGTGTGTATCTATCAGCCTATACTTAGTCCTATAAACCTGTGACAGTCACCTTCCCACTTACAACACTATGTGTGTTAGCCACTCAGTCATGTCTGACTTTTTGAAATCCCATGGAGTATAGCCCACCAGGCTCCTCTGTCCGTGGGATTCTCCAGACAACAGTACTGGAGTGGGGAGCCATTCCCTTCTCCAGGGATCAAACCTGGGTCTCCTACGTTGCAGACGGATTCTTTACCATCTGAGCCACCAGAAAAGCCCACTTGCAACAACTAATTCAAAAACTGAGGAAATGCATCTAACATTTCCCTCTAGCCATACACTTAAGTTCTCACATTTCGGCATCTAGACAAGTGGTGTAGAAACCTCGGCTTCAGCCCTGGCTGTGACAGACACCAGCTGTAAAACCTTCAACCAGTCATGAAAGCCCTTGGCACCTCACTTTTCTTACCTATAAAAGGTGCCTGCTGCTTTTTATACAGAACTGCTGTAAAAACCAAATAAAGGATATCGTAGAAAATGAGGGACCTTGGCAATATATGAAGACTGGTTCTAACTTTACTTCCACTACATCTCAGAAGCCAACTATTATTTTACCAAGTAATCATTTGCAAATAAAGAAGGCAGGAAGGGCAGTGGTGGAAAAGGAATAAGAGGAGCAAGATGCCATCCACACTATGTGCTTCTAACCATATCCTTGATTGACATGTGAGCCTAAGGTCTGCCCTGCTCTTCCAGGCTTCTTCCAGGTTTCCCCTGCCCGGGTCTGGGATACACCAGACATGAGAACTGATGACACCCAAAACCTGAAACAGTCCACGGATTCCAGGGAATATCCAGTGCATGGCTCTCCTTTCATATTAACCACAGGTTACAAGGAAGAGGGGCGAAATTTAATCCCAATGTACCCTGACTAGCATTGAACACCTACTCGGGTGGCTGTCCTATGTAGAATGGGTCTTACAGGCGAAACTGTGGAATAAGGATTTCTCCTTTGTTCCCCACAAAAGCTTAGTTCTACAAGCTATTTCACCTCTTAGGCAGTCCAGCTATGACTCGAGGAATGGAGGCCAGCATCTAGGTTCCTCTACCTCCAATCCCCACTCAAGGTGGGCTGGGAGGATCAGATTCTCTGGCAGTACTGCAAGCTTAGGACAGTGCAAAACTGGTTTTCAAATGAGTACTCATGCCCAATAACACACAATATATATTCTAGAGATATAGAAGGAAGTTCCTCTATAAAATCACAAGTAAACACTATGATCACAAATAGAATTTCTAAAGAAAATCTGATGTTCCTTATCAATCAATATTAGGTAAGGCTCACTAACATTTTCTCTATTACCCAAGTAGTTTTCGCTAGAAGTAATACAAAAAACAACTTTTCAAATACTTTACAGTGACTTCTGATTAACGAAGTCCTTTCATGAAAATAACGATCTGGAAATGGGAGGACTTGTCTCTTTGAGAGAAGCAAAGCTGCTACTGTTACATGACACCAGCCCAGCAGGGTGTCCAGCTTACTTTCGCTGTTTTATGTAGTCAACCAAGCTGTGGTGCTATTTAATCATTTCCCTGACTTGTCCTCTCCTTTGGTTTCACCTGCGCTTTGGGAGAATAGGGAAGGAAAACACGGAGAAATTCTGTCATATTTACCCCAAAGGCTCATTAATACTAAAAGACAATCTTAGTATTTCTGTCCTACCCAATATCTCCCCCTTGGATGGCTTATTCAGTACTATGACTTTCCTCATCAAAACAAAAAATAATAACAAGATAATAATACCAGCTTTTGTAAGGGAAGAGACTGATCTGATGAATACCAACTCTCAAATTCTTACACTTATAAAGATAATAAGGTACACATCTCATGTATTCTATAAACCCCCAGCAGCACCTGATAATCAAACACAGTGATACTTCTGCAAAGAAACATATACAGTTAATCTATCTGGGATAAATAAAGACGATAAGCCCCCTCTCTTCAATACAGAGGAGTTTTGCCACAAAATGGATTTTTGACTCCAAAAGTCTGTGATAAATCAGAGTTTTCAGTATATTAGAAATGAGAATATTGTTAACCTGCTTTATTGATAATTACTTCATAACAGGTTTCCTAAAGGGATTAATTTTGATCTATTCTACAACTGGATATAGCTAAAGGAGCTACTGTGAAAACTGAAATGAGAAAGGAGGAGAGATGATTTTAGAGGTACCTACTATAAATGATAACTATAATTTGGTGATTCGGTATAATTAAATTATTTCACTGTAAAAGCACATCAACTTTAGGAAAAGACCAAAGGATACTGAAAGAGGGAAAACCAGCACAATAGGTTAATTCAAAAGAAACTTATTTACTTAATCCACTATCATGGTGAGTGGACAAGTAAACATTTGATATTTTTGAGTCACCATTCTTACCTCCTCCTTCCAAGTTTAACAACTCAACTTTAAAGGATTTCTCCAATTCAGGAATAGAATTATCAGTGATATTTACAGAAATGTACTTAAATCTTTCTCCTGGTTGAAATTCTAAGGTACCAGCAACACTCTGAAATATAAATAAAAGGTTTGTTCATTCGATTATAATTATTTTGTGTATGAATGTATAAGATGAGAATGTTTACTATGCCCCAGATTGTTATAAATACTGAAACAGATGAAGATAAATCTAAAATTGAAAACATGTAAGTGGCTATGAACAGTGATTAATATAAATTCTAAATAAATACTCTCAAACTAAATAAAGTAGTTGGATTTTTATTTCTCTTACTTGCCTATTCATCAAAAAACTATTAAGGCAAATAAATCTGTACAGGTAAAATCCACAAATTCCTAAAAAATTAATTCAATGAGATATATGAAATTCCTTTGATTAAGTATCCTGAGAACTATGCAGTTTACATCACTGAGTAATTTAAATACTAGGGTATAATAATAATAATGGCATTTTCATTCCAAAAATTTCCCCTAGCAATAATAAATATTGATCCACTGGGCATTAATCATTCTTTGATCATACTCAAATGAAATTCATAATATAGATTTCCCATCAGAAAAATTCATAACTAAGAGAAAAATAAAGAATTACTTGAAGTCTTAAGGTCTTTTTTTCTCCCATTACCTAATATAAGCATTTTCCCCTCAAGTCATGAGAATAAATTTTAAAGACGTTTAAATTTTTCTGTGGTTAGGTTTTGTGGACAACTATATTTCATCCTGTGGAACAATTAATGATCCTAAAACTAAACTGAGGAACCCAAGTACCAATCCACTTAATCACTCATTTATTAATTTTTTTTACAATATCTTCAAACACATAGCATTCACATGACATCATTTAGGATGCTTAGGACTCAAAAATAGTCAAGACGTATCTCTATCTCCATGAATATATTCCAGAAAGAGTGTTAAGCACAGGATAGAAAACAATGGCTATAGAAGACATATGCAGGCTCAAGAGAAAAAAAGTACCTTTGCCTAGTGTCCAGTTATCAGAGGAGCAATTCTACAAGTCTTAACAACAGAAATAACATTTGACTGTCTTAGGAAACCACAGTATTTAACCCTAGCAATATCTTACACAATTGGCCACTCCCTCACTCTCTGGTATTCCATGATATCACACTTTCTGTTTTTCCTACTTTTTTGGCTCATCCTTGTGTTCTTTGCAATTTTAACATTCTCCTAGGACCTGAAAAAGCCATTTTTCATCAGATTCTCTCTAGACTCTTTCTCTAGACAGGCTATACCATATTCTAAGCTTTTAATGTCATGTATACGTTTCCAACTCCCAAATTTCTACTGGCAGACCTTATTTTATTCCACTTCACTTTATTATACATTGCAGACAGGCATTTTTGTTTTTGTTTTTGTTTTTGTTGTTTTTTTTTTACAAATTAACAGTGTGTGGCAACCCTGCACAGAACAAGTTTATTTGGTACCATTTTTTCCAATAGTGTTTGCTCACTTCATGTCTCTGAGTCACATTCTGGTAATTTCTGTCATAGTTCAAATTTTGTCATAATTGTTATATTTTCTATTGTGATCTGTGATCTTTGATGTTACTATTATAATTGTTTGGAGGCCTAGGGAAAGACACCCATAGAAAATAGCTAATTTAATACATGTCGCGTGCGTTCTGACTGCTCCACTGACTATCCATTTCCCCATCTTGCTCCCTCTCCTGGGGCCTCCTATTTCCTTAGATACAACAATATTGAAACTAGGCTTATAAGTAACCCTACAATGACTTCTAAGTGTTCAAGTGACAGGAAGAGTCATATGTCTCTCACTTTAAATCAAAAATTAGAAATTATTATTAAGCCCAATGAGAAAGGCATGTCAAAAGCTGAGATAGGCCAAAACCCATACCCCTTCAGCCAGATAGTTAGCTAAGTTTTAAATGCAAAGGAAAAGTTCTTGAAGGAAATTAAAAGTGCTACTCCAGTAAACACATAAATGATAAGAAAACAAAACAGCCTATTGATGATATGGAGAAAGTTTTAGTGGTCTAGATAGAAGATCAAGCAAGTCACAACATTCTCTTAAACCAAACCCTAATCCACAAAAGGCCCTAACTCTCTTCAATTCCATAAAGGCTGAGGGAGGTGAGAAAGCTGCAGAAAAAAGGTCTGAAGCTATCAGAGGTTAGTTCTAAGGTTGATAGAAAGATGCCAACTCCACAACACAGAAGTACAAGGTGAAACTGCAAGTGCTGATGCAAAAGCTGCAGCAAGTTATCCAGGAGATCTAGCTAAGATAATTAATGAAGGTGGCTAAACTAAAGAGGCTTTCAATGTAAATAAAACAACCTAACATTGGAAGAAAACACCATCGAAGACCTTCAAAACTAGAAAGAATTCAATGGCAAGATTCAAAGCTTCAAAAGACAGACTAACTTTCTTATTAAAGGCTAATGCAGCTGGTAACTTTAAGTTGAAGTAAATGCCCATTTACCATTCCAAAAATCCGAGGGCTCTTAAGAATGATGCTAAACCTACTATACCTGGGCTCTATAAATGGAACCCTAAAGCCAGGATGACAGCACATCTGTTAACAACATAGTTTACTAAATATTTAAGCCTAATGTGGAGAGCTACTTCTCAGAAAAAAAAAAAAAATCCCTTCCAAAATATCACTGCTAACTGACAAGGGACCTGATCATCCAGGAGTTCTAATGGAGATGTACAAGATTCATATTGTTTTCTTGCCTGCTAACACAACATTCATTCAGCAGCTCATAGCCTGAAAACTCTCAGAAAGGTCTCCAAAGGTATTAACTTTCTGACAGTTATGGAGGATAAGAATATCTTTTCTCATTTTGTTTTAGTTATTAAAGAAAACGATAATCCAACTGGAGATTGAAGATGGCCATATATGTCAAATCCACAACTAACAGCATACTCAATGGAGGAAGCAGAAAGCACTTCCTCTAAGATAAGAAACAAGACAAGATGCCTACTCTCACCCCTTTTATTCAACAAATAATTTTAGAATTTGTCTGAAACACAGAAGACTTCAAATAGCCAAAACAATCTTGAGAAGGACATAGCCGAAGAAATCACATTCCCTGACTTCAGACTATACTAGAAAGCTACAGTAATCAAAACAGTATGGTACTGGCACAAAAACAGACACAAAAACCAATGAAAGCAAAAGTAAACAAGTCAAAACTAATAAAACTTCCAAGTTTTTGCACAGCAAAGGAAACCACCCACAGAATGAAAATACACCCTATCAAATAAGAGAAACTTTTTCCAAATAATATGACAAATAACAGATTAATATCCAACATATATATACAGTTCAGACAACTCAACATTAAAAAAACAACTCAATTTAAAAATGGGCTAAAGAACTGAACAGATGTTTTTCTAAAGAGGAATGTAGATGGACAAGCACATGAAAAGATGCTCAACATCGCCAATCATCAGGGAAATGCAAATCAAAACCACAATGAGATATCACCTCAACACCCGTCAGGATGGCTGACATCAAAAACAGCACAAATAACAAATGTTGTCAAGGATCTGGAGAAAAGGGAACCCTCATACGCTACTGGTGGGAATGCAAATTGGTACAACCACAGTGGAAAACAGTAAGGAGGTTTCTCAAAAAACTAAAGATAGAACTGTTATATGATCCAGCAATTACACTCCTGGATATATGTCCAGGATATATATTTGCTGGATATAAACTTACTAAAGGATATAAATTTACTATTTCGAGGAGACAGCTATATTTCCATGTTCACTGAAGCATTATTCACAGCAGCCAAGATATACAACCTAAATGTCTGTCAGCAGATGAAAAAAGAAAATTATATAGATTCATAAATACACTGACAGACAGACAGAAAGAACAGAATATTATTCAGCCTTAAGAAAAGAAGGAGTCGTCCCTGGTGGTCCAGTGATTAAGAATCCACCTTCCAGGGAGGGGGCGTGGGTTCCATCTCTGGTTGGGGAACTAAGATCCCACATGCCAAGTGGCACAGACAAGAAAAAGAAGTAGATTCTGTCATATACAACAACCGGGATGAACCTAGAGAACATCATGCTAGGTAAAATAAGCCAGACACAGAGAGACAAATACTTCATGATCTCACTAATACGTGGAATCTAAAAGAGTCAAACTCACAGAAGCAGAGACCAGCCTAGAACAGTGCTTGCCAGGAACTGGGGGAAGGGGAAAATAAGGAGATGTTTACCAAAGGATCCTTCCAAAGTTTCAGAAATGCAAGGTGAATAAGTTCTGGAGCAGTACTATACTGTACACCTGAAATCTGCTAAGACGGTAGATCTTAAACTTTCTGAAAGAAAGTGAGAAAGGAGGGAAGGAAGGAAGGGAAAGAAAACATTATGTGAGGTGATGGATATATTAATTAGCTTGACAGTGGCAATTATTTCACACAGTATATGTATATCAAAATATCAAGTTGTAAATCTTAAATATATATAATTTTGTCAACTATACCTCAATAAAGCTAAAAAAAAATTTTTTTAAAGAACATCAGTATAAAACTAAAGTATTTCTTTAAGAGAATGCAGAGAAGACAGCACTAAGCTGAGTTGAGATGCCCCATGGAAGGTATTTCATACCAAAGTAGCTAAAGATGAAATAAATGTCAGGGCAAGAGAAATATAACTTGTCAAAAAAAAACAAATCAGAAAACTTTGCCAACTGCAATACAGCCGAAATTAATTGAATTCACTTAGCCAAGTTTTCTGGAATTTGGGAGAAAAAGTATGCACAAATTACTGAAGACTACACCTTTGTACAGGTCTTATTAGGAATAAAAGGGAAACCAAGATAATTAATATTAAATTTAAAGAAAAAGATTCTTTGGGAAAACAAATGTTGAAGGAAATAAAATACTTCCTGAGAAGTATAGCCAAGAAGAAATTATGAGCATTCACTTAATATGAGAGGTGGTGATAATAAGACTACATAACAGTTATTCAGGGTTGCCATATATGAGCCACATACAGTACATGACACTTAAAACTGCCATCAATCCTCAGGGTGACCTGCCCAACAGATAACTTCTCTCTCTTACCAATAAGGAAACTGAGGTCAGGAAAGACTGAGTCTCCGTTAGGCCACACATTTAGAAGCTCAGTTTAAACCCAGTTTCCAAACTGGTTTTCTTTTTTTTGCCAGTACCACACAGGTTCTCACTTGGAGAAAAAAATTAAAATTGAAATGACATAGACACATAATTTTTTTACAATTTTGGTTGTGTTCGACAGACACAGACAAGGGGATTTAAAATGTGTACAAAACATAATTTTTAAATACGTATGATTAAAATCTAGAAGATTAAAATAATATGATGAAGACTATGACAGATAAACTGGACGAGAGAAATCAATGCTAAGTCACTTCACTCGTGTCCGACTCTGTGCGACCCCACAGACGGCAGCCCACCAGGCTCCCCTGTCCCTGGGATTCTCCAGGCAAGAACACTGGAGTGGGTTGCCATGTCCTTCTCCAATACATGAAAGCGAAAAGCGAAAGTGAAGTCGCTCAGTCGTGTCCGACTCTTAGTGCCCCCATGGACTGCAGCCTACTGGGCTCCTCCATCCACAGGATTTTCCAGGCAAGAGTACTGGAGTGGGGTGCCATTGAAATCAATAGGATAGCTATTTAAGTGTCAGACTTTGGGGGATGGAAATACTTTAAATTCACATAAATTTAAAGGCTTCACATAAATCTCAAACCATCAATGCTTCTTTTCGTTGTTTACTAAGTTGCATGCACAGTGCCAAGCCCCTTGCAGTCCTCGAAGGGGACTGTGTCTGTTCTACAAGCGTATGTACTGCTTCAAAAGGATGAAGGGATTTACCTGGTAGTCTTCAGGACTGAATGCTGTCAGCGACACTGTTCTATATTCTGCCATAACCCTCCCCAGGAGCCCTTGCGCACGGACGACCAACAACCTAACTTCCCCATCTTCCTCCCGCACAGTGACGTGGGGAACACTGCTTGCAGGCAGGGTCATTGTGTCCTCAGGCTGCGGAGGCGGCCCAGTGGAGAACTGTAGCAAGCCTGGCAGATACAAAGAGAAGCAGGGCATATTTGCCCCAGTTATCTGTGGAAGAATTTCATACACACTTGAAACAATCTTACACAATTATTTTGATTACCAGGATAAAATTCAGAGGGCTCTCCTTTAGAAAAGACCTCAGTGATGATTTGATTAACGTGCTTTTGACACAGAATATGATAGCAAGCTTTCAGGATATTAAAAACTAAAATGACAATTTTCCTTGTCTCTATCCAAAGAAAACTTTTTTAAAAGGAAACGTCAATAAAAAGAACAGTGATGGAGTTTTACAATACATATTATCACACATTTACTCATATATTGGTCTCTAGAATTCATCCTTAAACATATAGCAAAACAAAATTAATGGTACCCCAAAGGACTTGCAATTCATTTTTTTTTAATTTAAGTATGAAAATGAGTTGAAGAACTTCCCAGGTTTCCTACACAGATTTTTTATTGGATGGTTTCCTACAAAAGAACTACTACTTTTCAGTGCAGAAAATAGTCTCAACTTATAACAGACATCTGTTACAGTCACCCAACTAAGAAAATTATCACTTTTCAGCATAAGACCAAAAGAAATGAATACAAACAGACAGTGATAACTCTACTTCTTGAAGTCTAACAAAACATAAATTACAAAGTACTTCAATCAGGTGTTAACATATCACAGTAGGATAGTTTTTAAAACTAAAACTTTTGATAGCCATGAATAAAAATACTTTGATTTTCACTTAAAATAACCCTGCATATACTTTATAAAATATATTTTTAAACTTTAGAAATTGGTTCTTATATTTCATACACATCGTCCCTCAAAATGGCAGCTCAGAAGTTCAAGAGCTTAGAAGGTTAGAGACCCAAATGATTTTTCAATCATTTGCAAAAGTCCCTTAAACTCTTAACAAAAGCAAGTATACCCAGAGAAGGGAAGACTATTCCTGCACAAGGCCTTGCTTACCATATGGATGATCACTCGCTTTGATGGTGATATCTGTTGTTTCCTTTTCAGGGTCTATGCTTGCACCACTGGTGGGAGTCGAACCTATTTTCCCATCTCCAGGAATCGCAGAAACCAAGGTCACACGGAAATACTCATTAAGCTCAGGAATATCATCATCAAGGACATAAATATTCAGGACCTTTAAATACAAAAATCCAGAGGCACTAAGCAATGATGCAAATAGAAATTATTTACCACTCAACCAGAAGAAAATAAAGCAGCCAACTGAAGTTACTTTCTCACATGAGAGATTGCTACAAAAACCTATACATCAAAACAGAGTGAGAGAAAGAGAAAGATCTGAGAAATTAACTCTTTAATCAATAATGGGTACTGAACAGTAATATTTTCTGTATAAAAATATCCTAGTTACGTATTAATATCATAGCATATGTGATATAGTGATATACCCGTATCATATATTCTTTGTACCAAAGACAGCAGTATTACCAACCTCAGGATATAGAACTCCTACTTAAGGAACTGCACATTATCTGTTAGGATATGGTAGGACTGTAGAAAAGGGCAACTTGTCTAGTTACTGCCTAAGGAAAGTCTGACATGCTAGAAAACAGATTTACAATAGACCCTCGAAGTCTGGCATACACAAACTACCCAAAAAACATTTGGAAAAGAAATAGCAATAATTCAGCCATGCTCTGCAAAATGTAAGTCAAAATTAAAAGTGAAAAAATGATTCCTCTCTCTTCTATTAACTGAACAAGCATGTTGACATCTACAATGGGCAATTTCTAGTCCAGAGACTTAAGAGTCTTCTGTAGGAGAGAAACCTGTGGAAAAACATTTAAAATGCAATGTAAAAATGTCATGGAGTTTTGTACCAAATAAACTGAGAACAAAACAATCTGCTCTACCCATGTCTCCTGTATTGCATTTCCTGTATTGCAGGTGGATTCTTTTCCCCTGAGCCACCAGGGAAGCCTCTATCTAGTAAAGGTTTTACAATAGACAGGTTTGAAGCAAGTCTTAATGAATTAGTTGTAGTTGTAAGTAATTATGGGGAAGGGCAAGTAAAAGAAACAAGAGCATGAAAGAATAAGATATCTGGGGAACTACAATTAGACACTAAGGCTGGAGTAGGAGGGAAGGCTGGATGGATAAACAGAGGTCAAGATTATAGGGACCTGTCAGGGATCATGAGAAAAATGAACTTCATTCCATAGAGAGTAAAGCAAAACTGAAGAATCATAAGCAGGAGACAGACAAAATGAGAACTGTGTTTTAGAATCAGTACTAAGGCAGAACGTAAACAGAGCGGACGGAGCCAGAAAGGGTGCAAAGGGGCTGAGCTAGGAGGTGATGGACCAGAAATACTGAGGTTCTAAACTAGTGCAGGGACAAAGGAGATGAGAAAAAGAGATGGATTTGAGATTTGTTCTGGGGACAAAAGACCCAGATCTTAAAGACTCAGCAAAGGGAGTGAGGGACAGGAAGGAATGACACATGATTTCCTGGTTTCTTCGAGAAAGGAAGGTGACAACCGTCTGAAAACAGACTGTAACTCCAAATGCAAGTTTCAAACACTAGTCATTGGGCCTAAAATCATTTGGAAAGCCTTTTTTCTAATGTAGTTTTTCTAGCACTAGGCCTAAGAGAATCTGAATTTGGTTTCGATGTTCATTTTGATCAGAATTTTAATTAATAAAGTAATATATGGAATGGCCAATGTGCTCAGAGGAGAAGCATAAAACTGACACTTCTACTCAATGCTTGTCATTGTTCTTGAGCTAGAGAAAACAAAAAGTAAACTTAAGATTTAACACATCTCGCCCCATAAAGCAAGCTGACAAATGTTACTACAAAAAGCAACACCAAACATCAACCTGTGCATTAAAAATGAAGCAATTAATAGTTTTTCAAGTGTTGAATGATACCAAAGTAACTGCTCATTTTAGTGAAATGAAGAGTTTCAAACTGAAGACCATATCAAGCTATAAATGTATTTCACACAGGGACTCAGTATATAAATCAGTGTTTCCCTTTATTTTGCTATACCTTCTACTTTCTATTCTATTTTTAAAATTTTGATCATAACTCACTAAATTGATTTCATAACTAATAGACCATTTAAAAACACATTTCAAGTTCTTGCATTGTGGCAAACACAAACACACACTTTTAGACTCTCTGGCAGCTACGTTTCTGGATGCAATTTAAGTATACTTTTAAATACACTCCCTCAGATATCTAGAAAGCAACAGCAAAACTACTGCTGTCTGTGCTGGAAAGCACAGTCACAGAGCATCAGCAGACACCCCAGGATGCAGTCTCTGGCTTGGTAAGACTGAGAGGCTGCTGCAGATTCAGCAGGCATGGCGCTGTAAACCAACACCTTTATTCAGTGCTTTTACTGTTTGCTTTAAAGTTATGGGGAGGGAGGTGGGAGGGGGGTTCATGTTTGGGAATGCATGTACACCCGTGGTGGATTCATGGCAATGTATGGCAAAACCAATACAGTATTGTAAAGTAAAATAAAGTAAAAATAAAAATTTTTAAAAAAGGTCAATTTATTTTTCAAAGTACTTGTAAAATGATTGAAGAAATTACTTTAAATAAATCTTGACAGCAGCATATATGACTATTTGCCTAACCAAAATCTTATTTATTAACTCTTATCTCTTCCAAAATATATGTGAACCCACTTTATAAAACAGTGGTTCCCAGTTACACCTTTATTTCATAGTTGGTAAATTTTCCAGTAGAAAAATTTGAGGATCAACTCTGTTTTCCAAGGAGGAACATTAAAAAATCACCACATATTACTATTATTATTTGATCTGAGTATTTCAAATCCAAAAGAGAAATGAAAAAACATCCAAAAATAGTCCTTTAAATTGAATGATTTCAGCCTCATGAAAACTTACTCATAGTCCTCATTTTATCAAATATCAGTAAAAATATTTATCATCACTCTCTCCTCAGACTGCTTTTGGGGAACTTTTGTTTTAACATTTTTCCTTCTTTCCCCAAAGTATAGATATTCGGCCACTCTTCTTGAGCTTTAACTCTTTAAATCTTAAGAATATTTTAAGTTTGCCCTAATTTTATCTTTTTCATCCAGTCAACGCCTAAGTCCCTTAAAAATTTCTTCAAAGATTACATTTCCAAGTCTTAAATATTTATGCTATTTATCACTGATGACCTATAAGCTATCTATATTTCTAATGAAAAAATATGCTGATACGAAAATTCCAACATACAAGACTAAAAGAATGTAAGAAAATTTCTGATACAGGAGAAGGTCTCATTTTGATTTCACTTATAAGAATTGTCACTTATTTCTGAAGTATATATTCAGAAATCAGACTGGTTCACAGCAAGTTTTTGGTAAAACTGGCGATCTTTTACTTTCAAAACAAAGAAAAATTACCTATTTTTCCAAATTTAAAAATAAAATGAGATTACATTTAAAAGAATTCCTCTTGGCTGACTGACAGAATTCTTAATAGTACTGAATTTTTAAGCATTAAGAATTTTGCAGTTTCTCACTGCATTGGTAATAACAAAAAACATGTAATGATAAACCTTCATGCTATACCATTTTTATTATATGTAGATTAAACAATAGGTAAAACTATAACTGGTGGCTCAGTGGTAAAGAATGCCAATGCAGGAGAGGCAGGTTTGATCCTGGGTCAAGAAGATCCCCTGGAGAAGGAAATGGAGGAAACCTACTCAGTATTCTTGCCTGCAAAATCCCTTGGACAGAGCAGTGTGTGGGCTACAGTCCACGAATCACAAGAGTCAGACTCAACTTGGCGACTAAAACAGTGACAAAATTATAACACACATTATTCAACATTCTTAATGTTTCTTTTGCAAAAATAAATACAAAATATTTTAGACCATGAGATATATCTAATCACCTAAATATTCTAAATTGTTTAAAAAGCAGGACGCTAAAAATAAATTACACAACAAATGGATAAGGAGAAGCTTCCCAAGAGGTTTTCAAAGAAAGAAAGAAGGTAGGGTTTACCTCTGATCTCTGCCAAGGAAGGAATGTGATACTTCCACTGACATTAGCAAAATCATCAACAAGGTAATTAACACCATCAGATTCGATCTGTGAAATAGTGTAAAAAACATGCACATAATCCAGAGCTCCTCTGGTCCGCTCCACTACACACGAAACGGTGGATCCCTCCT
Source organism: Ovis aries (assembly GCF_016772045.2). NCBI lineage: Eukaryota > Metazoa > Chordata > Mammalia > Artiodactyla > Bovidae > Ovis > Ovis aries. The sequence continues at coordinate 87,847,654 of NC_056058.1, read as the reverse complement.
CTGCAATCTGAAATTGAACAGAAACTCTCTGTAAGTATATACTGATTCAAACCAGTGATAAAATTACAAATGCGTTCATGAAATTCTTTCACCATAAACTTTGTTCTCAAACTTTCTACATCTGTAAGAAGGCCTCTACATTCTTCCAGATATATCTCTGATTGCTAAAAAGTATTTACAATCATTGATTTTTCGGTTCATTCCTTTAAAAGGATAAATAAACGCAAAACGGCAAAAATTAACTATACCACATAATTCATTCATTGAAACCTCTCAAGTCTGGCACTGTGCTAGTTTTTTTTTTTTTTTTTTTTTTAAGCACAATCCTTTTTGTAGATAAGTCTAAAGAGGAAAACAAACTCATGATTTTATGATGAGTTCAGCACTGAAGTTAAGGGTAGACAGGGGAACACGGCATCAGGGAGAACTTTTTAGGCATAAACATAAAAAGTAATAAAGAGTATTTGGTGAAATAATTTGGAGGTGATACAAAGTATCCAGTGGAGAGAACCTTGACAAATTCCTGGTGGGGAGACAACAGGTACAGGAAGGCACTGATACCATGATTAATATATTTTTGCTATTTCTGACATAAATACATATATGTGTGTTTACATATACATGTGTGCATTTTTTCATGTGGAAAGCATTTTTATCTATACCTTAAGATAATGTTTAGCAATTACATGGAGTAGGAAATTGGAATATCTTAGGTCTTTATATTCTTGTTCTCCCAATTCTATTTTTATAGTACCAAATATATAACTCATAAAAAAAAAACTAAAACCGAATAAACAGAGCTCAAACTATTAATCTTAATATATAATGTCATTTTTAAATTTTTCATATCAATCTTAAGAACCTCTGATCAACATTAAATACAGCTATTTTGGTGCTAACATCAGAGCTGAAGAAAACAGACTTGAAATTTGTCTGCTAATAGGGAAGAGTCAGTTATTAAGGAGCATGGAAACACCAGATGTTGTTCCAGTAAACCCACTGAGTTTCACTGAGCATCAACACCCCTACTGCCTCATGGTAGACAAGATCAAGCATCCCAGGGGGCAGTATTGTTTAACTCCTTTATTTGCCTGTTCATCCACTAGCAGGAGTCCAAAGTGACCATATGGTTGTTCAGAAACAGCCTTTAGTCTGTTTCCTGATGGACATATTCTGTCTCCAGGTCCAACCAGAACTTCTAATCCACTGGAGCCTAAAACACAGGAGCAGGAGGTGATGGAGATTCAGTCCTACCTCTTGCTTCCTATGCTCATGTGGTCTAATCTCTGGAGACCCAAAATAGTTATCAGCCACTGGGTACACATACAGATCCTGAAGGACAGCACCCAACCCTTCAAGATGTTGTCCCTGAGCTGGTACTTTGGCTGAGTTTTCAACAGGACATTCCATTGTTACACTAGGCCCACTGCTTCAGGTGATGTTGTACATACACAGACAATGGAATATTAGCCGTAAAAAAGAATGAAACACTGCAATTTGCAGCAACATGGATAGACCTAGAGATTATCATACTAAATGAAGCAAGTCAGAGAAAGAGAAATATTATCTGTCATCACTTATATGTGGAATCTAAAAAGTAAAACAAATAAACTATTCACAAAACAGAAACAGGGAACTCCCTGGTGGTCCAGTGGTTAAGAATCAGGCTTGTACTGCCATGGACCCAAATTCAATCCCTGGCCAAGGAACTAAGATTCCACAAGCTGTGTGGAGCTGGCAAGAAAAACAAGCCAGAAACAGACTCACAGACACAGAATGCTTATGTTTACCCAAAGGGAAAGGGCGTAAGAATAAATTAGGAGTATGGCAAAACAGATACACACCATCATATATAAAATAAACAACAAGGATTTACTGTATAGCGCAGGGAACTACTTCATGCAAAGATGGGCTCAATAAAGGACAGAAAGGGTATGGACCTAACAGAAGCAGAAGACATTAAGAAGAGGTGGCAAGAATACACAGAAGAACTGTACAAAAAAGATCTTCACAACCCAGATGATCACGATGGTGTGATCACTCACGTAGAGCCAGACATCCTAGAATGTGAAGTCAAGTGGGGCTTAGGAAGCATCTCTATGAACAAAGCTAGTGAAGGTGATGGAATTCCAGTTGAGCTGTTTCAAATCCTGAAAGATGACGCTGTGAAAGTGCTGCACTCAATATGCCAGCAAATTTGGAAAACTCAGCAGTGGCCACAGGACTAGAAAAGGTCAGTTTTCATTCCAATCCCAAAGAAAGGCAATGTCAAAGAATGCTCAAACTACCGCACAATTGCACTCATCTCAAATGCTAGTAAAGTAATGCTCAAAATTCTTCAAGCCAGGCTTCAGCAATACGTGAACCGTGAACTTCCTGATGTTCAAGCTGGTTTCAGAAAAGGCAGAGGAACCAGAGATCAAATTGTGAACATCTGCTGGATCATCAAATAAGCAAGAGAGTTCAAGAAAAACATCTATTTCTGCTTTATTGACTATGCCAAAACCTTTGACTGTGTGGATCACAATAAACTGTGGAAAATTCTGAAAGAGATGGGAATACCAGACCACCTGATCTGCTTCTTGAGAAACCTGTATGCAGGTCAGGAAGCAACAGTTAGAACTGGACATAGAACAACAGACTGGTTCCAAATAGGAAAAGGAGTACGCCAAGGCTGTATATTGTCACCCTGATTATTTAACTTCTATGCAGAGTACATCATGAGAAACGCTGGGCTGGAGGAAGCACAAGCTGGAATCAAGATTGCCAGGAGAAATATCAATAACCTCAGATATGCAGATGACACCACCCTTATGGCAGAAAGTGAAGAACTAAAGAGCCTCTTGATGAAAGTGAAAGAGGAGAGTGAAAAAGTTGGCTTAAAGCTCAACATTCAGAAAACTAAGATCATGGCATCTGATCCCATCACTTCATGGCAAATAGATGGGGAAACAGTGGAAACAGTGTCAGACTTTGTTTTTTTGGGCTCCAATATCACTGCAGATGGTGATTGCAGCCATGAAATTAAAAGATGCTTACTATTTTGAAGGAAAGTTATGACCAACCTAGACAGCATATTAAAAAGCAGAGAGACATTACTTTGTCAACAAAGGTCCATCTAGTCAAGGCTATGGTTTTTCCAGTAGTCACATATGGATATGAGAGTTGGACTATAAAGAAAGCTGAGCACAGAAGAATTGATGGTTTTGAACTGTGGTGTTGAAGAAGACTCTTGAGAGTCCCTTGGACTGCAAGGAGATCCAACCAGTCCATCCTAAAGGAGGTCAGTCCTGGGTGTTCATTGGAAGGACTGATGTTGAAGCTGAAACGCCAATACTTTGGCCATGTCATGCGAAGAGCTGACTCACTGGCAAAGACCCTGATGCTGGGAAAGATTGAAGGCAGGAGAAGGGGACGACTGTGTTCTACCTCCCAAGGAAGGAGAGAGCTTACAGGACACTGTGGCCGGGTGCCCTCGCGAGCCCCCTCCCCCTCTACGCAAACCTTTAAAAATTTATCCAACACTTTTTGATTTAAGGCGACTACCCCACCTCCACTTGCGCCTTCCAGGAATTCCCCACTTTGCCTCCAGAGCCTCCCAGAACATTGCCTAAGGTTGAAAAAGATAAAGAGATTTTTTTAAAAAACAAAGGAGCTTTTAAAGCAGAAGCATACGCAATAAACAGAGCCTGCTCCTTGCAGAAACCCCCCCAGGGGGCCTCACCCAAGCAAAAAAAAAAAAAGAAAAAAGAAAAACAATCGTAATAAAAAAGATTCTACAAATAAAAAATGTTTCTCTTGTGGCCAAATGGGACATTTTTGCTGGCAATGTCCTGCTAAACAGAGACAACAAGCCATGCCAATCAACCCCAGATAGCTCAGGACTAGACTTCAGTTCCACCACCGCAACAATATTAACCCCTCTGATGGCTCTCTAACTTGCCTGCCAGGCTTACTTGGACTTTTACAGATATGCATATGATTGTTCACAGCCTCCCAACTGTGAGAGGCACGGGAAGCCTAAAACATAGAGCCTTTCAAAGAGTTAAGTTATTAGAGTGGTGCTGGTGTAAGATTTCATTATTGGGCCAATGCTTGTTGCTAAGTTCCCATATCTCTTATCCACTGTGCACCTGGGAATGCATTAGTTAACATAGTTGGAATGTAAGAAAACAAAATAGTAGCCTTGAAACTAACCACATCAGACTTTTGAGCTAATTGCTTCTTTCTTCATTGTAACTTACTGCACCTTCGCTCCCTAACTTACTGCACCTTCGCTCCGTGAGAGAAATGCAACTTTGTTTGATACTTTCTCAGGCTGACATAGATTAGAAATATAAAGGAAAAAAAAAAAAAAACACTTGAAGGGAAAATAAGTTTTCTGGTTGAGCAGCCTTTATCAAAAGAGGGTCTTAAAATGTTTCACAGGCCTCCAAGGCCAGAAGATAATGTACACATCATTTGTGGGAAAGGTATAAAATTCCTTTTTGAAAATAAAGCTATTGGGCCTCACTCGAAGAAGCTCGGTCACCCCATGTCAATCATTTTCTCTCTCTCTCTCTCCCCCCTCTCCCTCCCTCTCTTTTTCAGGCTGATCCCTTGCGTTCACTTATCTGCCCAGGGTTTCTAAGACCTAAACGGGAAGACATTCTGCGTCTTCACTCCCTCAGGAGACCCGGAGGGTACCTGTGGCCTCTGTGAACAGGGCAAACTCTTTGTCTGGGGGGTTTATTGGTTTTCTATGTAAACCAAGGAATACAGCCTCTTTCTCTCCTCTATTCTCTTAACTGCAAATCCTTTCCTTATCTCTGTCTAAATCTATATATCTCTCTCTCGCCACGCCATCCCCGCTTCCAATTACCCTGGATCCACCCGGGCTGGACCCCAGCAGATGACAGAGGATGAGATGGTTGGATCATATCACCGACTCAATGGACATGAGTTTAGGTAAACTCTGGGAGTTCCTGATGGACAGGGAGGCCTGGCATGCTGTGGTTCTTGAGGTCACAAACAGTTGGACACGACTGAGCAACTGAACTGAACAGGAAACTATATTCAGTATCTTGTAATAACCCATAGTGGAAAAGAATCTGATTCATTGTAACTGAATCTCTTTCCCGTACGTCTGAAACTAACACAGTATTATAAATCAACTACAGTTCAGTTTAAAAACTGGTATTTCAAGGCCATATGCAAATAGTATATTTTAATGTCATGACATAAATGGTACGCAAAGACTGGAAGAAACAATATAGAAGTAAACCTAGATAGAAAAGGACGAAGTACAACCAGCTCTGAAGTAATCCTGGTTTTGAAATGAGTATCCCAATACAACTGACATATCGGGAAGCATTCTAAACATAACATGGATTTCACAGTTCTTTATGTAAAACTTCATCCGTTAGAAAGATGGCAAACACGGAAAACTGCACCAGCTGAAACAAGCTACAGGGGCGTGCACACCTACCTGCTACCTCGGTTCAGCATGTGTATTATCAGCCACTTATCTGCATCTAATGTGACAACTTTCCCTCTGATTTCAAATAACACTCCTTCCATCACTTAACTGCACTTTCCCAACTTTTACAAACAAACTTAACATTTTTTTAAGGTATACATTCCATACTTGATAAGCATATTTAAGACTTAAAAACATTATGTAAACCTATTCTTTACTAGGTCCCTACATTTCAATTTCTCTACTACTGACCAATCTGGGGGGTCCTGTTCTCCTAACCCATCTTTCCCCTAGGTTCTGTGTTTTTCATTATGTGATTTGCCATAGTGTGGTGATTTTTAGGAACCCATCAATCATGTTATGTGAGGACTAACTATTCTGAACGTGGGGCTCTCCAAGCCTCAGAGGCTGGAGGGAAGAAACAACAGACAGACACAGGTGTTTAACATAGTACCTAATTTAGACACTAACATCAGCATGTTCATCACAGCCAAATGGTACACAAACACGCGTGTGCTGGAAAGAGCGCAACTTTGCGGTCACTCAGTCCTGGTGGACTGTTTCACTCTGTCATTTACCAAGCGTTCTCAGTCTCAGAGATCGCTTCTTAGAATGAAGATCACAAAGTCTCATGGGTTTTGGTGGAAGCTAAACAAGTGCTTTACATGGTCCCCAGTAATATAGTTAAATGCTAAGAAAAAAAAACCCTTACATTTCTTCCCCTTACATTGCAACCCCATGGATTGTACCCCAGCAGGTTCCTCTGTCCATGGGGATTCTCCAGACAAGAATACTGGAGTGGGTTGCCATGCCCTCCTCCAGGGGATCTTCCCAACCCAGGGATCAAACCCAGGTCTCTCACACTGCAGACAGATCCTTTACCACTTGACCCACCAGCGAAGTCCAAGATATAGATTAAATAGATCCAAAGATACACTGGGGAGTATGATGTTTCCTTATAGCTTTTTACCAAATCAATGACAAATAGCCAGGCAGGATATAGGACTAAGCTTTTTGTCTGCAAGAATCACATGAGGGAAAGTTGTCTATTTCGTTAAAATCTATCACATACTATTTTCAGTTTTAAAAAGAAAGACAAAAAAGACTATCCATATTCAATACAATGTGTAAAGATAAATGCTATATATCAAAATTTCATAGAAAATTTAATAACTTAATAATTTATACAATAAAGCAAATTTTAAAGTTTTAATTAGGGAAGAAGTTTGAAGTGTCAAGCACCCATAAAAAAAATCACATAGGATGTTTGGAAAAATCCATCTTAGTAACTTATAAATTTACAGAGAAATGACATAATGCCTGACATTTGCTTTTAAAATTAATTCAGCCAGCAAAGAAAAAAACAAGACTGACAAAAGGCTGATAAACATTAAAACTAGGTGAGAGGTAACTGGGGTGCCATATCCTATTTTTTGTATGTGTATCTCCCACTTTAAAAGATTTTTTAAATTCAGCTTTTTAACCTCCCCTCCCATCCCATGCCAGAGATTCTGACTCAGAAATGGGGTCTTGATTCAGGAAGGGTGTCGAGAAAAATGCATTAGATATTTCCATCCAAGACCATCCACGCACAGCACTCTGGGAAGTAGCAGATGAGATGATGAAATCAGTAATACCAGAAGAGGATTAAGACAGAGAGAATAAGTAATTAGAAGATTTTTTCTACTATTAAAATATTCATCTAATTGACTTTAGAATCATAAAACAAGCAAATGTTCAGGATAGTATATAAAAGGGCATAAAGGTAAAGTCAAGTCAAGTCAAGTCAAGTCGTGTCCGACTCTTTGCGACCCCATGGACTGTAGCCTACCAGGCTCCTCCCTCCATGGGATTCTCCAGGCAAGAGTACTGGAGTGGGTTGCCATTTCCTTCTCCTGGGGATCTTCCCAACCCAGGGATCAAACCCGGGTCTCCCGCATTCCAGGCAGACGCTTTAACCTCTGAGCCACCAGGGAAGCCCAATAAAAGGGCATAACACCCAGTAATAAACATCAGAACCACCATCAGTCATTTTTTCACAAGAAGCAACAGCAGCCACTACTGTTTCCTCTACTGAGTCAGGAATTTGTCATATCTTCAGATCATCAGAAAAGTAATTATAAAGGTTAACAGTGAGAAGAGTTTTAGAAATACATTTTCTAAAAAAAATAATACACTATAAGCCATGGCTTGGCTTTCTCTACTGAAACAGAAGATTAAAGCTAAACAATTACACATTCAATTAATTTTTTAGTTTGTTTCATGCTTGGGTGATGATGTGTGATATCAGATTATATCAGCATCACTTTTATCTAAAGGAATCTATTCACATAACAGATGGCAGGCATGCAAAAGCAAACACAGTCCAAGTCAAATAATATTCTCTTTCTACAAAGATCCTCTCAAAATATCTCTAAATTTATTCTTAAGCCACGAGTTTAAATATATAAAACATAATCCAGGGCCTTCCCTGGTGGTCTAGCAGTTAAGAATCTGCCTGCCAATGCAGGAGACATAGGTTTGATCCCTGATCGGGGAGGATCCTACATGCCACAGGGCAGCTAAGCCCATGTGCCACAACTACTAAGCCCTCACATGTGCCTAGATTGTGTGCTCTGCAACAAAGAGTAGCCCCTGCTCTCTACAACTGGAGAAAGCCAGAGCAAAGCCCCGACAACCCAGTGCAGCCAAAAATAAACCAATAAATAAGTCTTTAAAAAATAAATGCTTAAAAACAAACCAAAAATATAAAACATAATCCAAATATTGGCTGTAAAAGTAAACCAGTAAGACCTGCAATTTCTACGAATCATTAAGAAAGGAAACTTTATCATTATGGGGCATATAAGCTTTCAGGACATTCAAAAATAGTGAGAAAATAAGGTGGAGAGAAAATAACATTGAAAGTACAAAGAACAGCAGAATACAGGAAGGCAACATGAGAACATGGTTACTAGGCAACAGGTCCAACAAAAATCAGTCACCTGTTCAGTAGAGGGCCCTCTTGGAATAAAAAGAACTACTTGGCATACCCCACCAGGGCGCTAAACTATGTATAAGTTTGTTCATTCTTTCAATTAAACTTATTACATATCTGCTATTTGCCAGAACACACTGTACCTGGGTAGGAGGAAACATATCACAGAGTAATGTCATCTCTTTCAAGATGCCAACTAGCAGATTATGTCATATTCTGCTGCTGCTGCTGCTGCTAAGTCACTTCAGTCGTGTCTGACTCTGTGCGACCCCATAGACGGCAGCCCACCAGGCTCCCCCGTCCCTGGGATTCTCCAGGCAAGAACACTGGAGTGGGTTGCCATTTCCTTCTCCAATGCATGAAAGTGAAAAGTGAAAGTGAAGTCGCTCAGTCGTGTCCAACTCTTAGCGACCCCATGAACTGCAGCCAACCAGGCTCCTCCACCCATGGGATTTTCCAGGCAAGAGTACTGGAGTGGGGTGCCATTGCCTTCTCTGTGTCATATTCTACATACTTTCATTACCTGTTTCAGATCTGATTATGCTTTCATTTTAACCTTAATATTACTCTATGTCATATGAATCTATGAAAAATTTAAAAGCATAACGTAACTCAGAGAGAAGTCTTTAAGGATCTCTATTGACTTCAGCATTTTTGAAGGGATAAGAAAAAGTTAACTTTTCAATGTCACTGCAACAACACAGTGGAGAAGAATCTACAGAAATGACAGTGGTTCTTCCTTTTGAAAGTGAAGCAAGTAACCATAAAATTTAAACTCTGTTATCATATTTGTAGCAATACGCATTATCTGGAAAATATTGGTTCACCTAGTTACACAGATCTTCCAAATGCTGATGCATTTCACTACACAAAATAAGCAAATCACTATCAATAAAAAGCTAATCACTATCAAAATAAGCTAATATCACTTTGAATCTTAACTGAAAAGTCTTTAAGTATTGGAAAACAGTCAAGCTCACTTTAGTTTGTATGATGTTTCAACAACTCTTAATTTTTGTTTGAAAGCTCAAGTTTTTATCACTGGTAATAAATACTATCAGTTGTTTTCCTGGTACTCACTGGCTCACTTCATTTGTCTCCATAAATGTCTGCCAGGTGCCCAAATCTGAATAACCAAACTTTGTTGGTCATTTTTTCAAGTAAAAATGGTGTTCCACAAAAAGGGCAGCTAGTTCAGCTCACAACTCTATCTGCACACCTTCCACAATTACCATGTTTTGTTAATGCAGAGAAGTGTTTTATCTGTGCTTCTCATTTTATGATTCATGCATGTGCTAAGTCACTTCAGTCATGCCCGACTCTTTGAGACCCTATGGACAGCAGCCCATGAGGCTCCTCTGTCCAGGCAAGAACATGGAGATGTTAAGGGATTCTCCAGGCATGAATTATGGAGTGGGTTGCTGTGCCCTCCTCCAGGGGATCTTCCCAACCCAGGGATCAAACCTGCATCTCTTATGTCTCCAGCCCTCACTGGCGGGTTCTTTACCACTACTATGATACGCAGTGTTAAAAATGTGGGTTTTTAAGGGTTGAAATTTTATCAAATGAATGTTTTGTACTCCTTCATCAAATATACTCAAGTGAGATTTTCACCTCTTAAACTACAGGTGTGTGGTAATAAACAATAATGACAACTAATACAGTCAGGTTCTGCTGCCTTGACTCATACAAAGGCACTAGCAACTAGCAGTTTTGGCAACCACTGCTTTTGCAGTGCAAATGTCAATTGTCAATAAAATGAAAAAGACATCGTAGTGATTTATAAAATTAGATTTGATCTTTGGGGAACTCCTAAAAGAAGTCAGGAACCCATAACGATCCTTGGACTTAGACTACACTCTGAGAACAATTTCAGTAAGCAATCAATAAATACTGACGACGGTCATCACAACAAAAATATTTCACATCACCCTTTTTTTAAATCCCTCCCTGATGAAAGTAAGAGTTTTATACTTCTTAACACTTTCAGGCATGAAAATTCTATAATCTTCTTGACAATCAAATTGCAGTATCTACTATCTAAGACACAACACTTTTGCTGTATTAACCATCTAAACTTTTTCCCAATACAGATGTATATGCTATTTTTCTCTCATGTGGACTTACAGGATAATCAGTCATGTTTTCCTTTTCTTTCCAGAGATTTTACAACTACAGATGCTGTGGCTCATGTAAGGAAGTTCTATTCTGCAATCAGAGATTGACTGACCCCATTCAAATTCTGAAATATCTTGTAACAAAGGTATATATCTAGATGGAACTAAACCAACACCAACACAATCAATCAAGGGAAATTGTGAGACAAGCCAACTCTGAAAACTTAGTATTGAGTTTAATGGCCCAGAAAGCTAGAAGAAGTGAAGTCGCTCAGTCATGTCCAACTCTTTGCAACCCCATGGACTGTAGCCTACCAGGCTCCTCTGTCCATGGGATTTTCCAGGCAAGAATACTGTAGGGGGTTGCCATTTCCTTCTCCAGGGGATCTTCCTGACCCAGGGATCAAACCTGGGTCTCAGAGATACAGTAATGAACCCTGTTACACTCAGAGCTCTTTCCCCTTTGTGGGAGAAAGGGAAACCAGTATCTAAGTAGGCTTATAAATAACACAAGGAATTGAAAAGTGTGATCAGTGCTATGAAACAAGTAAGACTAGGTGAAGGAATGGAGACTGACCAGCGGGGAGAAGTGGGAGGATTACTTTAAATCAAAAAGTCTTCACTGAGAAGATGTCTTTAGAGCTGAGACTCGAATGATTAATTCTGCAGATCTGGAATTAGAATGTTCCAGATAGAGAGGCTAGAAAGTGCTGAGGCCCTGAGACTGGAACTGAAAGAAGGCAAGTCTGACCGAAACATGTTGATCAAAGGGGAGAATTAACACGAGAAGTCAGAGGCAGGTGCCAGGTCCTGAAGAGATATGAAGGTAAACTGATCTTACATGGTGCCAGAATGGTTCTCACAACCTGACGGAAGCCCCTTTGTCTTTTTAAAAATAAAGATGATATTGAAGATACAAGGGGGAAAAACAGCAGGTTAGAATTCACAAGATGTTAAATTCAAATTCCAGTTCTTCCCATCGCCTCTTAGGAGCAAAAAAAGGAGGAGAAAAATTCATATTTATTAAAATGCTAGTAACTGCCAGGCTTTGAATCCATTATTTGATCCTATCTCATTTCATTCAACTATGGTTAGTTATTTTCTAAGGTCTCTAAGCAGCCATTTCTAACCCTACTAAATGGAGAGAGTAATATTTGTTGCAGTACCTTAGGAATCGTCAGAAAGTTGAACAAAAAATTTAACATGTAAAGTTCTTTGATGACTAAGCATCTAAAGGTACTATCATTAAAGATAAAATATATTTCTCTTTTAAATCAAAGGAGGACATTTGTCCTCTCTGTCTAGGATATTCTATTGCTGGTGTAAAATAGAGCAATTACTGAAGATCTTTTACGACTGTCACCAAACCAGAGTAGGAGGGGCAATAAAACACTCCAGAGAGCCAGGAACGCCGATCTGAGCTACAAACGAGGCCTGTGACCTAGATATTTTTTCAAGTTCTACCCTTCACATTTTTCTTAATTGCTTCAATGTACGTATATACCCCTGTAAACCTGCAAGAATCAACTTGCAAAGGGAACGCCTCTCTAGTTCCCTGGCATCCTTTCACAGACACTGAGCTGTTGCTGTCACACACAACACCTGTGAAGCAGTTTCACGCGATCTCATGTTACTGAGCAGGAAACCAAGATGATTACAAATCTCTGAATGCTTCGAAAAGGCTGATAAGGATGGTAAAACTGCCTAATGAATTAAGCTGGCCAAGAGGGTGATAAGAAAGGCATTTCCACCCAGCATGGAAGAACGTTGTAACTACTGAAGAATATTTCACATGTGGGGGGAAAAACACACACAAAAAAATATATTTTAATAAAATTTCAATTATTCACAGATGCTTTCAATATATATTATTTCACTTACTTACCTGGTAACCAGAAAGTAAATTCCATGTGGAGTACAATTATGCATTCTGTGAAAGGCATTAACCCTAAGGGTAATTGCTAAAGCTGCCTTTGCTACATTATTACTTCTCTCTCCTCATTAGGCTTCTGATTCAAACTGAGAACTTACAAGAGCAAAGACCTTATAATTTACATTTTCACCACTGTCTATAGCATACTTTCAGGTCTAGTGTCAACACTCAAGCCATCTTACCAAATGAAAGAGAGTCCACTCCCAAACAAATCCACATGTGACAAGCTTTTTCACTCTGAAATTCACCAAGCTCACTACTTACCTCTGGTATACAGGATCCTGTGAAACCAAACAAGCCATTGGCATTGTCACTTTTTTGTATTACCAATCTTGCTGTAGTATTCTCTTCGGAAAGGCGAGCTCCTCCATATACAGAAACTAGCTTAAGAATGAATAATTCTTCTCCTTCCTCTTCATTGTCATCTCTTGCAGAAATAATGAATGATTTGTTAGTTTCTCCCTGTCTGAATTCCAGATATCCAGAAACAGGATGCAAATCACTCTTGGCTGGCATGGCGTGAAGTTCATAAATTTCTTCAAGGGTCAATTTCCGCTCATAGGACCTCACATCCTGCATCAGACCTGTAAATCTGTCGTTGCCATTCACTCCTGCCCCAATTCTCAACGTTCCTGGACCTGAAATTAGAAATGGGTTTAAATGCTACAATAACCACAACTGCACTATCCTAAATGACAAGTGTGCTTCAGAAAGTGAAATGACTTTATTAAAAGGTCTTATTAGGTAAGCAAAACTTTTGCATAACTAGAACACAAAGGCTATTTTCTGTCAATATTATAATGAAAAATGAACCAAGAATCACTGGGATTTAAGACATTTTGTACCAAAGGATATGTTGTACATGTGTATGTATGTGTATATACAAATGTATGTGTATATATTCAGACAGACATTTCTTCCAGGAAATTTAAAAATTTCCTTGCACATCTAAGAATGGAATGATTCAACTCACAATTTTAAAACTTTAGTATTACTGTTCTTTGAGAACTTCAATTCTTGGTCTGTTAGAAAGTTACCTTGAGTTAAAGTTGTGAGAATTCAGCAAAAGAAATTCTTATGGACCAAACATAACTTTTTACCCAAACAATCAATGCAATAAATGTAGAAAAAGAAATATCCCTTTCTAGGAACAACAATTATATGAGCCCAGGGACTTTTTCATGATAATAACAACATGCAGCTTAATTACATTGCTATGTAGCAATAATAAACCCTTTCAGGAATTCAACAATTCTTCTTTCTTTACTTATTCCCTCCAATAACTAAAATATTTATAGAAGATGAGAGTTTGGCGGTGATTTGGGATTCCCTCCATGCCTTCTCCAGTGGTTCTGGACTGACTGAAACAGTGAAATGTCTACGATAGACAAAAATATAGATGAACTTCACACACACCATTGAACAAACCTCAGACACTCAAGTGTACACACTGCTCAATCCTATTTACCTAAATTTTAAAAACATTAAGAACTAATGTTAGGCTCTTAGAAATGGCAATAGTAGCTAGGCATGGTGGTGAGTCAATGACTAGCAAAGAGAAAAAGAGAGGGTTTGCGGAAAAAAATATCTTGATGTGGGGACTTGTTATATGGAGTGCTGAAACTGATTCATTTAAAAATTCATGTATCTGTACACTTATGTGTACTTTTATATATTTTATAATAAACATATAATACCCTGCATTTCATTCATAACCTAAATATATATATACACTTTCTCCACTTTAAGTTACAAATTACATAAACAATGTAAGTTCCTTGCAGCAAGCTACACAGAGAAAAGAAAGACCAGGTCTTACTTTCCCCAGTCTTTCCCATTCTCATTCTACCACCATGCAATCACCCAAAAAAATCAATGTTAACAAACATATGTATATATTCACAATCAAATGATAATAATTTAATGCCACAGAGTGCTGTAAGCATAGTTCTTGAGGTTGAAATCAGCAGCGTGTATATGTTTTCTTTTGCCCATCTTCGTTTCTACTAGGAAAGAAAAAATACAACCAGATAGCTAATGCAGGAGGTTTCAGAAGGAAAGATAATCTGTTAAGATATCATACAAGCTCTGTTCTATTTTCCCACTTAAAAAAAAAAAAAGCAGAACCAAATCACAGGACAGAGAGGCTGGGAGAGAATTGTGATTGTAACAGAGATAAGTGATATTTGGGAAGAAACATGTACACCTGTGCGCTTCTCAAGGAAACAGAACACTGAGGTCCAGCTTAAAGACAACAAAGATCCTCTCTATGAAGCACACCATAGAATTTACAACTTGAACTCCTGTTACTTGAAACCTCTGTAATTGCTAGATTGATTGCTTAATATAATTTTCTTTTGACTCCTCTTTAATCTTATCTCCACTATACTCTACCTCCAGAAATACTGAGCTGGTAGCAGTTTCCCCAGATTCATTATTCAACATTCCACACCTTTGTTCTTTTCTCTATCTGGAATATCATGCCCAATTCTCCTATGACCACAAGAGGAATAAATGTTTCTACTTGGTAATTTTTTTTCTTTCTTCCTACCATGTGTTGAAATGATCTGTTTGCATACCTTTCTCCCAGAGCCCATTTCAGCTACCTTCAAAGGCAGAGTCTCTGCCCAATTCATTTCTACAGTACCCAGCACAAAACTTATGGTCTTGGTAGACACATAGTTTTATTTAAAGAAATTATAAACCAAAACACCAAGCAGATTTTTAAATACTAGCTAGGACTTTTTTTTTTTTTTGATTGAAGGAAAATTGCTTTACAGAATTTTGTTGTTTTCTGTCAAACACCAACATGAATCAGTCACAGGTATACATATATCCCCTCCCTTTTGAACCTCCCTCCCCTCTCCCTCCCCACCCCACCCCTCTAGGTTGATACAGAGCCCCTATTTGAGTTCCCTGAGACATACAGCAAATTCCCATTGGCTAACTATTTTACATATGGTAACATAAGTTTCCATGTTACTCTCTCCATACATCTCACCCTCTCCTCCCCTCTCCCCAGAAATATCTGCAAGGCTTTTAAGAAGCCAAAATTTTTCAAAACTCAAAATTCAGGGTCCTAATTGTGGAGATGACACTCACCATCAGTAATGGCTTCTCCTTTCAGACTCTTGATTCCTCTGGGCATTGCATTTCCATCAAGGTAGAATTCAATTATACCATCATCCAGGACAATTAGAAGATGCAGCCAAACATCTTCTTCCAAATATTTCATGACAGTGGTCTTGGCAACATACGTAGCATTGGAACCCAGAGTTTTGTAATGGAGGGAAAGTGTCACGTGGGATTCATTTGTGTGAATTTTTACGCCATAGTAGATGCCTCCATTACCATCATCCTTTGCTATAACAAATCCATTCGTATTGGCATTGGGCATTACCCAAGCTGAAAATGTAAAGTTGGCAATTGAGTTGTTCCTCGAGGGATGGTATTTTGGATTAACAGTTCCAAATGCACCCTCTAGTCCACTGAAGTACAATGCATCTGTTCCACTATGGTGACGCCTC
The DNA here is from genome assembly GCF_016772045.2 of Ovis aries. Taxonomy (NCBI): domain Eukaryota; kingdom Metazoa; phylum Chordata; class Mammalia; order Artiodactyla; family Bovidae; genus Ovis; species Ovis aries. The sequence goes on along the minus strand of NC_056058.1, from coordinate 87,831,642 downwards.
ATGTGTGGCTGTGAATGCACGGTGCTGGGAAAAGTTCCAACCAGCAAAAAATCTATCACTGGAGGCAAACCAGCAGTGAACTCACTAGACAATACTTCCCAGCCTACTCGTACATCACCAAAGGCACCCTGCTGTCTCAGAACGGTAAAGTTGGTGATATAAGACATAGCGTCTTCCGAGAGGACATCTTCTGCCACTTCTCTCTCTAGGCACTCTGGATCCAAGATGAAAACTCCAAAGGGATCATCATTGAATGGAATCATTACTGTCACCTGGAGGTTGGTTGCTGCCAGTTGGCCCCCAGGACCTGGGGACCCACCTGTAATGAAATCAGAATGAAAACTCAGAATTGAAAATACTTTCCAGTATAAAGTGAAGGCAACAGGAATTTGTTTACCAAACTTCTCATTAAGTACTTTACTTGTTGATCAATGAACATAGTGTCACCATATAGCTTTCACCTCATTTTCAAGGGTATTCATTGTAATTTCATTAACAACCAGCTGAGTCTGAAGAGGATATTAACTAGTGTTAGTTACTCAGTCGTGTCCGACTCTTTGCGACCCCATGAACTGCAGCCTACTAGGCTCCTCTGTCCATGAGATTTTCCAGGCAAGGATACTAGAGTGGGTTGCCATTTCCTTATCCAGGATATTAACTAGAAAGTCTTAATTCTCATGCTTAAAACTAAAATTGATGGGGACACTGACTATTATTTAAATTACAGTACAAAGGCCAAGCTTTTTAAGCTATCATGAATCTGTACTTCCTATTGTCTATTACTGTTTCACTTGAGATATTCTATTTGGTGTGGGGGAAAAAATTTATTTACAAGTTTGAGTATGGAAATAAGTTTCCATCCATAAAACTTCATTAGATGCATTTTCTATCTAGCTCTAGTTATTTCAGCATAAAATATTAAACTCTAGTGGTAAAATAAAATAGATGGGAAAACACTGCACCTGAAATGTTTACAAGCTTTAAAATATAAAACTCGTTGAATTCAGGAATTTTGTCTGGAAAAGCATGGAGAATTATTGGTTTGGCTCCTTCTCCATCCATAAAGTTAATAGTCCCTGAAGTTTCATAGAACTCTTGTCCAGGTTGCAAAGCAGAATCATTGTGAAAGAGCTGCCAAGCCACAGAAACATTGCCAAAGTGTCCCCGGTGCCTCAAAATCCTATAAAACAAAGTAAAGAAAATTATTTCTTATGAAAAATGTGGAAGTGGCAAATCCAACTCTAGTGAGAATTTTCTGTGTTATTTCAGAAATACACTTTGTCTATCATCTTTAATATAAACCAGCCAGCTAGGTCTTACTGAGCAACCGGAAGAATCTCATGGAAAAGGACAAATGAAGTAGAACCTTAAATAATAAAGAGAAGAATGCTTAAAAATCATAGTCTTGGAAATCCAAACTAATAGATAAATTCTAAGATAAATTCAATCAAAAATATACAGATGAGAATTGACCAAAGTTCTTCAAAAGCAAAGCCCAGGGCGAAGGTAGGTACCTATCACTTGAGAGAAGAGTTTCAGAAGACCTTGGATAATTCAAGTCTCTGTGTTCTGATGAGGAACAAAAGTTGGGGTTAAGGAGGGTAAAAAGAATAATTTCTACTTACCATCTAAAATGTCAAGAGTTTTAACAAATGAAAACAGCATAAAGAAGTTTACAATTTAATCAACCAACTCAATTATTCCATTCATAGGCATACTTTTTTTATTTTGAAAGATTAACTGTTTCAATTTTTTGCATGTGTAAAGATTTTATTTACTTCATTCAAATTTCAATTTGCCTTATGTAAACATGCTTACCAAAATGAATTAGTCTTTCCTTCTTCGACTGCTTTGTCTATGGGCTCCAAAGAAAAAATACCATTTGGGTCATCATTAGCTTCAATTATCACTGTAGCTATTGCATATGGGTATACAACTGTATCACCTAAATTAAAAATGGAGGAGTCAAAATAACAAAAAAGTACTTAACTTACTGTTAAATCTGTATTTTTAAACTAAGAAACAGCTTGTAATAAGGCTCAAATTCCAGGAGGAATTTCCTCATTGAAGGTCATAAATGAGAGAAAGAGATGCCTAAATGAGTTTACTATGACTTGTCTCAGAGGAAATGTTTAATTACAGAAGAATTATTTTATTGAGAAACATACATGACATTTTTATAATAGGAATATCGCTTCACTAGTTTAATTAAATATTTAAAACATAGCTTTATCAAGTTTCAAAATGTTGAGGTAGATTCATTTCATAAAAAAACAATGAATGAAAGGATTATCCTATAAGATACATTAATTAGAATCACTGGCTTAAGTAATTCCCTTTCGATCTCTGCCTTCACATAGCGGAGTCTAATCTGGTTGTACACAGAACAAAGCAATCTTTATGATGTTGAACATGACTTCTTTCTACTCCAATTCTTTCCACAGCCTGTTAACACTGTAACAGCCAATAAATTATGTCTCTTCTCACCAGTCCCTTGAGGTCCATAGCTTTTACTCTCCACTGCAGCTGTCACCTCTGTAACCAAAGTCTTCTTCGTCTTTACTTACCTTTCATCACTCCTCAAGACCCAGCTCAAGCAACAACTCTTTTGGGGAATTTTTCCTTGAATTCCCAAGTTAAGTGCATCTCTGCTGTGTTCCTACACCACTTCACACTTTGTCAATCTAACATAGCAATTATCACATTATACTCACACATACACACACTCACACACATACACACACATTTCACTATAAGTCCTTGAACAAATGCTTCTTAATCAGCTTCATCTCCTAGCAGGGTAGAGGCTCGGTCACTGATATTCATGAAAGTTTACTGAACGGATACAATTAAAACCTTGAAAATTAGGTGAGGACAACACCTAAAACTAAACTTAGAGAAACAGACATGTGCGGCAAACCAGCCCATTATAAGTAATTTATATAAATATACAGCTGTACTTAACCATACTAGATAATTAGCCAATGAAAAAAGGAAGAAACAAAAAAGACAGACAGTAAGTTATATAAAATATCCTGATGTTACAGAGTAATAGAATAACTTAAAATATATCATAAACTCTAAAACAAAAATAAGAAAGCCTAATTTTGGTAGGGCTCTGCTTTCATGCACATTTGTGATGCAATATGTCACAGGTGGTTCAGCAAATAATAGAAATGAAGGGAAACAGGAAGACACCAAAGAGAGTCAAAGGAATAGGAAGAATGACAAACAGCACAAACAAAAAGTAAGCAATCTCTATTTTTTCACCATCTTCTTTCTGAGTTTTTGCATGTAAGAGGCATGAGGTACACATGCACACAGAGGAAGGGACAGGGCACCACAGGAACCCAGCCCAAGGTGAGAGCTTGCTCAGGGAAAGAAGGACACCTCCAACAGAGAAAACCTTGGTGCTCGATGCTGGAGTCTGAGTGGAGTGGGAGGACATCCACGTGATGGAAGAGGGTTGGCCTGGAGCAGCAAGTGAGAACCCAAGTGTAGTAAGGGTTGTTTAGCAAGGAGGTAAACAAAGCAATAGAAAGTGGTTACACATAGGGTGAACTGATTAAATAAGTAAACATACTAAAGATAACTACAGGCCAATATCACTGATGAACACAGATGCAAAAATCCTCAACAAAATTCTAGCAAACAGAATCCAACAACATATTAAAAAGGTCATGCAATATGACCAAGTGGGCTTTATCCCAGGGAGGCAAGGATTCTTCAATATTCACAAGCAATCAGTGTGATACACATTAATAAACTGAAACATAAAAACAATATGATTATCTCAATAGATGCAGAGAAAGCCTGACAAAATTCAACACCCATTTATGATAAAAAAAAAAAACTCTCCAGAAAGCAGGCACAGAAGGAACATGCCTCAACATAATAAAAGCCATATATGATAAACCCACAGCAAACATTATCCTCAATGGTGAAAAATTGAAAGCATTTTCCCTAAAGTCAGGAACAAAACAAGGGTGCCCACTCTCACCACTATTATTCAACACAGTTTTGGAAGTTTTAACCACAGCAATCAGAAAAGAAAAAGAAATAAAAGGAGTCCAGATTGAAAAAGAACAAGTAAAACTCTCACTGTTTGAGGTGACATGATCCTTTACATAGAAAACCCTAAAGACTCCATCAGAAAATATACTAGAGCTAATCAATGAATATAGTAAAGTTGCAGGATATAAAATTAATACACAGAAACCCCTTGCATTCCTATACACTAACAATGAGAAAACAGACAGAGAAATTAAGAAAACAATCCCATTCACCATTGCGATGAAAAGAATAAAATACTTAGGAATAAATTTACCTAAAGAAACAAAAGACCTATGTTCATGGATCGCAAGTATCAATATAGTGAAAATGAGTATACTACCCAAAGCAATCGATAGATTCAATGTAATCCCTATCAAACTACCAATGATAGTTTTCACAGAACTAGAACAAATAATTTCACAATTTGTATGGAAACACAAAAAAACTCAAATAGCCAAAGCAATCTTGAGAAAGAAGAATGGAACTGGAGGAATCAACCTGCCTGACTTCAGGCTATACTACAAAGCTACAGTCATCAAGACAGTATGGTACTCACACAAAGACAGAAATATAGATCAATAGAACAAAACAGAAAGTCCAGAGATAAATCCACACACCTATGGACACCTATCTTTGACAAAGGAGGCAAAAATATACAATGAAGAAAAGACAATCTCTCCAACAAGTGGTACTGGGAAAACTGGTCAACCACCTGTAAAAAAATGAAACTAGAACACTTTCTAACACCATATACAAAAATAAAATCAAAATGGATTAAAGGTCTAATGTAAGACCAGAAATGATAAAATTCCTAGAAGAAAGCATAGGCAGAACACTCTGACATAAATCACAGCAGGATCCTCTATGACCCACCTCCCAGAGTAATGGAAACAAAAGCAAAAATAAACAAATGGGACCTAATTAAACTTAAAAGCTTTGGCACAATGAAGGAAACTATAAGCAAGGTGAAAAGACAGCTTTCAGAATGGGAGAAAATAATACCAAGTGAAGCAACTGACAAAGAATGAATCTCAAAACTATACAAGCAGCTCATGTAGCTCAATACCAGAAAAACAAACGACCCAATCAAAAAAATGGGCCAAAGAACTAAACAGACATTTCTCCAAAGAAGACATACAGATGGCTAACAAACACATGAAAAGATGCTCAACCTCACTCATGATCAGAGAAATGCAAATCAAAACCACAATGAGGTACCATCTCACGCTGGTCAGAATGGCTGCTATCAAAAAGTCTACAAACAATAATGCTGGAGAGGGTGTGGAGAAAAGGAAACCCTCTTACACTGTTGGAGAGAATGCAAACTAGTACAGCCACTATGGAGAACAGTGTGGAGATTCCTTAAAAAACTGTAAATAGAACTGACATACGACCTAGCAATCCCACTGCTGGGCATACACACTGAGGAAACCAGAATTGAAAGAGACACATGTACCCCAAAGTTCATTACAGCACTGTTTATAATAGCCAGGACATGGAAGCAACCTAGATGTCCATCAGCAGATGAATGGATAAGAAAGTTGTACTTACACACAATGGAATATTACTGAACTATTAAAAATGCATTTGAGTCAGTTCTAATGAAGTGGATGAAACTGGAGTCTATCATACGTGAAGTAAGTCAGAAAGAAAAACACCAATACAGTATATTAACACATATATATGGAATTGAGAAAGATGGTAACAACTCTATATGCAAGACAGCAAAAGAGACACAGATATAAAGAACAGTCTTTTGGACTCTGTGGGAGAAGGTGAGGATGGGATGATTTGAGAGAATAGCACTGAAACATGTATATTACCATATGGGAAACAGATCACCAGTCCAAGTTTGATGCATGAAACAGGGCACTCAAAGCCAGTGTACTGGGCCAACTCAGAGGGATGGGATGGAGAGGGAGGTGGCAAAGGGGTTCAGGACAGGGGAACACATGTACACCAGTGACTGATTCATGTCAACGTATGGCAAAACCACCAAATATTGTAAAGTAATTAGCTTCCAATTATAATAAAATTAATTTAAAAAAATAATAACAATAAAGGGAGCTGGATTTCTCACCACCAGAGAACAGAGGGATAAATAGGAAAACATAGAACACTAGAACAAGCCCTGTGATACTAGATACAATAGCCTTCAATATATACAGCTGGGTCCAGAACTACAGATGTTAATGTGTGTGTGTATATATTAAGGGGCTTTCCTGGGGGCTCCGAGGTAAAGAATCCACTGCCAAAGCAGGAAACGTGGGTTCGATCCCTGGGTCAGGAAGATCCCCTGGAGAAGGAAATGGCAACCCACTCCAGTATTCTTGCCTGGGAAATCTCTTGGACAGAGGAGTCTGGCAGGCTACAGTCCATGGGGTCGCAAACAGT